>NC_064614.1:803760524-804077524 GCF_023898315.1 Schistocerca nitens
AATGGAAAGCCGCCGAATTAAAGGTCAAATATTGTCTCTTACGAGGAAACGTTTGGAGGGGGTCGTCGTGCGATCGCGACGTCACGACCGAGCGGACGGAGAAAACCCGTCTATGCATCACATCGTGCTCGACAGCCGCCGACGCCGACAGCAGCTGATCACGGACCTCGTATTGCCAGGTGGTAGGGTCGTACTGACTCAGGCCGCGGTTACAGCAGCCTTTGCTTATCACTATCGCCAGTTTTACGACGAGGTGAATACAGAGGAAGAGGACGCGGACGATCACGACATACTGCAGCACGTGTCGCACACCCTCGACAATGCAGCAGCGGCGACGCTGTTAGGTGAAATTACACGGGACGACATCGAGGACGCGCTTAACAAGGGAGCACTCAACAAATCTCCCGGGTCAGACGGACTGCCGCTCGAGTTTTATCGGACTTTCCGCGATCTAATGATGCCCCGATGGATCAGCATGTACCAAGAACTGATGACCCCCGGTTCCCACGTGCCACCTGCATTCGTGGAAGGTCTCCTTATACCGATACACAAGCCTTCCAGAGGTCGGACGGTCGAGGACTACAGGCCCATTACAATGCTCAACTCGGACTATAAAATCTTCGCCCGACTACTCGCCAGCCGCATAAAGCAGGTTCTGCCCCTACTCCTCTCAATGGAGCAAACGACACAGGGCGGAGTGACCAACATGCAAACGGCAACCAGCGAATGCAGGGATTTAATAGCCACCGCCACATGCTGTCGCCTTCGAGCTGCTCTGATCTCCATTGATTTCGACCACGCCTTTGACAGAGTTCACCACAAGTTCCTTCTGTCCGTTATGGCCCGCATGGGCTTCCCGCCTGACTTTCTCGACATCTTTCAGCGCCTTTTCCGTGGAGCTGCATCCCGTGTACTGGTGAATGGACGGATTGCGGGTCCCTTTCCGATCCGACGGTCAGTTCGCCAAGGATGCCCACTCTCCATGATCCTTTACGCGATCGCACTCGAACCACTTGTCGGAGGGTTGAAAAACAGGCTCTCGGGAATGTCATTGAGGGATCACACCTTTCACTGCAGGATATATGCTGATGACCTGCTATTACTTGTCCGATCTGGTGACGAGGTACGATCGGTGATACAATGGATCAATCGCTATGGATTGGCAGCGGGCAGCCTCATGAATGTGGCCAAGTCGGCAGCGATGCCGATTGGGAGAGGTGTACAGGAGGACGCCTTAGCCCCACTCCCACTAGTTCACAAGATCCGGTTCTTGGGCATAACATTTACACAGGATGTGCGCCGCACGGCTGCAATGAACTATGCACGATTACTACAGGCCATACGCACAGAAGTTCGCCGGAACTTACTTCGACCGATGGACCTCCTACAGCGTGTGGAATACCTCAACCTTCACGTGGCGACTAAGATGATCCACATGGCCCAGGTCCTACCGATATCGACAGCGATGGCACACAGACTGCAAGCAGCGTTTGGATATTACCTTACCGCCGGACACCTATTCAAAGTCCGCTACGAAACACTCACCCTCCCTCCGCGTGATGGCGGACTGGGACTTATAAATGTACGAGCAAGAGCTACAGCGTTATACTTGTGCACAATGATGAAATTGTGGACCCACAAAGATGCTTCCCTTACGGGACGTCTGTTAGAGGAATTGCTGCCGGCGTCTCTTCTGCCACCTGTCACGGTTGCGCACATTACACCCTCACTCTCGCACCTCTCGGCATTTATTCTTGAATACAGTTACGTGCACCCAGACCTTCCCAACACTCGCACTCCCAAGGCGAGAGACGTTTACAGACTGCTGCTAAGGTCCATACCTCGGAATGTGATTGAGAGGAAGAGCCCTACGACCCTATGGCCGGCAGTGTGGAGAGCGGTCCAGAAGCCGTTCCTCCCCACGCGGGTACGAGCCGCGTGGTACCAGGTGGTGAACGGGAAGGTTGTAACACGACAACGGCTGCACGCAATTCGGATGACGGATTCCCCCCTCTGCCCACGTTGCCACCTCGTGGATACTGACGAACACCGTTTAACATGTGGATCGGCGTTAGAGGTATGGCTGCTAGTGCAGAAGATCCTCGCCTGCTACCTACGTATCGCGCCTCGCACAACTGCGCCACGGCTCCTCCTTTGTCCAGAGGATACTTATTTCCCACCTGCGAAGACTCACGCTCTCACATGGTTTAAAGGCATGTCCATTTACTACCTCTTTCGCGATGATGAGAAGATGGTGCTTGATTACTGGCAATTTCTCCAGGACAGTCATAGCACACTTGAGTGTACACCCCGATACCGACAGCTATTCGCGAACTATTTGCGCAGTGTCTTCGACAACCCCCCTCACAGTTGGGGAGTGCCGGGCAGAGGATGACCGCCGACATGGGGCTCCACACGCCGCGAAATGTTGTAACAATTTGGAACATGGCATCTGTACGCCGAGGGGCCATGCCCATGGAATGGCGTGCGGGATTTGGTTACATTTTTCTTTCGTTATTATCTATCATCACACTATTAGTTTCAAATTCCCTTTCATAGTTTAGAAGAAACTCTTGTTCTGTTGTTGCTACGGCTGTAATTTTCTACTTAAAAAAATAAAAAAAAACACAAAAAAAGTGGCCGTGCGGTTAAAGGCGCTGCAGTCTGGAGCCGCAAGACCGCTACGGTCGCAGGTTCGAATCCTGCCTCGGGCATGGATGTTTGTGATGTCCTTAGGTTAGTTAGGTTTAACTAGTTCTAAGTTCTAGGGGACTAATAACCTCAGCAGTTGAGTCCCATAGTGCTCAGAGCCATTTTTTTGTTAGAATCACAATTTAGAAGAGTTGTGGAAGGCTTGAGATCGAATAAGGCAGAAGGAACTGACGACATTCCATCCCAGTTTCTCAAGTCATTGCGGGGAGTGGCAACCAGACTATTCAAGTTGGTATGTCGAATGTATGAGTATGGTGACGTACCATGAGAGTTTCGGAAATATATCATACATACAGATTCGAAGATAGCAAGTGCAGGTAAATGCGAAAACTATTGCACAATCAGCCTACAGCTCACGTATCTAAACTGCTGACGAGAATAATATCCAGAAGAATGGAAAATAAAGCTAAGGACGTGTTAGATGACAATCATTGTTGCTGCAGGAAAGGTAAAGGCACCAGAGAGGCAGCTTCAACGCTGCGCTTGGTAACGAAAGAATGAAGAATAATCAAGATACTCTTTTTTATCATTCTTCGACCTAGAAAAATTGTCCGACATTGTAAAATGGTGCAAGAAGCTAGAAATTCTGAGAAAAGTAGGAGTAAACTGCAGGAAAAGTAGGGTAATATACAATTTGTACAAAAACAAAGAGGAAACAATGGGATTGGAAGACTAAGAATGAAGTGGTCGGATTAAAAATTGTGTAAGACATGGACGCAATATTTCGCCCCAACTGTTCAATCTATACATCGAAGAAGCTATGATGAAAATAAAAGAAAGGTTCAAGCATGGGATTCTAATTCAGAGTGAAGGAATATCAGTGATATGACGTTATTGTTGTGTCTAGACAAGACAGCCTAGACACAATGAGAGGAAGCCGAAAGGCACGCGCTTAAACTCACGCAGGCTGGCGTGAGGTCTGAAACAGGATACGTAATGAATGCTATAAAGAAAAGTACGTAGCTTCTGGAATACTTAACTTTAATCCACATTTGTAGAACATCGCTCTTGATAATACATTAATAGAATCTCAATACCAATTGAATACGGCGCCTTGCTAGGTCGTAGCAAATGTAGCTGAAGGCTATGCTAACTATCGTCTCGGCAAATTAGAGCGTATTTGTAAGTGAACCATTGCTATGAACGTCGGCTGTACAACTGGGGCGAGTGCTAGTACGTCTCTCTAGACCTGTCGTGTGGTGGCGCTCGGTCTGCTATCACTGTCAGTGGCGACACGCGGGTCCGACGTATACTAATGGACCGCGGCCGATTTAAAAGCTACCACCTAACAAGTGTGGTGTCTGACGGTGACACCACAGTTATTATCCTCAATGAAAATGATGAAGAATCACAGGATCTGTTCGATGGAATGAACAGTCTAATGACTGCAGAATATGGATTTACAATGAAACTGGAAAAAGACAAAGGTAATGAGATGTAGCAGAAATGAGAATATCAAAAACTTAACATCAAACTTGGAGATCACGAAGTAGACGAGTTTAAGGAATTCTGCTACCTTGTAAGCAAAATTACCTATGGCGGACGATGAAAGGACCCAGAAAGCAGACTAACACAGACAAACAGAACATTCCTGGCCTAGAGAAATTGCTAGTATCAAACATTGGCCTTAACTGGAGGAAGAAAGTTCTGAGGACAGCATCGTATGTTAGTGAGTGACGGACAGTGGGAAAGCAGGAACACAATCGAAGCGTTCGAGTTGTGGTGCTACAGAAGAACGTTGAAAATCGGGTGGATTGGTAAGATAATGAATGAGGAGATTCTGCACAGAATCGGTGAAGGAAGGAACATATGGAAAACACTGACTAGGAGAAGGGAGAGAATGATAAGATACGTATTATGGCGTCAGGGAGTAACTTCCACGGTACTAGAGAGAACCGTACAGGATAAAAACTGTAGGAACAGACAAGATTGGAATACATCCAACAAATAAATGAGGAAGTAAGTTGCAAGTGCTAATCTGAGATGAGGAAGTTAGGGTAGAAGAGAAATTCGTGGCGGGCCACATCAAACCAGTCAGAACACTGATGGCTCAAAACAAAAAGATGAAATCCACTAACTCTCATTTTTCCAATTTCCGCTCCTCATTTTTATAAGTGGCCTTTAGTAGGCCTCTTAGTGGCTGTCACTGTGACTTTCATTTATCAGGGAGGAATTATCCTCTGCAAATCACTCCTATCAAAACAATCTTCTGTAAAATGCTTTATATGCGACAGTCTCGTTTATAGCTTTTGTACTAAATTTTTCTTATACATTGATACTTGTGGAGACTATTGCTGGTTATCATTCTCCTCGTCTTAGACGCTAGTAGTGTAGCTTCCTGTAGTGACTAAAATAAACATGATTTGTATGAAACGGAAGAAATGTTTATAAATCTGCTGTATATAACTTAATGTTGTATATAAATCTCATTTGCGCATGAACGGTGGTCAAAATTACAGTTTTACTTACTTCCACATTACAAAATTTATTGTTCACTTGGGAAGACACGGTCATAAAATTATAGAAATTAAATCTAAAGCGTTAAGACTTCATTACTCGGCATTATCATTAAGCTCATCTCAACATTGCGATTACTATAATTAATAAAAAGTGGTAGTTTCCTATGAAAATGATATTTTTCTTCTTTCAAGTATTTCTCTCTCCATATTAATTAGCTATACAGTTGCAAATAAATAAATAAATGCATGAGAACGTGGGAAACATGTAGACTACTACTCCAGAAGTGTCACCTAGTCGGTTGTGTGGCAGTGTTGTGATCGAGATCCGACCGAATTTCGGGAAGACTTAAGAAATAAAGCGAGGCTCGATCGACCGGTCCGGGGAAGTAAACAACAGATTTCCGACTAAAAGACAAACAGGAGGAAACGTTCAACTGCAGACGGCACTACAGACAAAGTCCAGACGTAAAGAAAGCGGAGACCAAGAACCAACAGTGACTTCGGACTGACGAATGGCCCAACAGATCTGTTAATCACAATTTTTTATGAGTTTCACATACGTTGTAGAATGATCTGTGCTGAGGACCTGGTTGGTTATTTTTCTTGCGACTGCCCCTAGCTTCCAAGAAAATCGGTGTTGAAGTTTTAAGCGTACCACCTATACTAGTAACGTTTAGCCACTTTTCGGGCAGGAGAGTGTAGTGCAGCGGCTAAGATTCAGGACTACCAGGCTGGCGGTGTGGTTTCAAACCCTACCGTGTACTTCCTCTTTTTTCCTTCTTTTTTTTCATTTTCATCATACAGAATATCATGTAATGCAAGATTATTAAAAATCTAGTCACTTTCGAAACAGAAATTCCATTAATGAACCACTAATTTCGGCACACTTTCTTCAAATATGCATTCAGTTAGTGGTTCTTAATTAAAATTCCAAATATCTTGACAGTTTCAAAGAGTTTTCAACAATGGACTAAATATTAACAACTGCAGAAGAATTCCAGATACAGATGAAAATACTCATCGTTAATTATTTAATTATTACCTTCCTAACGGGCTATCAGTAACAACCGACGTATAATAAATCCCTTATTGAACAGGGATCCAAAACTGTCCTTGTGCAGAAAAAGGAAGTGAACAACATTAGTCATTCCTTCACACCAAAGAATATTTCGGTTTTCTTCTGCGTGTGACAATCGTCCGAGGAGATTTGGTCGGAATGTTCAAAACAAATAGTGATGAATTGCCTCAAAAATTAGAAAATGTAATTTGACCTAGGCGATATCAGAGAGGAATCGAAGAGTTTTTGTAATCTCTCATTCATCTACACGTGAGGCAAGAAAAATTTATTTACATTATTGATTCGTGGAGAGTGGAGACTGATCAGCGACTTTGTGATCAAATCTCTGCAGATGAAAGAAGAGCATGCGCCTGCACCGTGAAAATTGTGCCACCCATATGTACTTTACTAATTTTTACAGACGGGTTAAAATTTTCACTAAAAAATTCAAAATACTCCCGACTAGCTGAAGACTAATAGAGAAATCACTTCTGCGGAAGATGCCATAGAAATACATTCTTTAATTCTGCAACAGCTTAGTCCACCTGATTTCACAGGAAACATGAAATAGGTGTGGTTAGCAGGGAAATTTATGGAAGACCGAATAATCTTTTTTAATTTAAATGAAGTTTGTTTATAGGTACCGCTCCTGAAAATTCATTGTACCTGCAAGGCAGTAGCTTTCGTTAGAAATATACGTTTAGGTTCCTTCTATGACAAATACCATCTGGAATTCTGTTGTAGCACAGCAAACGACAGCTAGTAAGACGATGCCGTAATTTATTTTGGAACAAACGGAATACATTTTTGAAGAAATTTCGTCCTAATGATTGATTCACTGACGAAATTACTGCGACAAAAATTACTATTTTTGAATAATTTTTCATGATATACACTGAAGAGCCAAGGAGACTGGTACCTCCGCTTAATAGCGTGCAGGGCCTCCGCGAGCACGCAGAAGTGCCGCAACACGTCGTGTCAGGGACTCGACTAATGTCTGTTGTAGAGCTGGAGGGAATTGAGACCATGAATCCTGCAGAGCTGTCCATAAATCCGTAAGAGTACGAGGGAGTAGAGATCTCTTCTGAACAGCACGTTGCAAGGTATCCCACATATGCTCAACAATTTTCATGTTTAGGGGGGTTTGGTGGCCAGTGGAAGTGTTTAAACTAAGAAGTGTGTCTCTGGAACAACTCTGTAGCAATTCTGGACGTGTGGGGTGTCGCATTGTCCCAGATCCGTCGGAATGCGCAATAGACATGAATGGTTGAAGGTGATCAGACAGGATACTTAAGTACGTGTCACTTGTCAGGATCGTTTCTAAACGTATCAGGAGTCCCATATCAATCCAACTGCACTCACCCCACACTATTACAGAGCCTCCACAAGCTTGAACAGTCCCCTGCCGATATACAGGGCCCATGAACTCATAATGTTGTCTCCATACCCCATACACGTCCATCCGCTCGATACAGTTTGAAACGAGACTCGTCCGACCGGGCAACATGTTCCCAGTCATCAACAGTCCAGTGTCGGAACTGACGGGCCCAGGCGAGGTGAAAGGCTTTGTGTCGTGCAGTCATCAAGGGTGCACGAGTGGGTCTTCGACTTTCGTTGAATGGTTCGCACGCTGACACCTGTTGATGACCCAGCACTGAAAATTGCAGCAATTTGTGGAAGGGTTGCGCTTCTGCCACGTTGAACGATTCTCTTCAGTCGTCGTTGGTGTCGTCATTGCAGGATCCTTTCCCGGCAGCAGCGATGTCGGAGATTTGATGTTTTGCCGGATTCTAGATGTTCATGATACACTCGTGAAATGGTCGTATGGGGAAGTCCCCACATCATCGCTACTTCGGAGAAACTGTGTTCCATCGCTCTTGCGCCTACTATAACACCACATTCAAACTCACTTAAATCTTGATAACCTGCCATTGCAGCAGCAGGAACCGATCTAACAAATGCGACAGACACTTGTCTTCCATAGACGTTGCGGACCGCAACGTCGTATTCTGCCTGTTTGCATATCTCTGTATTTGAATACGCATGCCTATACCAGTTTCTTTGGCGCTTCAGTGTACTATACAATGATGTTCTGTATGAAGAAACTGAAAAAAGTACACGAACCGGATTTGAAAACGTACCGCCTGCTTGTTAGCCGTGAACCTTAGCTGCTGTACCACAATAGCTTGGCCAAAACATGACTAAATGTTACTGGCATAGATGATAAATAGGGGCCGCCGTAGGAAAAGTCGCTGTCCAGGTACTAAGGATAGTCCCTCTTCAACATACCAAAGTCTCATCGAAATCCTTGAATAATAGGTATGATGGTCCCCGTGTAGGAGACGATAGTGGAGCAAGAACACCGCTGAGTCCCACGTTGGGCCGCGGTGAAACTTATGGTTGGCGAACGGTGAGTGGCGTCCGCATCTGGCGGCTGCTACTGACCGCCTAGCAGTAGAGGTCCAGTTCCTTGCCCTCTGGCTGGCTTTCCGAGCCGTCAGTCTGGGATACCAAAGCAGCTTTCCCACTTATTGAATGATGAGAAGTGATAATTGGTGCTGTCTGCTCTCACTTTTCTTAAGGATGGACCTGTGACCCACTAATTAACTGTCTGTGACTCCCCGGTCGAGAAATCGTAGAGGCATACTACACTATCACCCCGAAACTGACTGACACAGTGCTCGTATCTAAGGCGGTATAAATGGAAAGAGCTTCCCCTACTAGCGTGTGAGATATATACTGAGAAGCGATAGGGATATCAGATTAACAGCCTATCTGGTATCAGAGGATAGGAAAGCACTGCTTACGCCATACTTGCAAGGGGCACAGATTTGTAAGGATACTGTGGAAAGGTGGTAGAAATAACAACATTAAAAAATTAAAAATATAGCAGTGGAGGCATATTCTGAAATCAGAACAGAGCAAGGTACTCTAAGACGAGGGTTGCCTCCACTGTCCAACACTTTCACAAAACGGCGTATAGAATTATTAGAAACTGTACAAGCTTTACTGAGGATAAGATTAAAACTGTATGCCGGACCGATACATAAAAACGGGATCTTCGCCTTTCGTGGGCAAGTATTCTACCAATGGAGCTACCCAAGTACGTATCACGACCCGTCCTTAGAGCCTTACTTCTGCCAGTGGCACGTGTCCTGCCATGCAACCCAATCCGCACCATTATGTAGCCACCACCAACTTGCAGAGAGCCTTGTTGACAACTTGGGCCGATGGCTTCGTGGGGTCTGCGGAACACTCGAACCCTGCCAGAAGCTCTTACCAACTGAAATCGGGACTCATCTGACAAGGCCACGGTTTTCCAATTGCCTAGGGTCCAACTGACATGATCACGAACTCATGGGAAGTGTTGCAGGCGTTGCCATGCTGTTAGATAAGGCACTAACGTCGGTCGACTGTAGCCATAACCCATTAACGACAAATTTCGGCGCGTGGTCCTAACGTTCGTCGTACTTCTCACATTGATTTCTGCGGTTAATTCACGCTGTGTCGCTTGTCTGTTTGCTCTGATGACACTATGCAAACGCCGATGCTCTCGGTCGTTAAGTGAAGGCCGTTGGCCACTGCGTTGGCAATGGTGAGAGGTAATACCTGAGATTTGGTATTCTCGGCACACTTTTGACACTGTGGAGCACCAAATATTGAATTACCTAACGATTTCCGAAATGCTTCTAGTGCCAACTACCATTCCGCGTTCAGTCTGTTAATTCCGACATGCGCCCGTAATCACGTCGGAAAACTTTTCACATTAAGCACGTGAGTACGAACGGCAGCTCCGTCAATGCACTGCCCTTTTATACCTTGTGTACTCGATACTACCGCTATCTGCATAAGTGGATATCGCTATCCCATTACGTTTGTCACCTCAGAGCAAGCCAAAGATTCCAAAAAAATGGTTCAAATGGCTCTGAGTACTATGGGACTTAACTTCTGAGGTCATCAGTCCCCTAGAACTTACAACTACTTAAACCTAACTAACCTAAGGACATCACACATATCCATGCCCGAGGCAGGATTCGAACCACCATTGCTGTTAATATCATCGAAGGTTGTTTTGGCTTCTTTATATGCTGAATCACTCTTGACGATAAATTCTTTTTCGATTTCTTCGCATTTTTCCAGCGGCTATTTCGACTTCAGTGCCCTGGATTTGCTATTTATTTCTTCTTTAAGAGTTTTATATTGCTGTAGTTCTGTCTTTCCCTCAACATTTTTGTCACTTTTTTTCACCGATCCACTAAATAATTTCTTCTGTTATCCAAGTTTCTTCACAATTATCTTCCCTGTATCTATGTCTGTCGGTCCAACATCTGTGATTGCCCTTTTTAGAGATATCCACTCCTCTTCAGCTAAGCTGCCTACTCTGTGGTTCCTTATTTCAGTATCCACATCGCTAGCGGGTCTGAAACTCGTCGTTCCACAGGACAGCAGTATCCACTTCCTTCTACAATGCCTCTTGTTGGCGATTGTCTTAAACTTCACCCTACTCTTCATTACCAAATTTTGATTTAAGTCTGTATCTGCGCCTGGGTACGCGCTACTGTGAAACATCGGATTTCGGAATTTCTGCCTGACCGTGATGCAATCCAGCTAGAACCGCCTCCTGTCTACCGGTATTTTTCAACTATAACTCCTTCTCTTGTGATTCTTGAGCAGAGTATTCCCTATTATCATGCGAAACGTATTACAGAACCCAGTTGGTCTTTCTCCTTTCTCATTCCTTCTGCCGACCCTATATACTTCCGTAGCCCTTTCCTCTATTCCTTCCCTTACAACTGCGTTCCACCGATCCCCATGTTTATTAGATTTTCATCTCCCTTTATGTACTGATTTACCCCCTCTAAATCATCATATACCTCCCTCCTCCTTTTTCATGTGCTGCTTGCGACGTTGGCATCTGTACGCGAATTGCCGTTGTCATCGTTGGGCTGCTGTTGAATCTGACGAGAAAGCCAACCACTGACTGTTCAAAGTATCTGACTATTTACTGTGCATCCCTGTTCATAACGAATCCTAACCTTGTTACACTATTTTCTGCGGCTGTTGATATTACGCCACATTCGTCTAATCAGAAATCCTTACCTTCATTTCACGTCTCTGATCCTCACTACATCTAGAGTGAGCCTTGCATTTCCCTTTTCAGATTTTCTAGCTTTTCCATCGTTCAAACTTTTGACATTCCATGCTGCGACTTGTAGAATGTTATCCTGTCATTGGTTATTCCATATTTTTGTCATGGTCATCTAGGTAGTCCCATCTCGCAGAACCGAAGTGGGAACTTTTCCAGAAGGTTTGCCAGTGGAGAGCTCAGCATGACACTTTCATTTAAAGGCAGCATTTCCAGTCTAAACATATTGTGTGTCCAGTGGTTTCCATTACCTTCTTCATCCTCTTTCCGTTGATCACTGCTGATACTTCGCCTTTTAGGAACGATTTATATCTCTAAGGGCCGGAGAGTGTCCTGAATCTCTGTCCGCCCGGCCGCCCTCTTTGACAAGATCGATGGAAGACGTTTGTGGAAAATTTATTTTTGTCTGAGAGTATCTGGTCGTTGGAGTTGTTGGACAGTAATTACAGTGCCAGGTGGCGAAGTTTTAAGACATTGGACTCGGATTCGGAAAGGCTGAGGCCCAAATCAACAAATGCAGGAATGTTTCCTCTGGGAGGATTCAGGTTCATCTGACATTGTCAGAAGCACGTTAACCACTAATGCTCCCTTTTCTTTAATTTACTCAACGTACTGCATCTTTAGTATGCTGAAGACGAGCGCCCGCGACCTGTGTGTGTGCGTGTGTGTGTGTGTGTGTGTGTGTGTGTGTGTGTGTGTGTGTGTGTGTAGAGCTTACGGGCGCTGAATGGTGGCGTTATCAGCGCCATTACACATCACCATCATACTTCGCAAGCTACCTAATGGTGTATGGCGGACAGTGTTTTCGGTAACACTATCTGATCTCTCCAACCCTGTTCCACTCGCGAATAGTGCGTCTGAAGAATCATTGTCGGTAAGCCTCTGTACTGGCTCTAATTACCGAAATTTGTCCTCATGGTCAATACGCTAGATGTATGTGGGGGGAAGCAATACGTTGTCTGTTGATGTTGTTGTTGTTCTTGTTGTTGTGCTCTTCAGTCCTGAGACTGGCTTGATGCAGCTCTCTATGCTACTCTATCCTGTGCAAGCTTCTTCGTCTCCCAGTACCTACTGCAACCTACATCCTTCTGAATCTGCTTAGGGTATTCTGACCCCTCCTAAAAAGTGCTGTCTCGAAATTTCAATAGTAAATCTCTCCGTGATGCACTATACCTCTCTTGTAACGTCTGCCAGTGGAATTTGTTTAGCATCTCCGTAACACACTCTCGCCAGCTAAACGATCCCGTGACGAAACGTGGCGCTCTTCATTGAATCTTCTCTATCTCCTCTATCAGTCCTACCTGATAGGGATCCCAGATAGATGAACAATACTTAAGAATTAAAAGAAACGAATGTGGATAAAATGACAAATTGTTGTCACACATTTAGGAGTAAACCTATAAAATGGCGCTAATTCACTTACTCCCGCCTCTCTCGCGTTCATCCATACAATCGCTCAACCACACACGCTCAAGACAATGGACAAAGAGTGAAAGGGGCTACACCTGAGTTTAAAACATAAGTAAACCAACAGAAGAGCTGAAAGAAAAGCACAAGAAAAAGTGATTGGCTTGTGACGCTACAACGCAGTCCTTACTATGAAACTGTTTGTATACGATGTATTGTCTAGTGTAAATATTTTTTGTAAATACTATGTTTAAATTATTTAACATTTAACACTGGCAAGTCATGGCATATTTAGTTAACGTTGAAGTCAGAGAGATTGTTTTGTCGCGCCTCTGGGCGCGGGAGCGCGCCATCGGGTAGTAGTAGCAGTGACGAGTCCCAACTGTGCCACATCTAACGGCTAGTGTGTGGATCTAAGTACGACGGGAAAGTAATGGTCGGCATATCTGGAAGCATGGCCGGGCAAGTTATTATGGATTAATGGGCGTAGTGCTGAAGAAACGAGGGCTTAAATGTGAAGCGCACTGTGGGCCCAAGTCGCAACAGTAAAGCCCGCTGCCACACTATGTCGCCGCCGTGAACTTCCGTCGATCCACCGACAACGATGGAAGGAAGATCTACGTAATTTTTTGTAGGATAAAATTGTAGAAGGCATGCCAGTGACTGTGCTTTTCTCTGAAGTTGAACAATTAATAAAAAGCACTTTATAATCGAAGCGTTGCAGTTACATACCATCCGACAATAACACCAAGTAGGTTCCTTCCGATCCTTACCTTACTGAACCGAGTGTGTCACGCCATTATCAAGAGAAAATATGTTAATTATCAAATTATTTGCATAGACGGTGAAGAGTAAATTTGAAGGATTGGTTATCGTAGTTAATTGTTGCACTTAATAATAGACTGAAGTAATAAATTTGATTATTAAGATTTATTTCAATGCATATTTAGCTGAAGTTAGTTCAAGGATATTTCATGAAACTATAAAGCTGATTCTACCTGACAATCGCCCAATTAATGAATTATTATAATTCAAAACATAGTTAATCAATTATTGGCAATATATTTCATTATCAGTAGATTAAACTGTGCAAAGCACTTAATTTTAAAGACAGAATGACAGTCCATTAGTCAAAATGTCCGTAGATAATTATCTGTGTTGTCAGCATTGCACTTAGCTGACAAATTATGAACAAAATAATTATCAAAATACTTATTGAAAGTTAACCATTAATGTTTAAGTGTAGGCAGATTGTTATGACACTATTTTGTATGACTACTGAGCCTGACACAGCACTTACGTAAAAGTTCCCGTTCCACCTGCTGCGCTACAAACAGGTAAACTTTATTATTGACACAATTATTCACGTACTTAACAGTACTGTCACTCATCAGTTGAGCTGGCGACCGATTTTTTAATTGCTTTAACAACTTAATCATTTCTTTCGGCAAAATTTCCACTAGCAAAATTTATTTCCAAATTATTTCCATTATTTCATTTACCGAACGTTATTGAATGAAATTACTCATTCAATAACGATCAAGTTATAACCTCTCCTGTTTCCCGCGGAATAATCATTACTTACTTCGGATTCGGATGCCTTATCCCGACACGGCTAAAAATTCATAATTCACAGTCATTGTTAACTTGTAATTTCGCAAATCCCGGGAAGGGGGGGGGGTGTTATAGGCTGAAAATACATGGGTGAGCCAGCATCCTGTTAACACATTAAGAACATTTTCCTAAAACTGTAGGAAACACGTTGGATGTATCACAAAACCTTAGAACTCTCGTGACATTCGTTTGAACGTCCCTTAAAATTCAGGGCAAATCTGTCGGCAAATCTGCCGCTATTCTCTGGCCTGTCTTGTGACAGCCAGAGCGAGAGCACCAGCAGCAGCGAGTACTGTTTGTATAAAGCGTTTATTTTGCATTTTGTTTACGACCTTCCACTAAGGAAGGGATTCTATTTGTGTTTATCTGCTCTGCGTCTCGTATTTCAGTGAGTGTTTCTTTATTATCAGAGTAGCTCATCAGAAGATTATCTTGGGAATTTGTCACCGTATAGACTAGGGTAAACATAGTCATGTGTAGGGACTGTGGTTGTTGTGAGCGGACGCAAGGAGAATTGGCCACTCTTCGGGGGCAGGTGGAGGCTTTGTCTGTTAGGCTCATCGAGCTCGAGGCGCAGGCGTCGGCTCGTAGTGGCGTTGGGGCAACTGTGGTGAGACCTATGCCTACTTCGGTGGCCTTGGAATCACATGGAACCCCTGATGTCGCTGCGTCTTCCGGCAGTGAGCATCTTACCGGTCAGCCATCACTCGAGGGTGAATGGCGGACAGTGGTGGGCTCGCGCGTGCCTGGCCGAAAGGCGAAGGTGGGATCTGGCCGCGTGGCAGCTGCCTTACCCCTTTCCAACAGGTACGGGGTGCTTCCTAGTGGTGATGACATCGTTTCCGAGCCACCACAGGATGCCTCGCCTGTTGGGCCAGTGGCCGATTCTCCGGCAAGGTCCCGACAGTCACAGAGGGCGGGCCTATTAGTTATAGGGAGCTCCAACGTTAGGCGGGTTATGGAGCCCCTCAGGAAAATAGCGGGTAGGTCGGGGAAGAATGCCAGTGTGCACTCGGTGTGCTTGCCGGGGGGTCTCGTCCGTAATGTGGAGGAGGCCCTTCCGGCAGCTATTGAACGCACTGGGTGTGACCGGCTGCAGATAGTAGCACATGTCGGAACGAATGACGCCTGCCGCTTGGGTTCTGAGGCCATCCTTGGTTCCTTCCGGCGGCTGGCTGATTTGGTGAAGACAACCAGCATCGCACGCGGAGTGCAAGCTGAGCTTAATATCTGCAGCATAGTGCCCAGAGTCGATCGTGGTCCTCTGGTTTGGAGCCGTGTAGAGGGTCTAAACCAGAGGCTCAGACGACTCTGCGACTATAATGGTTGCAAATTCATCGACCTCCGTTATTGGGTGGAGAACTGTAGGGCCCCCCTAGACAGGTCAGGCGTGCACTACACACCGGAAGCAGCTACTAGGGTAGCAGAGTACGTGTGGCGTGCACACGGGGGTTTTTTAGGTTAGAGGGACCCCCCCTTGGGCGAAACGATAAAATACCTGACGGCTTACCAGAGAGAACATCAGCATCGTTGATAAAGAACGTCCGTCCTCAGAGACCAAAAACAGGAAAAGTTAACGTAATATTGGTAAACTGCAGGAGTATCCAGGGCAAGGTTCCTGAATTAGTATCGCTTATTGAAGGAAATAGTGCGCATATAGTATTAGGAACGGAAAGTTGGTTAAAACCGGAAGTGAACAGTAACGAAATCCTAGACACAGAATGGAATATATACCGCAAGGATAGGATAAACGCCAATGGTGGAGGAGTATTTATAGCAGTAAAGAATTCAATAATATCCAGTGAAGTTATTAGCGAATGCGAATGTGAAATAATCTGGGTTAAGTTAAGTATCAAAGGTGGGTCAGATATGATAGTCGGATGCTTCTATAGACCACCTGCATCAGCAACCGTAGTAGTTGAGCGCCTCAGAGAGAACCTGCAGAACGTCGTGAAGAAGTTTCGTGATCATACTATTGTAATAGGGGGAGACTTCAATCTACCAGGTATAGAATGGGATAGTCACACAATCAGAACTGGAGCCAGGGACAGAGACTCTTGTGACATTATCCTGACTGCCTTGTCCGAGAATTACTTCGAGCAGATAGTTAGAGAACCAACTCGTGAAGCTAACGTTTTAGACCTCATAGCAACAAATAGACCGGAACTTTTCGACTCCGTGAATGTAGAAGAGGGTATCAGTGATCATAAGTCAGTGGTTGCATCAATGACTACAAGTGTAATAAGAAATGCCAAGAAAGGAAGGAAAATATATTTGCTTAACAAGAGTGATAGGGCACAAATCGCAGAATATCTGAGTGACCACCATCAAACGTTCATTTCTGAGGAAGAGGATGTGGAACAAAAATGGAAAAAATTCAGAAACATCGTCCAGTACGCCTTAGATAAGTTCGTACCGACTAAGGTCCAAAGCGAGGGGAAAGATCCACCGTGGTATAACAATCATGTACGAAAGGTACTACGGAAACAAAGAAAGCTTCATCATAGGTTTAAGAGTAGTCGAATCATAGCTGATAAGGAAAAGCTGAACGAAGCGAAAAAGAGCGTAAAGAGAGCAATGAGAGAAGCATTCAACGAATTCGAACATAAAACATTGGCAAACAATCTAAACAAGAACCCTAAAAAGTTTTGGTCATATGTAAAATCGGTAAGCGGATCTAAATCCCCTATTCAGTCACTCGTTGACCACGATGGCACCGAAACAGAGGACGACCGAAGAAAGGCAGAAATACTGAATTCAGTGTTCCGAAACTGTTTCACTGCGGAAAATCGTAACACGGTCCCTGACTTCAGCCGTCGCACGGACGCCAAAATGGAAAATATTGAAATAAACGATATCCGAATTGAAAAACAACTGCTATCACTTAGTAGCGGAAAAGCATCCGGACCAGACGAGATACCCGTAAGATTCTACAGTGATTATGCTAAAGAACTTGCCCCCTTTCTATCAGCAATTTATCGTAGATCTCTGGAAGAACGTAAAGTACCTAGCGATTGGAAGAAAGCGCAGGTCGTTCCCATTTTCAAGAAGGGTCATAAATCAGATGCGAATAATTATAGGCCTATTTCGCTTACGTCAATCTGTTGTAGAATAATGGAACATGTTTTATGTTCTCGTATTATGACGTTCTTAGATAATACAAATCTCCTTCATCATAACCAACATGGATTCCGCAAACAGAGATCATGTGAAACTCAGCTCGCCCTATTTGTCCAAGAAATTCACAGTGCCGTAGACACTGGCGAGCAGATTGATGCCGTATTCCTGGACTTCAGGAAGGCATTTGATACGGTTCCGCACTTACGTTTAGTGAAAAAAATACGAGCTTACGGAATATCGGACCAGGTTTGTGATTGGATTCAGGATTTCCTAGAAGAAAGAACACAACATGTCATTCTTAACGGTTCAAAATCTGCAGATGTAGAGGTAATTTCGGGAGTACCGCAAGGAAGCGTGATAGGACCTTTATTGTTTACAATATACATAAATGACTTAGTTGACAACATCGGTAGCTCCGTGAGGCTATTTGCAGATGACACGGTTGTCTACAAGAAAGTAGCAACATCAGAAGACTCGTACGTACTCCAGGAAGACCTACAGAGGATTAATGAATGGTGCGACAGCTGGCAGCTTTCCCTAAACGTAGATAAATGTAATATAATGCGCATACATAGGGGCAGAAATCCATTCCAGTACGATTATGCCATAGGTGGTAAATCATTGGAAGCGGTAACGACCGTAAAATACTTAGGAGTTACTATCCGGAGCGATCTGAAGTGGAATGATCACATAAAACAAATAGTGGGAAAAGCAGGCGCCAGATTGAGATTCATAGGAAGAATTCTAAGAAAATGTGACTCATCGACGAAAGAAGTAGCTTACAAAACGCTTGTTCGTCCGATTCTTGAGTATTGCTCATCAGTATGGGACCCTTACCAGGTTGGATTAAGAGAAGAGATAGACATGATCCAGCGAAAAGCAGCGCGATTCGTCATGGGGACATTTAGTCAGCGCGAGAGCGTTACGGAGATGCTGAACAAGCTCCAGTGGCGCACACTTCAAGAAAGGCGTTACGCAATACGGAGAGGTTTATTATCGAAATTACGAGAGAGCACATTCCGGGAAGAGATGGGCAACATATTACTACCGCCCACATATATCTCGCGTAATGATCACAACGAAAAGATCCGAGAAATTAGAGCAAATACGGAGACTTACAAGCAGTCGTTCTTCCCACGCACAATTCGTGAATGGAACAGGGAAGGGGGGATCAGATAGTGGTACAATAAGTACCCTCCGCCACACACCGTAAGGTGGCTCGCGGAGTATAGATGTAGATGTAGATGTAGATGTAAAACGCAAATAAAACGCGGCGCACAGCGATCTGTACGCCACATGCATCACATAGTGTAGGGTGCTCTCACTGGAGCAAGACATTGTGTGTCATAGGGCTGTGGCTAAGACGAGTAAGGAGGACATCGTTTCGTCTGTGAGGCTGGAAGGAAGCAATTCAAATGGTTCAAATGGCTCTGAGCACTATGCGACTTAACGTCTGAGGTCATCAGTCCCCTAGAACTTAGAACTAATTAAACCTAACTAACCTAAGGACATCACACACATCCATGCCCGAGGCAGGATTCGAACCTGTGACCGTAGCGGTCGCGCGGCTCCAGACTGTAGCGCCCAGAGCCGCACGGCCACTCCGACCGGCTGGAAGGAAGCACTCCACTGCTGCGTTGTAGGCTTCACTAGACAGAGCTTATTGTCTGTCACTTCCAGCTCCTCAGCTTGTCATCGACGCATGACTCTGTATTTAAACAGCGGGACGATAGCATACAGGAAGATGACACACTGAAGTACCTGAGGATCACGACACGCCTCCTTGGCCGCTAAATCCACCCTTTCGTTTCCCGCAGTTCCCATTTGCTCTTCCATCCAGAGAAGGACACTGCTTTTCTCAGCCTTCGTAATCGGAGGAAGGCGCCTTGTGTATTGTGGACTACTTTATCATCTGGATACAAGTGTTACAAAGAGTGAAGGGCACTCAGGAAGTCGGAACAGACTAGCAATTTAGCATGCATGGCCTATCTCATCTGCTCCAGAGACCTCAAGATCGCAAATAACGCGGCATCGAATATAGTGAAATCTAGACGCAACAGAATCTTGAGAACACTATCGGAGAAAATAGCGAAGCAACCAATAGAGTCCTCCTGCTTAGGGCCGGCCCCTGTGGCCAGGCGGTTCTAGGTGCTTCAGTCCGGAACCGCGCTGCTGCTACGGTCAGAGGTTAGAATCCTACCTCGGGCATGGATGCATATGATGTCCTTAGGTTAGTTAGGTTTAAGTAGTTTAGGGGCCTGATGACCTCAGATGTTATGTCCCACAGTGCTTCCCCTCCGTGAATACAGCTACATAGTTGCTGTGCTCATTTAAAAGTCGAAAAATATCTTGCGAAATCTGTTCTGTACTGTCTTAAATATAAAATTACTCTGGGCCTCTGCAGCAAGCAGGGTGGCACTTGGTTGAAAATCCTTTACATGCTCCAAACCAAGGGCCTCTAACACACACTTTTCGCGGTTCCCAAACGATTTCGTTGCCCGTGGGTGATTGGTAAACAGGCGTTACATAGCTGGACGAGCAACGGTATGGTATGTTGGTGAAGTGGCGGTAGCAAGGGATGCAGACGCCTGACACACCATGAGGAGTTGCCGTCCTACGGAAGTGGACGTCCACCAGCCTCAACACAGAAACTGGGTATGGGGCTGGTCCTGCAAACGCCTGTGGCCAGCCTGATTCGCTCACGATGTACAACGTGAATTATCTTCCGGTAAAAAGGCCTTGCTGACCCGTATATTGTGCACCCATAGTCCGTCTGCGGCGTACCTGTACCCACTTCAAGATGTTCAGTGTCTTCTGGACCATTGTCTTCAGATCCTTATGATGTGGGAACCATGCCAGTTGCGAGGCACAAATTAGGCCAAAGAACCTCACAGAGAATTTAGAAGCGAGAATGGTGTCCCACATTCGCAAGTCAAGTGGACTAAAAGTACGACGAGAATGATTCAAATGAACACTCACACTCACTTCCCTGCAAAAAATGTAAAGCCAGTCTTTGCAGCCAACTTCTCCAACTACATCACTGCAAACTGCAGCTGAAATTGCTGTTGTGGTGTTGGAGGTAGAGCAGAAGACCTCAAAATCGTCCACAAATAGGAGGCATTGGACAAGACTCCGAACTGTGGACATGGTACAGTTAATGGCTATGGCAATATGAGTGACGCTTAAAATACTGCCCTTGAGGACCACCACTCTCCTGCACGTACTGTATGATAGCTTGTCACCAGCTCTGTACCTAAAGTGGTGTCTTGAGAGGAAGGAAAGAATAAAGACGGGGAGATGACCACAAAAGCCCCATTGGTGTGATTGACAGAATATTGTGCCTCCACATAGTGTCGTACGCCTTACTGAACAATGCTTGTTACGGAGAAAAGCGTGCTGAATTTCCCCCTCTGGCAGGGTCAGGGTGTCGACAGTTGACCGACATTTCCTGAATCCACACAGAGCGGATAAACAAGATGAACGGTTGGTGACGCGATCTACTGTCTTTTCTACACTGTTTGTTAAGAAGATGCTCCAGCAAGTACTGGTTTGAGGAGAGAGACCAAATTGCTTCCCTCCATGAGTGAGCCATATCGAATCAAAATATCGTGAGACGATTCCCTTTGACACAATTTGCAAGTGCTGCAGCAAGCAGTACTGGATTTGGTCGTGACGGACCGTCCTATCAGTAGCGTCATACAGTGCCGATTCAAGCTCCCTCACGGAGAACAGGCAGTTGTTGTACTCCGAATTGGCGGGCCAGGAGTCCATTCTGGTACAGTGACGACAGACCACTGGATCCTGCCAGGAAATGACAGTACTCATTGCGAAAAGCTCTACCATTGTCTGTGCGATGTCCCCAAGTGTTGTTGGAAACATGCCTCGTTAAGTAACCGAAAATTCTCTTGATGGCTTCCTAAGCTGTTGGATAAAAATGGAACGGTTGATGAAGCCATAGAACGCTTGCCATCACCTTTCTTGCTCTCCTTAATGAAGCGTCGAGTCTTGGTCTTTGTTAACCGAAATACTGCAATGTTCTCCGACGTCTAGTGGACTTGAGCCACCATAGAGCTGCCCACCTGATCTGGGTGGAACTGCACTCAACAGACCACCAAAGGACAGGTTGATTCCTATTACGACAACAGAACTTCGGAATGTAGAAGGTAGCGGCATGGTGGCCTGCACACTCCTGGACTCTGTGACGATGTTCGGACACAGCCAGCTGGTTGAACAGCATGCAGTCAGCTCTACTGATCATCCATTGTGACTACTTACTTTTATGGAGAGGTACATCCAGTAGGTGAATCCGGAGTGGGAAGTTGTCACTGGAAAGGAGGTCGTCAATGACTTCCCACAGAGTCTGAGGGGGATGGAGAGACGAAAGTGACGTTAGGGACTGAGAATGACCTAGTTGCAGCGCCCAAATGAGTGGGATTGCCTATGTTGAGGATGCACAGCTCAGAAGACGTCATAAGACGCTCCAAACCCCGACATGAGGGTAAACAGAGATCAAGCCCACAAGGCGTGATGGGGATTGAAGTCGCACAGCAAGAGAGATGATCAGGGAATTTGTTCTAAAAGATCTGTCAGAGCCTCAGAGTCAATCGCATTTTGCAGAGATAAATACAGCGAGCAAACAGTGATCCTCTGACACACCTGAACTTCAACTGCAACCGCTTGTAGCTCAGTAATCAAGGCGAGAGCAGAGGAGTGGTGTATGTTATTGACAAATACCGCAACACTTCCTGTGGCCATTTCCCCATAAAACAGGATCATCTGACACATTAAAATGCGTTTCCTGCAAACACAAGATTTTTTTTTTTTTTTTCCTTTTCCTTGGGGAGTCTTCAGAGCCACAACTGCAGAGGTAGTAGTGGCACCGTTTGAACGGTGGACCAGGCTGAACCTTTATAAAACCATGCAGCTCTGCAACTTCGGGGCCCTCACCATATGGGATGCATTTTGTTGTTTTGATCTCCCGATTCTCTTTCTTTAAGGAAGACACTTCAGTCCCTACCCCAGAGATCCTACTCCACAGCAACTGACACAATTCAGAGGAGATAAACATCTGAATCCTTCGTTGGCAGCCTTACGACATTTGTCACAGATGGTATCTCCGCTACATCCCAGAGCTGTGTATCTAAAGCGCTGGCATTTAAAATACCGCATTAGGTTGGGACATAGGGTTGCGCTTTTAAGCAAAGAAAACCTGCTTCCCATTCTCTGGGATTTTTATGCTATTAAAAGTGAGGAATAACGAGTCGAATTACATCAGATCGCTTTCCACCTTTCTCATGACATTCTGCCTTTTTACGATGTATTCTGGGCCAACAACTTTCAGGTCTTTTATGGAGATGTCCACCATGTCCTTGAACATCATAGCACCATTTCTGTAGTTCAACGTGGTGTGGACCTCAGCTGCAATGGTATATTCCCCAAGGCTTTACGATTTCTGCAGCTTTGTTATTTGTTGGAACTAGAGGTTTTGACCAACAGAATACCACAGTGCAACTGCTTGACAAGTTTAATGTACCTGCTGTACCCTCCAATCCCTTTCGAATGCAGAAAGTGGAAACTTGTTCAAAGTTTGCCTCTGGTCTCTTAACTATCAAACACGCATTCTGTCCTGCAACATGCTTCATGTTACTAAACACTGAAGTACCTTGAAAAAATAGAGAATGTGGAGGGCTAGATACGTGAGGACTCTTGGGCGACAGGGTGTTTCTAACTACAAGTAGTGCATTGATTCCACTCGGAGGAGGAAGAGGACATTTTGAAGGATCTACCTCGGTGCCACAAGCCGCAAGGGAAATTAAAAGTTCATCTAGACAGGTTCCCATGCGCATAGGTAAGCCTGTCAGAGTTGTATCTGCCAGAGTCCCCAGAGGTTGCCCGCTAGCAACTGTTCCACCTCAACTACCAGGCATCTCATCGGCGCCCAGCGCACCTTGATGCTGAGAGCACTTTTTATAGAGATTGTTACCATCCTCGTGATCTGAGAGGTCAAGCTAAGATCCTCACTCCTTATGAAACATAACATTCCACTGCTATGCAGCATGATGGTCATTGAAGCATGCCCAGCCCGTACAGTGATAGAAGACTGACGGTGCATAACAGTTCCCAGTTCAGGAACTCCAGTGTTGCCAAGCCTGTACCCAGGAGCCCCTGAAGGGCTAGTGAACACTTATACGCAACTGACAGTGCAGTAGATACTTCTTACACCAGATTCTGACCTCTACTGTGGTGGCGGAAACACTAAGTGAAGATCACGAAATAACGCTACCTCTTTCGCTGGAACATAGGTCGAAAGTAGTGGTGGTGGTGGTGGTGGTGGTGATATCTGGAAGTAAGACATTCCTGGTCGAATGAGACGTTTATTCAGTCTTAACATTTGTTAAGAGACTTTTTGAAGCTTTACACTTCGGCTGTTATCCACAAGTATTCCATTTATAACAACTGGCAATACATCGGCACCTACTGCAATTTAAATTGTCCTGTAACGCCGAAAATAATCAATCATGCAATATTTAATAAACTGAGTACTTGTTACAAGCAGCTGAGATGGAAAACTTCAAAATAGCCTTTAACTTTTATTCATGTTAGGTAAAGAAGTGTGATTGCCGTTGGAGGAGACCCCATCGACCTTTGCATGATGTAGTGAACCACAGGGCGCAGCCAGGCATCAGAAGGTACCTCTGATTAGAGGTGTGCTTAAGTAGTGTCACAGGCTGGAGTCAGCATATGGCCACAGATGCTGGGACCACGCTTCATTTTTTATGTAAGCACCATCCAGGCTGCTGGCCCATCTCAGGCCACGGAATACAGTACAGAGAACTATAGCCCTCAAACAGTAGCCTCCAGCACGATCGACGTTGAAGGCATGTGCTCGCCCTTGTCTGTGAGCAGCGCCGATGGAAGCCTCCGCGAACCAGTGCATAGCGACACAGAGACTCGGCCACTCCCAGCTTGGGTGCAAAGAGATGTCTCACTGCAACAGTGGCTGCTAGCAGGAGACTCTCATCCAGAGGAAGATCAAACGGTGTGAACATGCTGTCTACACGCAGTCCCAAAAAGCTGGTTGCCTATTGATACTGGAGACGAAGTCCTTAACAGATCACTGGATACTTCATCCGACTCTGCCGCAGTCAGCATTTCAAAGCCAGCAGCTGAGGGTGACATCACACACACAACCCAAGATAGTCATGTACACACAACATTGGAGAGCATCTGAGAACTACTTCTGAGAATGCTAATCTGATTTGGTGGGGACACGGGGAGAGGAGGGGGCAAGAGGGAGTATTTATTGAGAGTCAGGTGCACAGTACTTCTCTAACTTTCGCACCCCAACCCAGAAGAGGCAAAAGCTCGTAGCAGCCGAGTGCCGCCATTGGGTCGTGATGACTGTATTCCTTAATGGACTGGCCTGCCCAGAGTCCCGACTTGAACCAGTTGGAATTCCTTTTGATGAGTAAGAACGGTGGCTTTGCCCCACACCTCAGTATCCAACACCACAACCTTCCTTGAGGTAGAATGGGCTGTCATTCAATCACAGACATTCAGATATCTCATCGACAGTGTCCCCAGCAGAGTTCAAGCTGCCATAAAAAGTGCTACATTCTTTCTGACATTGTATTTCGACAGTCCCAATTTCTAATTTGTTTACAGCCTTCTTATTTGTTCTGTTGTCCCTGATCTTCTTTCAACGAACGTAACAGCACTGCTATTAATTATTCCTCTTACCTTCACTGTCTTCTTTCAGGTTGTGTTAGCAGACAAGGCATAGATTTTCTAAGGAAATCGCATAATACATTATAGTCTTTTCCGAAACTGAGTACCTATTATATTAGCAGTGTAGGAGGTAAGACACACACCCATCTGCATGTGTCGCAAAGGAATGTAATTAGCATTCCTAGACGTACCTGTAACTACCTGTCCACAGCTTATTGAGTGACATCCGTCACTACTTGTCCCCGCGGTTATTGCGTTCCATGTTAGCTGACGTTCCTATCACTGGGCAGGGGATACAGTGCGACTCGCACGAGTAGCAGATCATCATTGAATGACGAGACTGTTTACACAGCATGGTGAAGTGGATAAACACGGCGATGTGTACGGAAACTCGAACTAGAACTTGTCAGAAGGAATGCAACATTTTCTTCACGCAAACGCATATTTACGAAACTAACGTTTCTTCTTCGTGGATCACAGGCGCCAAGTCGCAAAAATATAATACTAAATAACTGGTATGTAAAAGGATAGAATTATAAAGATTTCGTCGATACACTTCGTCTAAAGGAAACATTGTGGTCGCAAAATGCAGGGAAAGCTTCAGTCTTGAGCCAAGAAAGAGAGGGTCGAAACTTTGGGCGCGGTGTTTACTCCGATTTGGCCGGCAATCTTCGAAAAAAAATCGAGTTATTATGGTGGATCATTTTTCCCTAGTCCTCGTGGAGTGGGCAGTGAGGTATTTGGATACGAACTCAGTGCATCTGTGTCCTTTGGATCACGAATTTCAATTCAGCATCCTCTACTAAGAACGATTAAAGCTCCACACTGATATTGTTTTAGGAACATATGCCTCTTACAAAGCCTTTTAGACACAATGAAATCACACTACCAAACATCTAAAACAGCCAGGCGGACCTTTCTCCCAATGCTTCGCTCCTGTGACGGGTCCTCCTGAAACATTCCAGGCTTATGGTTACCACCCCTGCATTATGTATTACTAGATCAATACTCTCATATTTACAGCTATAATGAAATTCAATTACTTTTCGATAATATGAAAAAGGCTTTTAGAAGAATAATAGCAATACCAAAGAATAGTAATTACAATGCACTTTGTACCATTAACAATCAAAATCAGATTCATGAAATTAATATATGGAAAATGTATAGATAAAATAATAATATATTTCGTTCTCATCGTCCCTAAATGGTAGAAATAAATCTCGAGCTTAATTAACAAAATATAGATAATTGATCGTTTAGCATTGTTAGAATGCTTATTTCTGCAACTTCAATATTAATGTGATTTTTATGTGTTTAGAAAATGTCTTAAACTTGTTCTAGCATAGTAGGGAATATAATAGACTGTTTGATAAAGTTGTTGAACTATTTCATATTATAAATTATGTTTTGCATTATTATGACAAGTAGTACGTTGTAGGAAGAATAAAAATACTCGGTCTCGAGTATTGTTAGGTCAGATGAGTGTTGGACCGACTAGAGGACATATATGTGCGTGTAGTTAAGTTCTTGGTGCATGATTCACCTTTGGATTTATAATAGAGCAACTCGTGTGTTGGACACTGTATAAGACATCATATCAGAACAGTGCAGTGACGGATTATTTCGGAGTGTTAAACAGTTTGATTTAAAACCGAAAAAGGCAGAATGATACGTGACTCTATATTCGTAGTTTGGTGAATATTAGTGTTGAACAATGCAATGGGCCTCACACACGCATTTCTATCACATTACCGCATCTGGACTATTTAACATCGCCAGTGAAGTATGTGCTACCATCGGTTAGCTATAGTAGTAACAACGAGGCTTATTACACCGAAGATTAATCATTAGCTCATAAGATATAGATTTTGAAGTGAATAAATCTATGTCCTTACATTACTTCAGTTGTGGCCTACATCACTGTAGTGAAATCCATTATGGTAAACTGTATTTCTGGAACAAGCATATTTCAGATCATTAATTGCACAATAGGATATCTCGTCAACGACTCGCAGTAGAATCCTGCAAGAAACACTAACAAAATTCTAATGTAACCTAATTTTAGTCTGTTAATGTAAATGGACGTTGTGCCATTTAAAAAAGTGTATGATTGTACTAAAAATACGCTTTCTCAGTGTTTCTACAGTATGTTTATAGGCTATGAATACGAGCACCTGACTACCAATCCATTCTGTGAAAATCGCACATAAACAGCATTTTCCGCAATATTTGAGGTGCAAGTCTTAGTTGATTCATAGCTGTTGTCATAATTCCAAGTTTTCTGAATAATTCCCAAAAAGATATTCCTGTAATGCTGCTAAATGAAATTCCTATCATAAACTTCTGTATTCTGAAAATACTGCCCTGATAGTTCAGTTTCCCAAAAATAACTACGCAACGCATTTTTTAGGGAAAATACGCAATAGGTGCCTCATTTTTAAATTAATGATAGCACTAATCATGTTTACTGCAAATGTAACTCAGGTATATAGCTTTGTTCATTGTGGGCATTACGTTTTCCAATTAAGATTGTTATCGATCTGCGATCCCAAAAGCTTAAACATTTCGACTAGTTGTAATTTATTTTGAATTGTGATTTATTCGTCTCATAACATACATAAGCCAATCATTTGATTAGAGTGCAGGAGACATGTCAAAATATGATTTATACAATTTCATTGATATACAGTAAAACTATGGTTAAAAAGATGATTAAACATTAATGTAACTTTTTGTGAAAAAATACCTTCACATATTTACATATTTATAAAGTGCATCCTGCTCAAATATTAAGTTCACTGTTCATGAATTCTTTGGCTGAGTAGTAGCATCGCTGAAGTAGAGCATCATGTAGCTTTCTTTTCAGTATATCTAGGTTTCATACTAGAATGTTCTTGGCTTTTAATTTGTTGTAAATTTTCATTTCAATATACTGGAAAGTTTGTGCATATAATTTTAAACATTGAGTAGGCAGCATAACATTTTCTCTATTTCTTGTATTGTAGGGGTAATCGAAGCAGTTCTCCTGGCATAATTCTCAACTGTTACGTAAAAAATTATAATATCATATATATATAGGGAGGGCACTGTTCATAATTTCTCATTTTTAAATAGTGGGATGTACAGTCACATGTTTCTAACAATTCTTTTCTGTAATTTCAGAATGTGCATTAAGTTGCTCGAATATCCACCCTCCCCCCAAAAAAATACCATACTATATAACCGATTGGAGGTAGCTATGGTACGCAAGTTTCCTTGTGTCCACAGCAGTGGCATTAGCTAATATTTGCATAACAAATACAAAGCTATACAGTTTGTTTAACAGATTTTCAAAATGTTTATTCCAATTTAAATTCCTGTCTAGGTTTAATCCTAAATATTTCACAGAATCCACTTCATGTAGATTTAGATTTTTGCGGTTTATCTTAATTTCCTGGGATGTTGACCGTTTTGTTCTGAACAGAAGCACATGGATTTTTGGAGTGTTTATGGTTAATCCATTGAGATGAAATCAAGTTTCTAAATGATCTGTTGTACTGATGATGCTGATAGGAATAGTTTGTCTCCTGTTCTTCAGTTAATACAGTCATGTCGTCTGCAAATAAGACTGATGAGGCATTTATATTGATCGATTGGTCATTAATGTAGAATAGAAACAAAATAGGTCCTGGGATAGAACCCTGAGGGACACCTTGTATTACTGTCTTCCATTTGGAAAAGTGATTTCCTGCATTTGTAGAGTCAACCACTCTTCGTTACATATTGCAAACGTATGAAGTAAGCCACAGTAAAGCACCACTCCTAATTCAATACCTGTCAGGTTTGTGGATAGGAAGTGCATGATTTATTGAGTGAAAGGCTATTATGAGATCACAAAAGATCCCTACAACTTTATTCTTAGAGTCTAATGATGTGCTAATCTTATCAACAAACTTATTTATAGCATGTGTAGCATTTTTTCCGTGTTGGAAGCCAAATTGAGTTTTCAAAATAATCTCATTTTTCAATAAAATTTTGAATCTGGATGGCAGCATCTTTTTCGAATACCTTTCACAGGACTGGGAGAAGAGAGATAGGACTATAATTTCCCTTATCCTCTGTTGATCCTTTTTTGAACAGCGGTTTTACTTCTACATATTTTGGCAACTCTAGGAAAGATCATTTTCAAAAGGCTTTTTTATTATTAAAGATAGTGGGTGTCCTATTATTTTAAGCACAAATTTGAGAACTTCTGTGGGTATCCCATCTCAACCTCAAGAATTTTTGTTTTTCAGTGTTAGTATGATGTTCTCTACTTCTGCCACTGACACCATTTTAAATTTTGTGAAGCATTCTGACATTTGATAAAGTCTAAAAGTACATACTTTGCTATCATTGTCTGCAACACTGACATCTGATTTCTCTACATTAATGAAGAATTCATTGAAGCATTCAGAAATTTGAGCTGGATTCATAATAATCTTATCGACAAGTTTGATTTAACAAATTTCATGACTAGAGGCTTTAACATCAAATTCAGATTTCACTAGTGACCACACTACCTTTGATTTATTCTCATGTTTTAAAATTAAACTATTATTTGCCATTTGCTTTGCTGGCTTGATAACTTAAATGTAATTTTGTATCATCTAACATATTCAACAAAGTCAGTGCTTTTATTATATCTTAGTTCGTTATGTAGCTGCATTTTCTTGGCACTGAAGATTTTTATACCTTTAGTGATCTATTTAAGTTTTTTTGTTGCTTTAGTAAACACAGTTTAGGTGGAAATGTTTGATTGAAAACATCTAAAGAACAATTCAAAAATGCTTCCAGAATGAGATTTTCACTCTGCAGCGGAGTGTGCGCTGTTATGAAGCTTCCTGGCAGATTAAAACTGTGTGCTGGACCGAGACTCGAACTCGGGACCTTTGCCTTTCGCGGGCAAGTTCTCTACCAACTTAGCTACCGAAGCACGACTCACACCCGGCACCCACAGCTTTACTTCTGCCAGTATCTCGTCTCCTACCTTCCAAACTTTGCAGAAGCTCTCCTGCGCAGGAGAGCTTCTGTAAAGTTTGGAAGGTAGGAGACGAGATACTGGCAGAAGTAAAGCTGTGAGTACTGGGCGTGAGTCGTGCTTCGGTAGCTCAGATGGTAGAGCACTTGCCCGCGAAAGGCAAAGGTCCCGAGTTCGAGTCTCGGTCGGGCACACAGTTTTAATCTGCCAGGAAGTTTCAATTTAAAAATGCTTCAAAATTTGCAGCGCTTTAAATATTTTTGTCAAAGTGCCATTCAGTCGCATGCATCTTGCCATGAAATGAAATGTTTTCCTGATTAAAGTTTCGTTCTATATAGATCTTTTTACACACAACGTCCTTACTTGATCTGGCCAACTCAATGAATAGTGCGGATTGATCAGAAACTCCTAAATCTAAACAAAATTTATGAACATCTTCAAAGACATAATTCGTTAAAATATTGTGAATGCATGTAGCTGACTGAGCATTTCCCCTACTTGATTCTCAAAAATTTGATTTGAAACCGTATTTTTTAGTATGTTGATGAATTTTGATGCTTCACCATTTTCACTCAACACATTGATATTGAAATGAGCAGCAATTACAATTTTTTTTCTTTTTTCTTTACAAATGGGTTCTAGCAAAAAGTGAAATTTCTGTAGGAAATTCTCAGTTTGACTTCCCCTGGGATTCTCTAAATCGAGATTACAACAACATTTAGGTTCCTTAAATCGACACAGCCATCCTCATAAATACAATTTTCATTTAAATAGTTAAAGTCACTTCTTACATGGTACTATAAACTGATTGAATAAGTATGCATGAACGACCATGTGACTTGCTTTTCCTACAAAAGCTGGTAGCTACCTTGAAGTTTTCAATTTTACTTAAGATTTTTATTGTACCTTTACTAAGCCAGACTTCATTTAAATAAATTCCTTGAACATTTCTAAACTCAGACAAAAAAAATTTTCAAGTGCATGTTGTTTAGAGCTTTTATCACCAGAGTAATCAGCTTTTAATCTATTTACATTAGAGTGCATGAATTAGGTACACTCAGTACTATTTATTATTTTATGTTTACTGTTGGTTGGAAGTCGTTTAAGTTCTTTGAGATCCCATCAGCACTTTATAGTTTCCCTTGTTTCTTATTATTTGACAAGTATCAACAAACATTTTGCTAGGTGTTTTGGAATCCAATCTGTTAATATGCGAACCATCTTTCCCTAGACATCTATACCTCAAGAATTTATTACGATGTATAAATACATCTCCTAACCTGCTGCAAGGCTCTTTGACATAAGAATTTATTCCTGCTATGTATACTTCGCCCACCTTCTGTATATTATGCCACTTATTGCAATGCTAGAAGCTTTGGAGAGGTGTCTTGCCAGAATGATGTTTCTTGTTTCACTGACAATTCCTTCCTCACACGTAGGAACATTTTTATTGTTTGTGGATCTGTGTGAGTAGGAATGAGTTTTGTAAAAACATAATGACAACCCATTAGTCTTGAATCAGCTGTTGTTGTTTTCAATTATTTCACTAACTGCCTTTTCAGTAATGAGACTGTCCTCGTGTCATCCGCAAAAAGGAATGAAAATGCATCGTCTGAAAGTGTAAGGCGAAGATCATTCACGTATACCAGAACAAAGAGAGGGCCTAAAACAGATCCCTGTGGTCCACGATTGCTGATTGCTTCAAATTGTAAGTTCCTGTTGCTATGTGACCGACATGGAACTGTAATTATTTTTACTGTTATTGCGGATAATGTAAATATCAAGAACTGTCTGTGTACTATTCATAATATTGCTACAGAAATACAGTCAACTGTAATACATTGGGTATGTGTCCTGAAACATAAAAGATACACTTATGTAAATTAGTGTAATTGCGAAACAAATTCATGTATTGGTGGTCGCCTACAAAGTAAGACCTATTTCAGTCTACATCTTCCTGACTCATTCCTCTCATTGTTGAAAACATTCCTACGTCTCGTTCTTGCGAAGCTGCTCAACAATTCTACAGCATTTTTTTTTTTTCCTCGGCGGATCGAAAGAAGACGTCTGTAATGAACTGCTCGTTAACTTGTAGCGTGCCATAATTCTGTGGCAGACGTTACGCTCAAATTGTCGCCTCAACTCATTACGCAAATGATTTACAGACCGACAGAGGAAGAAAGCAATTTTTTCGTATGTACACCCAGTTATACGTTCTCGCTCCAGGCAGGCAACAGATTTCGAAGGATTTCCATGTTGACGTTCTGTCGTCCGCTGAGGCGTTTTCACTAGAGGCGCGTCGTTGGCGAAGCTACAGGTCCACAGAAACAGTTCACGAAACAGAACGGAAGGACAGACAAACCAATTTTTAAAAAAGTCGTTCACCGTTTCGTTCAAATCGGTCTCGCTCCCCCCTCACTTTCATTCGTTTTTGGTTGATCACTCGTTCCTTCTTTGGTTTGCACCATTCGTCTATCCCACCCCCTTCCTCTTCCTAGTTCCACCGTTCTACTTTCAGTACCAGTCCCTTCGTTCGCACATTTTTGTTGAATTTCAAACCGTTCTCGAAATGTCGGCTTCCAGTACTTGACACATTACGTTCAGCGTACGGTATTAATAATCTATACGATTTGGTAGGGAGCTAGGATCTGGGAGTAATAAGGAGATGAGCGAAGCTAAAATAATGCTGGAGGTAAAAGTGTTTATTGATTTGTACCAGGTGGTGATCTTTATTAAATTCTAAACGCAAGTGATATTTTTCTGCCATGTGGGCTAAGTTCCAAAACATCGTTAGATTATGAGGAATACCTAAAAGTATCAAAATTCACTACAACAGTGTCTGAAACACAAGCAAATAGTTGACACAGGAAATAATACATATATACACATCAAAAAAAAGTATTGGATCACCCCAGGCTCTGGAGCTCCTGAAGATAGGCGTTGACTGTGAATATTGTATCACAGACACAGTCCCTTTTACTGTTCAGAGATGTCACTAAACCCGCCCTATTAGACGGAGGGGGTCTGACAGTCAATCAGTTCCAGTCATTCCACCAGGAAGCAGGTACACGCCATGAGTTGCCTGTAGTTCAATCATGCCTAGATGGCCAATACCGCGGTTCGATCGCGTCCACATTGTTACTTTGTGCCAGGAAGGACTCTCAACAACGGCAGCGTCCAGGCGTCTCGGAGTGAACCAAAGCGATGTTGTTAGGACATGGAGGAGATACAGAGAGACAGAAACTGTCGATGACGTGCCTCGTTCGGGCCGCCCAAGGGCTATTACTCCAATTGATGACCGCTACCTCCGGATTATGGCTCGGAGGAACCCTGACACCAACCCCACCATGTTCAATAATTTTTTTTGTGCAGCCACAGGATGTCGTATTACGACTCAACCCGTACCCAATAAGCTGCATGATGCGCAACTTCACTCCCGACGTCCATGGCGAGGTCCATCTTTGCAACCACGACACCATGCAGCGCGGTACAGATGGGCCCAACAACATGCCGAATGGACCGCTCAGTATTGGTATCACGCTCTCCTTACCGATGAGTGTCACATATGCCTTCAACCACACAATCGTCGGAGACGTGTTTGGAGGCTACCCGGCATGGCTGAACACCTCAGATACACCGTCCAGTGAGTGCAGCAATGTGGAGGTGCCCTGCTGTTTTGGAGTGACATTACATGGGACCGACGTACGCCGCTGGTGGTCATAGAAAGAGCTGTAACGGCTGCACGATACGTGAATGCCTTTCCTCCGACTGATAGTGCAACGATATCGGCAGCATAGTGGCGCTGTATTCGTCTTCATGGACGACAATTCGCGCTCCCATCGTGCATATCTTGTGAATGACGTCCTTCAAGACAACGACATCGCTCGACAAGGGTGACCAGCATGTTCTCTAGACATGAACCCTATCGAACATGCCTGGGATGGATTGGAAAGGGCTGTTTATGGACGACGTGGCCCACTAACCACTCGGAGGGATCTACACTGAATCCCTATTGAGGAGTGGGACAATCTGGACCAACAGTTCAATGCAAGACGACGTGCTATTGGGTATAAGAGGTACCGCTGTGCACAGAAATATGGACCCACCACCTCTGGAGGTCTCACTGTATGGTGGTGCAAAATGCAATGTGTGATTTTCATGAGCAATAAAAAGGGTGGAAATGATGTTTATGTTGTTATCTATTCCAATTTTCTGTATAGGTTCAGGAACTCTCGGAACCGAGGTGATGCAAAACGTTTTCGATGTGTGTACGTCTGTGATGCGGAGAGGATACAGAATAGACAGTAGTATCAGTAAATGCCAAAAAAAACGAGAAAGCAATCAGAAGGGATTGTTATGTCAATAGTTTGTTCAATCATAGAACAATATCAACAAATAACATTTTAAAGTTTAGCATACACGGCTGCGCTGTGAGCATCGTATTTCACTAATATGCGTAATCGTAGATAACAGGAAATTTAAAATACAGTAATATGCATGAATGTGAAGAGAACTGAAGGGCTTACCAAGTACCTTTACGACGAACAAAATCCCAGGCAAGCGAAGAGTCAAGTATGCAAACTAGGCAAATACAATATGCAGACCCTGAACCACAACAGAAACAAGATGGCATAGGAATGAGTCCATGTGGCCCCCTAGTACCGCGTCAGAATATAAATATAAAAGGCAATTAAAACATTAATCCGGGAAAGAAATACACCTCCTGAAACCAATACCCTGTTACAATAAAATAAGTATTTTTTAGAGAGATTTTTTAATAACAGGATGTTGATCCACACAAAGGCATCGAACAACCGCCGCCATCAGAACGATCCGAATCAGTTTAATGTCAAAATAATGGACACCCAGAGGTGACTGCATAGGTCAGTCTCGTAAATCCTGAACAACACTTAACGCCCATAACAATATTACCCACCTTCGTTCCAGCAGCGGGCAGAAGTAAATCATGGACAGTGAATGTAGCCACGTCCACCAGCCAAGGCAGTAGGAACACGCCCGAAATCCAACTCCAGAATATGGCTTGTCACCGCACACGCAGGGACGTCAAGAAAGCCGTAGCTAAGCAACGCTAGACACACGGTTTCCTCTAGCACCGGAATCAGAATCAATATAACCACGCGCGCGGCTCTCTGTAACATTATTCTAATTATACGAGCATGGATCAGAAACTAATGCCTTCTGTATCATAAAAAAATTGATAATGGACATATAATAGCGGAATGAGTAGAGATCATAGCGCGAACTTTCCCCTATACATTACTACCGTTCAACAGTCACCGTGCTTTTGTATACATTTGCGCCATGGTTAGGAAAACCTCAGGGTTTTGTACCTCGGCACACGAGTTTAAATACTCAGTTTTCACCTTCAATTGTTAAATCGAAGGCGCCTGTCATATCGAATCGCTCCATCAGCACATACTCGACAGGCATTGTGACGAATCCTGTTGATCGACCACTTCGCTGATGTCATTTATAGCGTCCCCAAACACTTTCTTCAAGGTTGCAATTAAAACAGCTTTAGTTCAAGAAGCAAAAACCTGACTCTTCACATACTGGTCTTGAGCCTGGGTTCAGTGATGACGCAAATTTGTACAAATGCATTGTGACCAGGTGGAACGGTAGTCTTGTGTGGAGAAGTTCCATAGTACTCAGAGCCATTTTAACCATTTCTTATACTCGAATGCTCATTATTACATTTTTATGGCACACGAGGCATTACTTTTTCATCCATACTCGTACTCGTATGTTAAAATTAAAACAAATAATCCCAATTCGTTAGAAATCGCTTGTTGACATGCAATTCTGTGTTTTCGAAAGAAAAAGTGCACATAATTTGCAATTTAGCTTTCACCTTTGATGCTTATCAATAACGATGATTACGTCATAAATATGTATACATCGTTTGTATGTATGTATGTCCAACGGGATAAAGTTTTTAGAATGAAATTAAATAAATGTATCAAAACTGTTCCCCGTACGATTTTCATTTTTCACTTTCCGAGGCACAGCTGATAATACTTTGAAGCGAATAAAAGAGCAGTCAAGCTACCAGTCTCTTTTTTTCGTTCAGGTCACAGTTTTTTTTAGTTGCAATTTTGAAAACTTTCGATACCACTTGAATTTCTCGTGTATATCACATTTAGTCAAGTATTTCAATTTTTAAAATGACAACATTTTTTTACTAACTACCTATGACTGTTTTTTTATTGGAATGGATTAAGCGTCATGAGGGAAACAGTTTTCATTGGGAACACTTTATTAATTTTCATTTTAAAAGATTTCCATCCACTAATTTTATCCAGTATTCTGTAAGTGGTTGTTACAGAGTACAGTTGCACGCAGCGGAGGGTAGGAGGGGGCTTTGCAGCTCCCTGTGCCCTTTAGAAAATTGATCTTCAGACCACACACGGCCACACATGTATCAATTCAGTATTAGTTATAATTAAGATGGAATGTCGAACGGATACTGAATTATAGTAAGTGCACTCATAAGCAAGGCGGAATATGTAATGGGTATTGACCATGTAAAAGTATATCCAGTACCACTCGTCATGAAACCGCAGAAGTATTTCGTCGTTTACAATGAAGGTAGGTTCTCGCTTTAAGGTGTATCCTACTTTTCCGATTTGACTTTTTTGAAAATCATACAACATTAGGCAGTTAGACAAAAACAGGAACGGTGAACGATTTAAGCTGGGCGGATCTCGAAAAGCACCGGTCACCATTGGAGTATCTGCCAATGATCAACGTGTTTGCTCATCTCTAGTACACACTGAAATAGCGACCGTTTCATGGGCAACGTACTAACTAAAAAGTGTGGAAAGAAATATCAGTAGAGCGACGCAGTTATTACGAAAATGACCCAAAATCAGTAGGACGTTTTAAACAATGGAAATATGTAATGTGGGATTACTATCGTTTCCCACTAGTAGGTAGTTCTGTGGCTCTTCCAGAACCGCTGATTGGCTTTAATGAAAATAAGTCACTAGCATTCGTCTTTCATGGCTTGTGTGACAAACACATTGACCAGACTTTGTTGTGAGAGACGTACCAAAGTGAACGTAAGCGATGGCTATGGTGATACGTCAGGAGTGGTGGATCCCCAGCCAAGCCCTGAATATGTCAATAAGTACAAGTACTGCCACTTTCCTGCAAAGTAGAAAATGACAGTAAGTCAAAAACGTTTTCATTAGTGCCCAGAGGTCATCTTTGTCTTGTGAAGTGCTAATTTAGAGGCCGGCCGCGGTGGTCTAGCGGTTCTGGCGCTGCAGTCCGGAACCGCGGGACTGCTACGGTCGCAGGTTCGAATCCTGCCTCGGGCATGGGTGTGTGTGATGTCCTTAGGTTAGTTAGGTTTAAGTAGTTCTAAGTTCCAGGGGACTTATGACCTAAGATGTTGAGTCCCATAGTGCTCAGAGCCATTTGAACCATTTGTTAATTTAGAGCCTTACATGAAAATTCTCATTTAAAAGGTGCAAAAGCATGTTAGAATCTAACGCCAATCGAAAGCGACATTGGGGATGGCGTACAGGCTCAGTTTGGTCAAGGATGAGGAAGCATACCGGCCGTGCCATTTTCAATATCAGCCACCCCAGCATCTGTCTTAAGCCAACGGAAAATCCAGGAAATACTTATATCTTGAGCCCGGCATAGAACCTGAAACCTACTTTTCCTGAATTCTAACTGAACAGCACGAATGAATCTAGAGTTGAGACTTGTATTTGCGATGTCTTCAATGTTAGAAAGAAGGGCTAGACGAACTGTGAGTAATAGTGCCATCAACTGTGGTTCGGACATATAAGCGATTTTGTGTTAAACTTTTCGGTACTTTGGTTAATCAAAAATGGCTCTGAGCACTATAGGACTTAACATCTTAGGTCATCAGTCCCATAGAACTCAGAACTACTTAAACCTAACTAACCTAAGGACATCACACACATCCATGTCCGAGGCAGAATTCGAACCTGCGACCGTAGCAGTCCCGCGGTTCCGGACTGAAGCGCCTAGAACACACATTTGAACATTTTTTTTAATCATTACATGTCTTTGCGTGATTTAGTGTTCTTTAGCAAAAACAGCATTTCTGACTTTTGTTGTAATAAAACATTCCGCAAATAACTTTCATAGAGTGATCCATATTAGACTAATAACCATACAGCCATTTGCGCTGGAAAAGTAATTACAGATATATGCGTTACTGAAATGAACGTGTCAAAAATTGACATCCAAAAATTCAAAACTAAAATATTAATAAGGACATAATTGTATTTACACAGCAAGGAAAGAGAACGGTTTTCATCCCATGGTGTGGAGCACTGTCTCATGTTAGTTTTGACGTCACGGTCAAACACCTTGGCCTCTGTGGACCAACCTGTCTTTAAAGCACTGAACGCGTTTTCTTTTCGTATAGGCGAAACACAAAACCCACGTACCTTGCTTTGTCCGTTCTGGCGAATGGACTGTAACAGAGAATACAGAGGGCAATTCACGCTACAAACCCTCTGTTGACGCCCTGTTTTTTGTCCGGGCTCAGCTGCTTATACAACTCGGACACAGCGATTATTTTCCGAGGAACTAACACAGTCACATATTTTGAGCATTTCATCCCACCCAGATTCTTTTCTTCGGCTTCGTGCCAAATAACATTCTTACCAGAGTCTGCTGGTAGCCTTTGTACGAGGCCTAAAGAACAAACATTGCAGCTTACAAGCAATGATAAAAGCTGTTGGACTTCTATCGCCCACTTCTCTGGAAGCTACAAGTGACGTATGATATTGATAATTTGCAACAAGTATGGTATCTTAAATTATATAAGGCAGTATCAGAGAAGAGCATATTATAAAGTTAATGGCGTAAAGTTTTAACAGGAACTGAGTCGCAAACGTATATGTCAGTTTCAAAGGGAGGGAATAGACTGGGCGTACAGAAAGAGGAAAATGCCCATAACCTGACTTTATGACGGAATAATATATCTAGATGGAAAGACACGATGACAGATACGGAGGACGATGTGCTGAATGAGATTAGAGTAATGTTTCAGAAAACTTTAGTAGATACCAACAGTGAAGGGCGGAATTTACAACGTAAGAACGAAGTGTTACGGCTTAAGATCAGAGATCGATAGACACGTATCACAGCTAAGGAGACATTTGACAAATTCATAGTACATTCCGATCGTATATAACTGTTTCTTCTTTTTTATTCTTTATTTTCTATCTTTTCAACCACTCGTTATGGAGTTTTTGAGATACAAAGGTAGTTTCAAAAACATGAAAAAGGAAACTATATCTTTTAAGTTATTACAATCACATCTGTACATTACTTACATTAAATATGGTATGTCTCATTTTAAAAGACTGATGGGAATGCTGATGAAGGCCAAGAATTTCACTTTTAATTAGAACAAAATGTACCGTGAGAGAATATGTTGAGAGTAGCAATGTTCCGTAAGTAATCGTGTAGCAGTGACGCTGGTGGGTTGGTGTATGGGGGTGGGTAGTTGTCGAATAGCAGATTCTAGTAGACACGGGATTCTGCGTAAGGCTAAACTAGTATGCAGCTAGGATATGATTACAATGATGGAAAGGTTTTTTTGTGAGGGGAAGGTGAGCTATGATAAAGATGTTTGTGTTCGACCTGATAAGACGGAAATGGTGTGTTGAGACACCAGAACTGGTTGTCATATAATAAAAGATCCTAAAACAAGGGCTACAGGTGTTGCATTTTATTAACTGAACGTCAAATTTCGTTTTCTAAGAGAGGAAGGCAATTGACGGGCTCCAAAATGAAATGGAAATTTTGTAGGCGCGTGTTAGGTTTAATACACTACTGGCCATTAAAATTACTACACGACGATATGACGTGCTACAGACGCGAAATTTAACCGACAGGAAAAAGATGCTGTGATATGCAAATGATTAGCTTCCCAGAGCATTCACACAAGGTTGGCGCCGGTGGTGACGTCTACAACGTGCTGACATGAGGAAAGTTTCCAACCGATTTCTCATACACAAACAGCAGTTGACCGGCGTTGCCTGGTGAAACGTTGTAGTGATGTCTCGTGTAAGTGGGAGAAATGCGTACCACCATGTTTGCGACTTTGATAAAGGTCGGATTGTAGCCTATCACGATTGCGGTTTATCGTATCGCGACATTGATCATCGCGTTGGTCGAGATCCAATGACTGTTAGCAGAATATGGAATCGGTGGGCTCAGGAGGGTAATACGGAACGCCGTGCTGGATCCCAACGGCCTCGTATCACTATCAGTCGAGATGGAAGGTATCTTCTCCGCATGGCCGTAACGGATCGTGCAGCCACGTCTCGATCCCTGAGTCAACAGATGGGGACGTTTGCAAGACAACAACCATCTGCACGAACAGTTCGACGACGTTTGCAGCAGCACGGACTATCAGCTCGGAGACCATAGCTGCGGTTATCCTTGACACTGCATCACAGACAGGAGCGCCGTCGATGGTGTACTCAACGACGAACCTGGGTGCAAAAATAGCAAAACGTCATTTTTTCGGATGAATCCAAGTTCTGTTTACAGCATCATGACGGTCGTATCCGTGTTTGGCGACATCGCGGTGAACGCACATTGGAATCTTGTATTCGTCATCGCCATACTGGCGTATCACCCGGCGTGATGGTACGGGGTGCCATTGGCTACACGTCCTGGTCACCTCTTATTCACACTGACAGCACTTTGAACAGTGGACGTTACATTTCAGATGTGTTACGACCCGTGGCTCTACCCTTCATTCGATCCCTGCGAAACCCTACATTTCAGCAGGATAATGCACGACCGCATGTTGTAGGTCCTGTACGGGCCTTTCTGGATACAGAAAATGTTCAACTTCTGCAATGGACGGCACATTCTCCAGATCTCTCACCAATTGAAAACGTCTGGTCAATGGTGGCCGAGCAACTGGCTCGTCACAATACACCAGCCACTACTCTTGATGAATTGTGGTATCGTGTTGAAGCTGCATGGGCAGCTGTGCCTGTACACGCCATTCAAGCTCTGTTTGACTCAATGCCCAGGCGTATCAAGGCCGTTTTTACGGCCAGAGATGGTTGTTCTGGATACTGATTTCCCAGGATCTATGCACCCAAATTGCGTGAAAATGTACTCACATGTCAGTTCTAGTATAATATATTTGTCCAATGAATATCCGTTTATCATCTGCATCTGTTCTTGGTGTAGGAATTTTAATGACCAGTAGTGTATGTTGGCGTGGCTCGCGGTCTGTCGGGTCTATAAACAACAGGGAAAACTATGGGTTGTTCTGGATACTGATTTCCCAGGATCTATGCACCCAAATTGCGTGAAAATGTACTCACATGTCAGTTCTAGTATAATATATTTGTCCAATGAATATCCGTTTATCATCAGCATCTGTTCTTGGTGTAGGAATTTTGGCTCTGAGCACTATGGGACTCAACTGCTGAGGTCATTAGTCCCCTAGAACTTAGAACTAGTTAAACCTAACTAACCGAAGGACATCACAAACATCCATGCCCGAGGCAGGATTCGAACCTGCGACCGTAGCGGTCTTGCGGTTCCAGACTGCAGCGCCTTTAACCGCACGGCCACTTCGGCCGGCTGTAGGAATTTTAATGGCCAGTAGTGTATGTTGGCGTGGCTCGCGGTCTGTCGGGTCTATAAACAACAGGGAAAACTATGGGGTTTTTGGAGCCACGTTTGCAGGTGTATTTATGGTTCTGTTCACCTTGGGTGAGAAGGGAGAAACATTTAACGAGTCAGTATAGTATTTGGGCATCAGTTGCTAAGTGGGGTAAGAAAGGTAGGAGCGCAGTATCTGGAAAAAGTAAGGAGGCGTGAGGTCACAAAACAGAGGTAAGAAACGATAGGACGATGAAATCACGAGAAGGCAGTCAAAGGCGGCAAGCCGTGCGATCGAAGAAATAGGCAGTCACCACAGACACAACGGCAGTGCTGTCAGGCTAAGGCTTCCTATGAGAAGTGTATCATCACTAGCTGTGCTCTTAACTACAATATTGTACTTGTATACAGACAACATAGGAGACTGTTCATCCATTCTGCTACGATGTACACCGATGCTGAAGATGGTAACTGGACTACGTTGTGTAAGACATAATCGTTCAGGCGTTTTAATTTATATGCAACCGGTCTTGGTGTTACAGTGCACTATCTTCCGGTCCATCTGTAACTGGGTGAGTACTTTGATATCGGCAATCATCACCACATATTTTGTAGAAGACTCAAGAAACTTCTTAAAGTGAGTGAACGAGTGTAATGAGATAAAAAGTAGTGTAGTTTCATACTACCTGGCCAAAGGAACACAGTAGCAACGTAAGGGCCAAGGAGTATAAAAAAGCATCGGGAGCAAAATGTGGAAATGCAGCTCACGTCTGAAGCGAATGGATGAAGCGATGCACTTTAATACGGGGGAGCGGATGCGTTCCGCATTCGGCTCCTTATTACGAACAGCCGGCCAACGAACCCTCTAGACGGGTCGTCGACCTGAGACCGCTAGACGCATTCTACTTGTCGGTTGGAAGGCTTCCAGCTCATCCACTACCCCCACGCTGCTATGGCGTTGGTTTGTGAGGGGAGGCACACCTGTTGCCCGCCATAAAGAGGGCACGCGCCGGGGTCAGAGACTGGGCCGGAGACTGTCTTCCTTGCTGCACCCGGCAACGCTCCGCCTTACGTCTACGTGTTAGTTATTATTCAGCCTCCTTTCTCTAGCAGTCACAGAGTAAGGCCTCGGTCTCAGATGGCTAACACCTGACACCGTACCAAACGATTGGACTCATGAAACCTCCTGGCAGATTAAAACTGTGCCGGACCGTGACTCGAACTCGGGGCCTTTGCCTTTCGCGGGCAAGTGCTCTACCATCTGAGCTACCCAAGCACGACTCACGCCCCGTTCTCACAGCTTTACTTCTATCAGTACCTCGTCTCCTATCTTCCAAACTTTACAGAAGCTCTCCTGCGAACTTTTCAGAACTAGCACCCCTGAAAGAAAGGCTATTGCGGAGACATGGCTCAGCCACAGATGGTAGAGCACTTGCCCGCGAAAGGCAAAGGTCCCGAGTTTGAGTCTCGGTCCGGCAGACAGTTTTAATCTGCCAGGAAGTTTCATATCAGCGCACGCTCCGCTGCAGAGTGAAAATCTCATTCTGGATTCGACTCATGTTTGGCAGATACATATACCTGAAAGGAAGGGTCTTATCTGTAGAAGGAGTATTGTACTGGTATACCTTGCACCATCTACAGTCCCATATATGAATGGATGATGATGATGTCAGGAATCAACACGAAATGTTTTGTACAAATTCCAAGAAACATCGGCGTCCTTAGAAAGTCTGGTGGTAGTCCACAACATCAACCGAATCACCTAGACTGTTAGAGACCCTGTCGATGGTTTCTTAACAACGAAACCGGTTGCGTATAAGCAAACCCAGTAAATATAGCTGCTGGTCTTGTTGTTAGTAGATAGAATACGCAACAAAGCTATTGCTCCAATATCCACCCGATGATGGATGTACGGAGGTTGTATGACGGACTCTTTTGGTTCATTATTACCCCCCTGCTTTTCTTTTTTCAGGAAGCCACCATTATATTTCATAATTCATCGACTCGAACCTTTAGGATCGATAGATGATTGAAAGGTATATTTACCGTGAAATAGAGAAAACAATCATTTACGACTGCCGCCTATGGACTCATATTGTCAACACCCTTCAACGAAAAGGGACCTCGCCGCGTGACCTATGCACCCTTCTGCGAAGTGGAGGACCTGTGTTAGATTTCTACATGTTTTCTGCATTTTTATACGTATTTTTCTACTTATCGAAAAGTGCGCTATTTACAATGAACCATCGATCCCGTCAACTTTAAATCAAGTGAGCGTCATTAACTTCAGGGGTTCTCTCTCAGAAAGAGGAGCGGATCTAGTGAGCCAAAACATATTACAGCCTTTATTTAAGATGACATATAAGTGAATTGCTGTACGTAAGACTAATCATTTGCCTTTCCCTTGTTACTGATTATAATAGCCAAACCATATTTTTCACATATTGCACAACGCGCCCGATCAGTCGAATTATTTCCTCCAATTTTTCCTTAAATTATTTCCTTCTTGAATTATAATTCAAGTGTTGAAACTTCCTGGCAGATTAAAACTGTGTGCCGGACCGAGACTCAACCTCGGGACCTTTGCGTTCGCGGGCAAGTGCTCTACCAACTGCGCTACCGAAGCACGACTCACGGCCCGTCCTCGCAGCTTTACTTCCACGTGCACCTCATCTCCACTTTACAGAAGCTCTCCTGCGAACCTGCAATAGGCTGTGGCTAAGCCATGTCTCCGCAGTATCCTTTTTTTCAGGAGTGCTAGTCCTGCATGGTTCGCAGGAGAGCTTCTGTAAAGTTTGGAAGGTAGGACACGAGGTACTGGCTGAAGTAAAGCTGTGAGGACGGGGCGTGAGTCGTGCTTGGGTAGCTCAGTTGACGCCGGCACGGTAGCTCAGCGTATTCGGTCAGAGGGTTGTTGCCCTCTGTAATAAAAAAAACTGAGTTAATAGATCAACAACGAACTTAAAACGGATGTCACGACGTCCGCCTCTTGCAGATGCAACGAACGAAAGCGAACAAAATGAGATTAAAAAGAAAAGTTGATAGAGCACCTGCCCGCGGAAGGCAAAGGTCCCGAGTTCGAGTCTCGGTCCGGCACACAGTTTTAATCTGCCAGGAAGTTTCATATCAGCGCACACTCCGCTGCAGAGTGAAAATCTCATTCTGTAATTCAAGTGTTGCTTATGTATCAAGTGAGGTAGTCACTTCAACGAATATTATGTGTTCCCCTTAACGCGTACAGTATATCTGCCCCTATATATTCGATGTGTATAGTTAATAGGGAGCTTACGGCCGGACTCGTGGCTCGATCGCCGATCGCTGCCTAAGAGCACCTGCCACAACCGCAAGCAAGCTCTGGCCAGTACCGCCAACCAGCTAGCCAGGTATCTTTGTGAGATTGGTTCCGAAATAATTCAGTTTATTTAAAACGTGATCACCTCTCGGCCCAACACTAATGGCTGGCGGTCTTGCAAACCTACTCCGTTTAAGAAATAAACTGTCCTATCTGTGAGACAATAGATTTTATGGTATAACGCCCACTAAAGGTAGACTGATTATGTCTGTGACTCGCAAGTCGCCGAAGTGTCGTCAACTAAAAATGTTTTTGCTATACGGCGGCCGAACTTCCCCGCATGGTGCCTCCCGGCCGACAGTGCCATACGATCATTTAATTTCTTTTCTTTTTTCACTTCTTCATGACATTAACATTCGGTAAATTGTTCAAACTTGAATGTGAAAATGACAACACATGATGGTACCGTTTAAATATACTTCATTATTCTGATTCACTAACACAATTTGGCGATATTTTCACTCATGTGTTTTTAATGTAACATTCCTTTCCCAAACTCACAATTCAGCAACCACTCTGAATGACAGTGTGGTTGGGAATCGCGAACAACTCCTACTTTGTCATATTTACAATTAAACTTTATTGTGCACTTTTCTTATACATTTATAATTGTTGTGACCTTGAGAACGGAGACTGTTTGATACAGCTCTCAACGCTACTCTGTCCTGAACGAGCCTCTTCATCTCCGAATAACTTCTGCAACCTCCGTCAATTTGAAACTGCTTGCACAATTCGGCTCTGACTCCCTCTACAATTTTTACCTTACATACTCCCTCTAATTCTAAATTGATGAATCCTTGAGATCTGAGAAGATATCCTATAAAAAGATCACTTTTCTAGTCAAGTTCTGTCGCAAATTTCTTTTATCCTCAGTTCTGTTCAGAACCTCCTCATTAGTTATGTGATTTACCCATCTAATCTTCAGTGTTCTTCTGTAACACCACATTTCAAAAGTTATTATTCTATTTTTGCCTGAACTATTTATCGTCCATGTTTCACTTCCATACATGTCTACCTTCCAAACAAATATGTTCAGAGAAGACGTCCTAACACTTAAATCTATGTTCGCTCTTAACAAATTTTTCTTGCCCTTTTCATTCTGCACTAGCGTTTTTTGTCCTAAACTAATTCCCTCTGCAACGCCTGATGTAATTCAACTAAATTTCATTATCCTTGTTTTGCTTTTGTTAATGTTCATCTTAGACCTTTCTTTCACGACATTGTCCAGTTCGTTTAACCTCACTTCCTAGTTCTTTGCTGTCTGTCAGAATTACACTGTCATCAGCAAACTGCAAGCTTTTAAGATCTCTCCCTCAACTCTAATTCCACCTGTAAATTTCTCCTTGTTTTGCTTCTCAGTTTTCTTAGTGTACAGATTGAGTAAGATAGGGGGTAGACGACAACCCTGACTCACTCCCTTCTCAACTATGGCTTCCTCTCATGCGTTTCAGGTCTTATAACTGCCTTTCGATTTTTGTGTTCCAAATGACCTTTCGCCTGCTCTCTGTATTTAACCCCTGATAACTTAACAAATTATAAGAGTGTATTCCTGTGAACATTGTCAAAAGCAATGTGTCCATTGTGTCTTTCGTGCCTGAATAAAAATTTCTGTTTACAAGCCGTGTCATTTCGATAAAACGCTCGTGCTTGCGATGGCTGTCTCCACCATCGTCGTCAGGAGTAAAAACTGCTGACTTCGTCAGTTGATTTTACACCTGTCACGGCGGAAATAGCCATCAAAAGCTAGAGGGTTTTACTCGAAATGACGGGGCTTAAAAACCGAGATTTTATTCGTTGTCAAAAGCTTTCTCCAAATCTACAAATGCTTTAAACGTAGCTTGCTTTTCCTTAACCTGTCTTTTAAGATAGACAGTAGTGTCAGTATATCCTCTCGTGCTCCAACACTTCTCCGGAACACGGACTGATCTTCCCCAAGGTCAACTTCTAAAAGTTTTTCTATTCTAATGTAAATAATCCGTGTCAGTATTTTGCAACAATGAGTTACTAAACTGAAAGTTCGGTAATGTTCATATTTTGGGTGACAAAAAAATACTTCAATTGATCGAGGAAAGAAGGATTTTACACCTTGCTGCCTTTCAAATGCTCTCTCAATTTTCAACACGATCTGCTAGTTCGTTTTCAAGTTCCGTAGTCGAATTCTTGTATTTTTCAGAGTGTTGTTATTAGTATATTTTTCGGATGTAGTAAGTTCTTTCGGTCCTTTCTTTATGTAAGCAGAGCACGTGGTGTAGGAAATTCGTTATTACAGCACAACTTTAAAATTCAGTTGTCTGACTTTTCTCTTAACTGGAATGTATGCGTGAACTTCTCATGTGTATGTGTTTCATTTCTTCTAATGTTCATTTCGTTTCTGTTTTAAGATTGCGTAGCTTCTCTCATATAATGTGGTGCTAATTTCACCTTGTGTAATTTCAGTACTACCCCCATGAACCATGGACCTTGCCGTTGGTGGGGAGGCTTGCGTACCTCAGCGACACAGATGGCCGTACCGTACGTGCAACCACAACGGAGGGGTATCTGTTGAGAGGCCAGACAAACGTGTGGTTCCTGAAGAGGGGCAGCAGCCTTTTCAGTAGTTGCAGGGGCAACAGTCTGGATGATTGACTGATCTGGCCTTGTAACACTAACCAAAACGGCCTTGCTGTGCTGGTACTGCGAACGGCTGAAAGCAAGGGGAAACTACAGCCGTAATTTTTCCCGAGGGAATGCAGCTTTACTGTGTGGTTAAATGATGATGGCGTCCTCTTGGGTAAAATATTCCGGAGGTAAAATAGTCCCCCATTCGGATCTCCGGGAGGGGACTACTCAAGAGGACGTCGTTATCAGGAGAAAGAAAACTGGCGTTCTACGGATCAGGGCGTGGAATGTCAGAGCCCTTAATCGGGCAGGCAGGTTAGAAAAATTAAAAGGGGAAATGGATAGGTTAAAGTTAGATATAGTGGTAATTAGTGAAGTTCGGTGGCAGGAGGAACAAGACTTTTGGTCAGGTGAATACAGGGTTATAAATACAAAATCAAATAGGGGTAATGCAGGAGTAGGTTTAATAATCCATAAAAAAAAAAATAGGAGCGCGGGTAAGTTACTGCAAACAGCATAGTGAACGCAATATTGTGGCCGAGACAGACACGAATCCCACGCCTACTACAATAGTATAAGTTTATATGCCAACTAGCTCTGCAGATGAAGAAATTGATGAAATGTATGATGAGATAAAAGAAATTATTCGGGTAGTGAAGGGAGACCAAAATTTAATAGTCATGGATGACTGGAATGCGAGAGTAGGAAAAGGGAGAGAAGGAAACATAGTAGGTGAATATGGATTGGGGGGAAGAAATGAAAGAGGAAGCCACCTTGTAGAATTTTGCACAGAGTATAACTTAATCGGTTCAAGAATCATAAAAGAAGGTTGTATACATGGAAGAATCCTGGAGATACTAGAAGGTATCAGATAGATTATATAATGGTAAGACAGAGATTTAGAAGCCAGGTATTAAATTGTAAGACATTTCCAGTGGCAGATGTGGACTCCGACTACAATCTATTGGTTATGAACTGTAGATTAAAACTGAAGAAACTGCAAAAAGGTGGGAATTTAAGGAGGTGGGACCGGGATAAACTGACTAAACCAGAGGTTGTACAGAGTTTCAGGGAGAGCATATGGGAACAATTGTCACAAATGGGGGAAAGAAATACAGTAGAAGAAGAATGGGTAGCTCTGAGGGATGAAGTAGTGAAGGCATCAGAGGAACAAGTAGGTAAAAAAAGGAGAGCTAGTAGATATCCTTGGGTAACAGAAGAAATATTGAATTTAATTGATGAGAGGAGAAAATATAAAAACGCAGTAAATGAAGCAGGCAAAAAGGAATACAAACGTCTCAAAAATGAGATCGACAGGAAGTGCAGAATGGCTAAGCAGGGATGGCTACAGGACTAATATAAGGATGTCGATGCTTATCTCACTAGGGGTTGGATAGATACTGCCTACAGGAAAATTAAAGAGACCTTTGGAGAAAAGAGAACCACTTGTATTAATAACAAGAGCTCAGATGGATACCCAGTTCTAAGTAAAGAAGGGAAAGCAGAAAGGTGGAAGGAGTATATAGAGGGTCTATACAAGGGCGATGTACTTGAGGAGAATATTATGGAATTGGGAGAGGATGTAGATGAAGATGAAATGGGAGATGCGACACTGCGGGATGAGTTTGACAGAGCACTGAAACACCTGAATCGAAACAAGGCCCCGGGAGTAGACAACATTCCGTTAGAACTACTGACGGCCTTGGGAGAGCCTGACAAAACTCTACGATCTGGTGAGCAAGATGTATGAGACAGGCGAAATACCCTCAGACTTCAAGAAGAATATAATAATTCCAATCCCAAAGAAAGAAGGTGTCGACAGATGTGAAAGTTACCGAACTATCGGTTTAATAAGTCACAGCTGCAAAATGCTAACGCGAATTCTTTAGAGACGAATGGAAAAACTGGTAGAAGCCGACCTCGGGGGAGATCAGTTTGGATTCCGTAGAAATGTTGGAACACGTGAGGCAATACTGATCCTACGACTTATCTTAGAAAATAGATTAAGGAAACGCAAACTTACATTTCTAGCATTTGTAGACTTAGAGAAAGTCTTTGACAATGTTGACTGTAATACTCTCTTTCAAATTCTGAAGGTGGCAAGGGTAAAATACAGGGAGCGAAATTTGAACAGAAACCAGATGGCAGTTATAAGAGTCGCGGGGCATGAAAAGGAAGCAGCGGTTGGGAAGGGAGTGAGATAGGGTTGCAGCCTCTCCCCGATTTTATTCAATCTGTACATTGAGCAAGCAGTAAAGGAAACAAAAAAAAATTCAGAGTAGATATTAAAATCCATGGAGAAGAAATAAAAACTTTGAGGTTCGCCGTTGACATTGTAATGCTGTCAGAGACAGCAAAGGACTTGGAAGAGCAGTTGAACGGAATGGACAGTGTCTTGAAAGGTGGGATATAAGATGAACATCAACAAAAGCAAAACGAGGATAATGGAATGTAGTCGAATTAAGTCGCGTGATGCTGAGGGAAATAGATTAGGAAATGAGACACATGGAGTAGTAAAGGAGTTGTGCTATTTGGGGAGGAAAATAACTGATGATGGTCGAAGTAGAGAGGATATAAAATGTAGACTGGCAATGGCAAGGAAAGCGTTTCTGAAGAAGAGAAATTTGTTAACATCGAGTATAGATTTAAGTGTCAGGAAGTCGTTTCTGAAAGTATTTGTATGGAGTGTAGCCATGTATGGAAGTGAAACATGGACGATAAATAGTTTGGACAAGAAGAGAATAGAAGCTTTCGAAATGTGGTGCTACAGAAGAATGCTGAAGATTAGATTGGTAGCTCACATAACTAATGAGGAGGTATTGAATAGAATTGGGGAGAAGAGGAGTCTGTGGCACAACTTGACTAGAAGAAGGGACCGGTTGGTAGGACATGTTCTGAGGCATCAAGGGATCACAAATTTAGCATTGGAGGGCAGCGTGGAGGGTAAAAGTCATAGAGGGAGACCAAGAGATGAATACACTAAGCAAATTCAGAAGGATGTAGGTTGCAGTAAGTACTGGCAGATGAAGAAGCTTGCACAGGATAGAGTAGCATGGAGAGCTGCATCAAACCAATCTCAGGACTGAAGACCACAACAACAACAATTTCAGTACCATCTTGAATAAGTTTTGTTCTTAGTTCCGCGTGACATTTTGTTGCTGTTTGTGTCTACACGGTTTACATTTGTGTTCTTGAAGTTTTGACGAGACTTAATAATTTTGCAGATTTTTCACGCCAGAGTACCTTAGTTTCGTGTGCTAGGTCATGCAGATAAATTCCTTTGCCGGAAAGCATTCCACAGTATTCGTATTCGCAATAAACCTATCACAGGGAAAGGAATGAACCGCTGGGCGTTTGACTTATTGTGATGGGCAAAATTCTTTTTATCTTTGCTCATGTGTTTGTGAATCACGTATATTTGTGCGAACTTTTCGCATGTGCGCAATAGATGTCCTTTTTATTTATCAATGTAATATACCTCAGCACTCGATATGATAAGTGAGTTAGTTAATTAAATAACAGGTAACGACAGACCATAGTTTATCATTATTTTGTGAATTTTTAATATGAAGTTTTATTTTAATAAACTATGTTAAACTGTGCTGATTGTTTCTCAGGCAGGCCTCTCCCCTTTTGTAAGATTACTTTCAATTCATCCCATCTGGCGTTTCTGAAACCCACAATGAAGGCCTTACATTTGTAGACTTCTGTCTGATTATCTTATTATTTTTGTAGAGCTTTAAGTTCCTGCTTGCTCTGAATTACTTGAATTAGAGTGTGCAGCCTACTTAAATTTTTCCTATACGCTCTTTCCATATATTCACTTGAATTTTTTATTAATATGGACACATTAGTTATGCTTGCCAATTCATTGATTAATTCAGTTCTTATATTAAATTTTCCCAATTTTAATTAAACTGGGTGGTGAACTAAAAAAATTTTAAGGCACACGAAACTTACAGTAAACTGCAGAGTTTCACAAAGGCTAATTATCCCCAGTTTCTGTTTGCAAATCGCTGTCCAGATAACCATTCACCCACTAATAACCATTTAATGTATGGTATGTCAACTAGTAGTAAACACCTCTTGATAATACGTTATATGAAATAGCTTGTGAGATGTGATTAAAATATTCCTCTGTAGCATCACAACAGAATTCGTCGTCAGAACGTACCTTGTCGTCTAACACTGTGTGAATTAGAAAGGGATATCATCTGAGAAATGGAACAATAAACCGGGGTCATCACATGCAGCACTGATCTGAGTGGAGGGTCGCGATCTACCAGGTTGAGTCAAATGAATACCTTAAATATTTTTTAAATATTATTTATTGTGCAGAAGTGGTACTAAGCTGTATCACTTTTCAACATAATCTCCCCCACGCTCAATGCAAGTCCTCCAGCCCTTACAAAGTGCATAAATTCCTTTAGAAAAAAATTCTTTTGGTAGTCCGCGCAACCACTCATGTACCGCGTGGAGTACCTCTTCATCAGAACGGAACTTCTTTCCTCCCATTGCGTCTTTGAGTGGTCCAAACATATGGAAATCACTTGGGTCAAGGTTTTATGAGTACGGTGGATGAGTAAGACTCTCAAAATGCAGGTCTGTGATTGTTGAAACTGTTGTACGGACAGTGTGGGGCCTTGCATTGTCATGTTGCAAAAGGACATCTGCTGACAGCAATCCACGTCGCTTTGATTTGATTGCAGGCCGCAAATGAGTTTTTAGGAGATCTGTGTATGATGCACTGGTGACAATCGTCCCTCTAGGCATGTAATGCTCAAAGATGAAGCGTTTTTAGTCCCAAAAGAGAGTCAGCATAACCTTACCTGCTGATGGTTCTGTTCGAAAATTCTTTGGTTTTGGTGATGAGGAATGGCGCCATTCCTTGCTCGCTCTCTTGGTTTCCAGCTGGTGGAAGTGAACCCAGGTTTCGTCCCCAGTAACGATTCTTGCAAAGAAGCTATCACCTTCTCGATTAAAGCGCCGAAGAAGTTCTTCACAAGCATCAACACTTCGTTCTCTCATTTCAGGAGTCAGCTGCCGTGGCACCCACCTTGCAGACACTTTGTGAAACTCGATCACATCATGCAAGATGCGGTGTGCTGACCCATGACTAATCTGTAAACATGCTGAAATGTCATTCTGTGTCACTCGGCGGTTTTCCTTCACTATGGCTTCAACTGCTGCAATGTTCTGTGAAGTCACAACTCGTTGTGCCTGACCTGGACGAGGATCATCTTCCACTGAAGTCACACCATTTGCGAACTTCCTACTCCATTCGTAGACTTTCTCATGTGACAAACATGCATCACCGTACTGAATCTTCATTCGTCGATGAATTCCAATGGGTTTCACACCTTCACTACGCTAAAAGCGAATAAGAGAACTTTGTTCTTCCCTTGTGCAAGTCGCAAGTGTGGCGGCCATCTTTCTACTGATACTGCGACGGTATGTGTGCATCTGCACTATGCTGCCACCTACAGGCCATTCTGCACGCTGTTTGTAGCACGTTTACCAACTTACAGGATAACGGCGCGAAATTTCGATTTGTTATTACAAATTTAAGGTTTTCATTTGACTCATCCTTCTATGAAACGCGTTCACAAAATGGTGGAGGACAAAAGCGTGCTCCAGTACATACTCGAATGCTCAGTAAATAAATTAAGAAAGCAATGAGAGACAGTAGATGAATATACGTAATTGCATGCTGAACTCAAAATTGTATGAACACTGGAACACATAAGCCCTTGTCACATCAAGGAAACGTGATGAGGCGAGGCGAACGTAAAATCGGAATATGAAATCAGTTCCATTCAAGAGTCACAGTAAATCGTTAAATGAACTGAACAGAGGGAAAGAACGATTGAAATGCTTGTACAGTGTTTAAGTAAAAAAGGCTCTGTTTCGTTACCAACTTCACAAAGACTTAAATCGTTAGCATCGTAGGGTGTACGAATACATATTCGGTTCCACGATTTATAGCGACTTTAGCAGTATGAAACAATGAAAATCTAGGCGTAGCATCTTACGAGTGATTTAATAATAAGTCTTCGTATATGAACAATTGGAAGTTCACCCTACAACTTCAGTTTGCTTTGCTACCTAACGTCATCTTCCTTGACCGTTGCATTAGTGATTAAGATGAAATCGTAATAATTTAACACGACGCAGTGAATCGATAATCTGATTTCACTCCACGGAATAATTTCCTCACAGTAAATATGTGAAGGAAAGTGACATAGTGCAGTGCATGCGGTATTTGGACCTATTGCATAGCCGGCCGGAGTGGCCGTGAGGTTCTAGGCGCTACAGTCTGGAACCGCGAGACCGCTACGGTCGCAGGTTCGAATCCTGCCTCGGGCACGGATGTGTGTGATGTCTTTAGATTAGTTAGGTTTAAGTAGTTCTAAGTTCTAGGGGACTGATGACCTCAGTAGTTGAGTCCCATAGTGCTCAGAGCCATTTGAAGCTATTGCATACAATTCAACTTCGACGAGGCGGGATACGGAAATGATGTACTATGCTGCCCCTCATACTCTTTCCTATTAGTCAAGCTGGAGTGTGTGGAAAAGTTTCGGGATATTTTAACATAAGTCGCGAAACATCTCTGTAATTTTCGATGACAAAAAAAAGAGATAAAACCTTACTTTTTAAAAAAAAACAAAATTAAATAGTCTCTTAACACATTCTTTCTTCTTCTACTACGTTTTCTTTTCTTTTCAAGTTACCACACAATCATCTAACATCAAACACTGATGGAATATAGAGTAAATGAAAAATACTACTCACTGGGATAAGAGAAGTAAAACAAATAACTTAGTCCACCTTTTCCCAGAAGTTTGGTGCAGTCTTGCCAGGGTAAAACCTTGCATGACAGACATGATAAAACGAATGTGACGGGCAATTGACTAAACAAATCGAATTAGGCGAAAGAAATTGATCGACTCGTTTCACACTCTCTTCGAACATCACAAATGTAACAACCCCCACCAAGAAACTTTAGTCCCGCGGCAGTCACATTCAGCACCAGTCAACTGTCTCCACGAAGCTCCAAGAAAAGGTATATTTCGTAGAAACTAGGCAGCGTGCGATCCAACGGAATAGGCACTACCGGCTCGTTCCCTGGAAAATCGTGAGCAAAGGTTCGGAAAACTTCACAGAGACAGGCATCATAGACATGATGACTGTCTAGAGGCAATGCTTGTCAGAGAAACATCTTTGCCAAGTATCTGCAAATAATACACTGCGAGATAGAGGAAGAATGTGTTGCAAAACTTGTTGCCATTTAACAGGCAGCTTTCAAAGTTTCTCCAGATATGTGTCGAAGAAATATATAAATGTAAAACACTAACAAGAACTTCCCCCATGAACCATGGACCTTGCCGTTGGTGGGGAGGCTTGCGTGCCTCAGCGATACAGATGGTCGTACCGTAGGTGCAACCACAACGGAGGGGTATCTGTTGAGAGGCCAGACAAACATGTGGTTCCTGAAGAGGGGCAGCAGCCTTTTCAGTAGTTGCAGGGGCAACAGTCTGGATGATTGACTGATCTGGCCTTGTAACATTAACCAAAACGGCCTTGCTGTGCTGGTACTGCGAACGGCTGAAAGCAAGGGGAAACTACAGCCGTAATTTTTCCCGAGGACATGCAGCTTTACTGTATGATTAAATGATGATGGCGTCCTCTTGGGTAAAATATTCCGGAGGTAAAATAGTCCCCCATTCGGATCTCCGGGCGGGGACTACTCAAGAGGACGTCGTTATCAGGAGAAAGAAAACTGGCGTTCTACGGATCAGGGCGTGGAATGTCAGAGCCCTTAATCGGGCAGGTAGGTTAGAAAATTTAAAAAGGGAAATGGATAGGTTAAAGTTAGATATAGTGGGAATTAGTGAAGTTCGGTGGCAGGAGGAACAAGACTTTTGGTCAGATGATTACAGGGTTATAAATACAAAATCAAATAGGGGTAATGCAGGAGTAGGTTTAATAATGAATAAAAAAATAGGAGTGCGGGTTAGCTACTACAAACAGCATAGTGAACGCATTATTGTGGCCAAGATAGACACAAAGCCCATGCCTACTACAGTAGTACAAGTTTATATGCCAACTAGCTCTGCAGATGATGAAGAAATTGATGAAATGTATGACGAGATAAAAGAAATTATTCAGGTAGTGAAGGGAGACGAAAATTTAATAGTCATGGGTGACTGGAATTCGACAGTAGGAAAAGGGAGAGAAGGAAACATAGTAGGTGAATATGGATTGGGGGGAAGAAATGAAAGAGGAAGCCACCTTGTAGAATTTTGCACAGAGCATAACTTAATCATAGCTAACACTTGGTTCAAGAATCATAAAAGAAGGTTGTATACCTGGAAGAATCCTGGAGATACTAATAGGTATCAGATAGATTATATAATGGTAAGACAGAGATTTAGGAACCAGGTTTTAAATTGTAAGACATTTCCAGGGGCAGATGTGGATTCTGACCACAATCTATTGGTTATGAACTGCAGATTGAAACTGAAGAAACTGCAAAAAGGTGGGAATTTAAGGAGATGGGACCTGGATAAACTGAAAGAACCAGAGGTTGTAGAGAGTTTCAGGGAGAGCATAAGGGAACAATTGGCAGGAATGGGGGAAAGAAATACAGTAGAAGAAGAATGGGTAGCTCTGAGGGATGAAGTAGTGAAGGCAGCAGAGGATCAAGTAGGTAAAAAGACGAGGGCTATTAGAAATCCTTGGGTAACAGAAGAAATATTAAATTTAATTGATGAAAGGAGAAAATATAAAATGCAGTAAATGAAGCAGGCAAAAGGGAATACAAACGTCTCAAAAATGAGATCGACAGAAAGTGTAAAATGGCTAAGCAGGGATGGCTAGAGGACAAATGTAAGGATGTAGAGGCTTGTCTCACTAGGGGTAAGGTAGATACTGCCTACAGGAAAATTAAAGAGACCTTTGGAGAGAAGAGAACCACTTGTATGAATATCAAGAGCTCAGATGGCAACCCAGTTCTAAGCAAAGAAGGGAAGGCAGAATGGTGGAAGGAGTATATAGAGGGTTTATACAAGGGCGATGTACTTGAGGACAGTGTTATGGAAATGGAAGAGGATGTAGATGAAGATGAAATGGGAGATAAGATACTGCGTGAAGAGTTTGACAGAGCACTGAAAGACCTGAGTCGAAACAAGGCCCCGGGAGTTGACAACATTCCATTAGAACTACTGATAGCCTTGGGAGAGCCAGTCATGACAAAACTCTACCATCTGGTGAGCAAGATGTATGAGACAGGCAAAATACCCACAGACTTCAAGAAGAAAATAATAATTCCAATACCAAAGAAAGCAGGTGTTGACAGATGTGAAAATTACCGAACTATCAGTTTAATAACTCACAGCTGCAAAATACTAACGCGAATTCTTTAGAGACAAATGGAAAAACTGGTAGAAGCGGACCTCGGGGGAGATCAGTTTGGATTCCGTAGAAATGTTGGAACACGTGAGGCAATACTAACCTTACGACTTATCTTAGAAGAAAGATTAAAGAAAGGCAAACCTACGTTTCTAGCATTTGTAGACTTAGAGAAAGCCTTTGACAACGTTAACTGGAATACTCTCTTTCAAATTCTGAAGGTGGCAGGGGTAAAATACAGGGAGCGAAAGGCTATTTACAATTTGTACAGAAACCAGATGGCAGTTATAAGAGTCGAGTGGCATGAAAGGGAAGCAGTGGTTGGGAAAGGAGTGAGACAGGGTTGTAGCCTCTCCCCGATGTTATTCAATCTGTATATTGAGCAAGCAGTAAAGGAAACAAAAGAAAAATTCGGAGTAGGTATTAAAATCCATGGAGAAGAAATAAAAACTTTGAGGTTCGCCGATGACATTGTAATTCTGTCAGAGACAGCAAAGGACTTGGAAGAGCAGTTGAACGGAATGGACAGTGTCTTGAAAGGAGAATATAAGATGAACATCAACACAAGCAAAACGAGGATAATGGAATGTAGTCAAATTAAATCGGGTGATGCTGAGGGGATTAGATTAGGAAATGAGACACTTAAAGTAGTAAAGGAGTTTTGCTATTTAGGGAGTAAAATAACTGATGATGGTCGAAGTAGAGAGGATATAAAATGTAGACTGGCAATGGCAAGGAAATCGTTCTGAAGAAGAGAAATTTGTTAACATCGGGTATAGATTTAAGTGTCAGGAAGTCGTTTCTGAAAGTATTTGTATGGAGTGTAGCCATGTATGGAAGTGAAACATGAACGATAACCAGTTTGGACAAGAAGAGAATAGAAGCTTTCGAAATGTGGTGCTACAGAAGAATGCTGAAGATAAGGTGGGTAGATCACGTAACTAATGAGGAGGTATTGAATAGGATTGGGGAGAAGAGACGTTTGTGGCACAACTTGACTAGAAGAAGGGATCGGTTGGTAGGACATGTTTTGAGGCATCAAGGGATCACAAATTTAGCATTGGAGGGCAGCGTGGAGGGTAAAAATCGTAGAGGGAGACCAAGAGATCAATAAACTAAGCAGATTCAGAAGGATGTAGGTTGCAGTAGGTACTGGGAGATGAAGAAGCTTGCACAGGATAGAGTAGCATGGAGAGCTGCATCAAACCAGTCTCAGGACTGAAGACCACAGCAACAACAACAACTAACAAGAAGAGGGGACAGGATGATAGAAGTGTGTTAAGACATCAGAGAATTGCTTCCACCGTAGTTAAGCGACAGTGTAAAAACTGAAGCGGAAGACAGACTGGACACACCCATCAAAAACAAATAATTTTGTGAATTGAAGCAGAAAGGATAAACAGACCATCGTAGCAATTAATTAAATTAAACGGAAATTAAATGCCTAGCATCTTGTAACGCAAGTAACTATATACAATTTTCTCACGGATATCGTCGTTGCTTTTCCTTCAAAACTAACTATCTTAGTCCAGACTAAAAGAAACTGCCGTAGATGACAATACCGCCTCCGTCGAATAACACACAACACGTAAGTAGTAACAGCTCGCCAGTCACTTGACAGATCCACACCAGTTCAAATGGCTCGGAGCACTATGGGACTTAACATCTGAGGTCATCAGTCCCCTAGAACTTAGAACCACTTAAACCTAACTAACCTAAGGACATCACACACATCCATTCCCGAGGCGGGATTCGAACCTGCGACCGTAGCAGCAGTTCGGTTCCGGACTGAAGCGCCTAGAACCGCTCGGTCACAGCGGACGGCCACATCAGTTCACCTGAGTATTACATCATGTCCTGTGAGACTATACAGCCACCTTCTGTTGATCATACAATTAAAGAGATGTCATCAGAGGCTATAAAGTCTCATATAGCAGTTGCAAACAGTGCTTGGAGGAAAAGTCGTTTAGTTAAGAACTACTTTGGTACTAAACGGCTCTCTGACAAAGATATAGATACGGCACCACAACCTGAAAGAAATGGAACTTCCTGAGAAAAAAGAACCAACTAAAGGGGCGTTTTCCTCCTTTTCGTAGTAAAAGCTGTCTCAGATCGCATAAGCGAAAAAGACATGGCATTGACACAATGTTTAAAGCAACTCGAAAGTTGCGCAATACTTGAAGACGGCAAGGAACATACAAGTACGTCAGTGATTTACTGAAGCAAGAGTATGTAAACGTCTTTGCACTTAGAAATTACAAAAGGAGGTATTAGCACCGGACTTCTACATCTACATCTACATCTACATGACTACTCTGCAATTCACATTTAAGTGCTTAGCAGAGGGTTCGTCGAACCACAATCATACTATCTCTCTACCATTCCACTCCCGAACAGCGCGCGGTAAAAACGAACATCTAAACCTTTCTGTCCGAGCTCTGATTTCTCTTATTTTATTTTGATGATCATTCCTACCTATGTAGGTTGGGCTCAACAAAATATTTTCGCATTCGGAAGAGAAAGTTGGTGACTGAAATTTCGTAAATAGATCTCGCCGCGACGAAAAACGTCTTTGCTGTAATGACTTCCATCCCAATTCGCGTATCATATCTGCCACACTCTCTCCCCTACTACGTGATAATACAAAACGAGCTACCCTTTCTTGCACCCTTTCGATGTCCTCCGTCAATCCCACCTGGTAAGGATCCCACACCGCGCAGCAATATTCTAACAGAGGACGAACGAGTGTAGTGTAAGCTGTCTCTTTAGTGGACTTGTTGCATCTTCTAAGTGTCCTGCCAATGAAACGCAACCTTTGGCTCGCCTTCCCTACAATATTATCTATGTGGTCTTTCCAACTGAAGTTGTTCGTAATTTTAACACCCAGGTACTTAGTTGAATTGACAGCCTTGAGAATTGTACTATTTATCGAGTAATCGAATTCCAACGGATTTCTTTTGGAACTCATGTGGATCACCTCACACTTTTCGTTATTTAGCGTCAACTGCCACCTGCCACACCATACAGCAATCTTTTCTAAATCGCTTTGCAACTGATACTGGTCTTCGGATGACCTTACTAGACGGTAAATTACAGCATCATCTGCGAACAACCTAAGAGAACTGCTCAGATTGTCACCCAGGTCATTTATATAGATGAGGAACAGCAGAGGCCCCAGGACGCTTCCCTGGGGAACACCTGATATCACTTCAGTTTTACTCTATGATTTGCCGTCTATTACTACGAACTGCGACCTTCCTGACAGGAAATCACGAATCCAGTCGCACAACTGAGACGATACCCCATAGGCCCGCAGCTTGATTAGAAGTCGCTTGTGAGGAACGGTGTCAAAAGCTTTCCGAAATCTAGAAATACGGAATCAACTTGAGATCCCCTGTCGATAGCGGCCATTAGTTCGTGCGAATAAAGAGCTGATTCATAATGTTTGAATACAGTATATGCTCCAAAACCCTACTGCAAACCAACGTCAATGATATAGGTCTGTAGTTCGATGGATTACTCCTACTACCCTTCTTAAACAGTGGTGCGACCTGCGCAATTTTCCAATCTGTAGGTACAGATCTATCGGTGAGCGAGCGGTTGTATATGAGTGCTAAGTAGGGAGCTATTGTATCAGCGTAATCTGAAAGGAACCTAATCGGTATACAATCTGGACCTGAAGACTTGCCCGTATCAAGCGATTTGAGTTGCTTCGCAACCCCTAAGGTATCTACTTCTAAGAAACTCATGCTAGCAACTGTTCGTGTTTCAAATTCTGGAATGTTCCATTCATCTTACTTGGTGAAGGAATTTCGGAAAACTGCGTTCAATAACTCCGCTTTAGCGGCACAGTCGTTAGTAACAGTACCATCGGCACTGCGCAGCGAAGGTATTGACTACGTCTTGCCGCTTGTGTACTTTACATACGACCAGAATTTCTTCGGATTTTCTACCAAATTTCGAGACAATGTTTCGTTGTGGAAGCTATTAAAGGCATCTCGCATTGAAGTCCGTTCCAAATTTCGCGCGTCTGTAAATTTTAGCCAATCTTCGGGATTTCGCGTTCTTCTGAACTTCGCGTGCTTTTTCCGTTGCCTCTGAAACAGAGTTCGGACCTGTTTTGTGTACCACGGGGGATCAGTTCCATCTCTTACCAATTTATGAGGTATGAATCTCTCAATTGCTGTTGCTACTATATCTTTGAATTTGAGCCACATCTCGTCTACATTTGCATAGTCAGTTCGGAAGGAATGGAGATTGTCTCTTAGGAATGCTTCTAGTGACACTTTATCCGCTTTTTTAAATAAAATTATTTTGCGTTTGTTTCTGGTGGATTTGGAAGAAACGGTATTGAGCCTAGCTACAACGACCTTGTAATCACTAATCCCTGTATCAGTCATGATGCTCTCTATCAGCTCTGGATTGTTTGTGGCTAAGAGGTCAAGTGTGTTTTCGCAACCATTTACAATTCGCGTGGGTTCGTGGACTAACTGCTCGAAATAATTTTCGGAGAAAGCATTTAGGACAATCTCGAAAGATGTTTCCTGCCTACCACCGGTTTTGAACAAGTATTTTTGCCAACATATCGAGGGAAGGTTGAAGTCCCCATCAACTATAACCATATGAGTGGGGTATTTATTTGTTACGAGACTCAAATTTTCTCTGAACTGTTCCGCAACTATATCATCGGAGTCTGGGGGTCGGTAGAAGGAGCCAATTATTAACTTAGTTCGGCTGTTAAGTATAACCTTGCATGGGGGCTTAATTAAAATAAAATGCAAATAATTTTAATTTTTTGTTTTAGTAGCTGTCTGTCCGATTACGAAGTCTCGTAAACGGTTGGCCCTGACTAGTATTATTACGCTATCTGACTGCATAGAACAATAACAAAGAATGAAATGGAAATTTTCATTAACACAATTAATTAATTAAGTCCCCAGCAATTATAAAACCTACGAAACCAAAGCACAAGTGTAACTGTTCTGTGTGTGGAAGTATGACTCAACGTACGCATCTGGCACGGTTCTTCTTCAACAACACAAGAAATTTTAAATATCATTTATACTGAATTAATTAAAGAAAATAGAAATACCATAATTACTCAAGAAAACCAGAATTACACTCTAATACAAGAACACAAGCCAGATGCTTTGTTGACTGAACCTGTAATGACGCATTATTCAGGACATTGAAATAATGAGAAAGAAAAGAAAAGTAGTTTGTTACCTTAATTTATATTGATGAAAAGCACTCTAGACATTACAATCTCTCCACACCGACTCGCTACTATCACATCTCAACAAGAACTTTTCAGTATCACATCTCAGCAAGCACTGCCTACTAGCTCATCTCAACAAACACTCCTCACTACGACACCTCAGCACTGACTACCACGAGCTCTCCCCAAGCACTGCCCACTACGAGTTCTCAATAATCACTGCCAGTGGAGGCGGCGGAACAATGCTCTCTAGCGCGATCTCTGGCGCTGTGGCTCAGTGTAGCCACCTTTCATATGCCCTTCCTCCACGGGCTAGAATTTGATGGTATTTTTGCCAGCATTGGTGGTGAAAATACCACCAAATTCGTAAAAAAAATACAGACAAAAATAAAAGATAATATTCATGCGTAAATATCATATAACTAGATAAAATTTTGGCTTTGCACTGACCTTTCAATAACCTAATATATATAATACAGTAAGCAATACAAATTCTTTCATACATGTGACTTTACATAACAGTTTACACAAGTATTATGTGGTTAAACAGTTCAATCAGTAGCGTCAGCAATGACGAATATGTGCAGGTAAGAGTCTCATAACTTTTCACAAACAGTAATACACAAAAAATCAGTTTATACAAATATTCACATAAACGCTTTCCATAGCTCAAGAATAAGCAGTTGACAGTTCCAGCAGTAGCACCCAGCAATGGTCAACAGGTGCAAATACCAACAAGTGACATTTTTTCAGTAGAAACAGTCCATCAGTGGCACACAGTAATGTTGAATAGGTGCAGACACCAACAAGTAACACCATTTCGGTAGAAGCAGTCCATCAGTGGCACCCAGCAATGTTGAGCAGGTGCAGACACCAACAGGTGACATCTTTTCAGTAGAAGCAGTCCATCAGTGGCACCCAGCAATGTTGAGCAGGTGCAGACACCAACAGGTGACATCTTTTCAGTAGAAGCAGTCCATCAGTGGCACCCAGCAATGTTGAGCAGGTGCAGACATCAACAGGTGACATCTTTTCAGTAGAAGCAGTCCATCAGTGGCACCCAGCAATGTTGAGCAGGTGCAGACATCAACAGGTGACATCTTTTCAGTAGAAGCAGTCCATCAGTGGCACCCAGCAATGTTGAGCAGGTGCAGACATCAACAAGTAACACCATTTCAGTATAAGCAGTTCCATTAGTGGCACCAGCAATGTTGAGCAGGTGCAGACACCAACAAGTAACACCATTTCAGTAGAAGCAGTCCATCAGTGGCACCCAGCAATGTTGAGCAGGTGCAGACATCAACAGGTGACATCTTTTCAGTAGAAGCAGTCCATCAGTGGCACCCAGCAATGTTGAGCAGGTGCAGACATCAACAAGTAACACCATTTCAGTATAAGCAGTTCCATTAGTGGCACCAGCAATGTTGAGCAGGTGCAGACACCAACAAGTAACACCATTTCAGTAGAAGCAGTCCATCAGTGGCACCCAGCAATGTTGAGCAGGTGCAGACAGCAACAAGTAACACCATTTCAGTAGAAGCAGTCCATCAGTGGCACCCAGCAATGTTGAGCAGGTGCAGACAGCAACAAGTAACACCATTTCAGTAGAAGCAGTCCATCAGTGGCACCCAGCAATGTTGAGCAGGTGCAGACAGCAACAAGTAACACCATTTCAGTAGAAGCAGTCCATCAGTGGCACCCAGCAATGTTGAGCAGGTGCAGACATCAACAAGTAACACCATTTCGGTAGTAGCAGTCCATCAGTGGCACCCAGTAATGTTGACCAGGTGCTGACCGCAGTCCATAAAATTCACTATCACTAATCACACTGTTCATCAGCAGAAATTAAACATGTCCTAGTGGCACCAATCATGTAGAAAAAGTGCAAATAACAGTTCATAATATTCCCTATCACTAATCACACAGTTCATCAGCAGAAATTAAACATGTCCAGGTGGCATCCACCATGTTGAAAAGTGCAGCACCATCACTAATCAGACAGTTCAGGCATGAACAATAGTTTGAATACACATACAATGCTTTTACACTAAACATACAAATCATAACAAACACACAAATGATATCAGATAATTGTCCTATTAACTATTACAATACACAAATACCAGTAAACCTATAATATTTATGGGTGTCAGTGCAAGCCACAACAAACAAGTAAAATAATATTTAGGAGATAGGTTGGGATCACTTCTCTGGGATTATAAAAGGAAAACACACAAAACACACTCGCTCATCTTTCATCCACATTAGTGCTACTGTGTAATTGAATAGTGTTAACTGTGTAAATGCAATTCTGTCAAAATTTTATGTTCATCATGTGTATCAAGTAGTAGTGGCAGCAATGTATAACAGTCAATAATAGTTAGTCAACGTCATAGTCATCATGTCAAGACCAATGTTCGCCAAGCCAGATCAAAATGTACGGTTGCTGAACAACTGTCAGTGACCCAAGATATGCAATTGCTTCCTCTCTCCAAAAAAAAAGTATATACTGCTTAGTGATTTAACAAAGTGTGTGTGTAGACAATCTCCCTTCTACTTGAGTGTTCTAGTCTGCCATCTTCATCCTCCTTCTTCCATATGGACCAACAAAAAAAATATGCTCCTCACTTACTTTACCTCTTATCCACCAAAACTCCAATAAACATCAGCATTACATAATCTCAATACTTCAATAATACCTCATTTACCTTACCTCTTGTCCACGAAACTCCAATAATCATCAACTTCACATAATCTCAATACCTCAATAATACGTCGATACATATAAACCTCAGCACCAATATCATTTCACTTCCATAACAACTCTTTCCTCTAGTCAGTCTCCTCGAACAAGTGCAGACAAAATCCTAATGCAAACCTCAATTCATCATCTCATACAATCCGAAGACACAATGTCAACACACAACCTCTCGTGTAATCCATCTGATCCAAATCTGCTACTCATTATAAATTATAAGATACATTTTGGTTCCTTGTCCATCGTTAAATAAAAGAAATGCATACATGACCCCTAACAGACTTTAGTTTGAATAACTTTCAGTAAGTAAGTACGATTACGAAGTGTTAATGATGGTGATATTTCAGTGTGTACACCACTTCAAAAATTATGGCAAACAGAAGCAAACATGTGGAGTATTTCTTGTGTCAAGTGTCACTTCCTATTTCAATTGCTCACGAAGAATGCAGTGTAATAACTGTCAATGGTCTAAACCTAGTGTTGGTATGTCATGTCGTTAGCTTCCTTCCTATTAGCATAAATTTATACAGCTTCCATAAAACCTCCAGCTCATGTGACTTCTAAGCAGTTTCTTGTACCAATGTCGTTCGTAGAATTATAGCAGTTCATTTTCTTATCTTAAAAATATCAGGCACTGAGCGTAAGCAATACATGCAATATCGCGACAATATACCAGTAGCGAACAGAATGTCAACAAGTGGATGCAGCACAATCCCTATAACGAGGCTCTGCCAAGCGAACAATCTACAATTAATACAACAGTGTAACCTAATCTTCATGTTTGTACACTGTACATCAGCATTGCTACATTCTAAATTGAAGAGTAGTTATGACAACAAAACAGAAATGTGTAAATATGCAATCCATACGCACAGCAGCAAACATATATCTTACGTAATAAACAAGTGATTAGCATCATACAGCATAAGCAAATAAATGTTCATACGTAATCTTTAAAAAGTAAACATGAAGGCGCAAGCAGATAAATCACAAAGTGTAACCTACATACATAACCACTGTCAGCACAATTAATCAGGTGACAATTATAACTTAAATAAATAAACACAACAGGCACATAATAAAAAAATATGACATCAGTGAAAAAGCATAGCAGCCAAGCGATGCATAATATACGCAAGTAATAACACTGTTCATTAATAAAACATTGTCAAAATCAGTAAATGTACACAAGCACGTCGCTTCACAAGTAAATTCATAGAAAATGAAATTTAGCACAAAGTATGTGTAACGTAATCGCAAGCAGCAAATTACGTCTAAAGTACGTACCTAAGTGGAAATATGTTACCTGAAAAATAAACTCAATTAATAGTTACCCTTTTTAGTTTATTATTTTTTTTCTTCGAAATTACATTCTTCCTGAAATTTTCTCCATAGCAAGTCGTCTTAACGTCGGACACGCACAGAATTTACCTAAAGGTCTTAAATATTTTACACAACCGTATCCTGAAAAATACTGAACGTTAATAACATAATTTATAAAGTCACTATCGCTTTATACTGAATTTAGTCGGAAAAATTAGACTGTGTATTTGTTTACGGCTGTCAGTGCATTCACACTGTGCGCTCGATCAGCTGTAGGCGCGTGACGTATGAAGTAATTGTTTGCGGTCAACGACTGCCTTTTGCGGCGCGCAGACTTCACTGTTGCTTTGAGTATCTGCCGCCGCCGGAACACGGCGCGGTAGCCTTGCATTCTCCACCTGTTTACGTATAACTGTTGGTTTCTCAAAAGTATGTCATTCCACAAAAATTTTTACATTCGATATATGATGTATTCCCTTAGAGCGCCGAGATTTAAGAGTTTCTACTTCAACAGTGTTATCATGAATAATTTTGCGAATTCTATATGGACCGTTATAAAGCAGAAAAAATTTGCGACATAAGCCTTTTCCTTTGTGAGACAAACGATGAGACTTAATTAACACCTTTTGACCAACTGACAAAATTTTTAAACGACCAGGACGTTTAGCTGATTTCTCTCTTCTAGCAGCCGCAGATGCAATATTTCGTAGAGCCAGGTTGACAACTTCAGAATGCCGCAGTTTCCGTGAAGGCGGAAAAGGAACGATTTCAGAAATGCGATTTGTTGGTACTTTATTTTTTAATATCAATAGAGGCGGTAAAGAAGTTGAGTCATTTGGAAGTTCATTCAGAATGTTTTGAAAAATATGAAGACACTGATCCCAAGTTCTGTGATTCTGATGACAATAAAGACGGCACAATTTATTGATTTCCTTCATCCATCTTTCTGAAGCATTAGATTGAGGGTGAAAAAGTCAAATAAAAATTGGTTTAATCTTACGACGCCGTAGAGTACGAAGCCAAATTTTAGAGCGAAACTGTGATCCATTATCTGATATAACCTTATCAACATGACCCACTTCTTTAAGAAAATGTTTGATGAAAGCATTAGATACTGAACGAGCTGTTGCTTTGCGTAACGGTGTAAAACACACATATTTTGATGTCAATTCCACTGCTACGAAAATGTACGCAAAACCATTAGTAGAACGAACCACTGGACCGAACAAATCGACTGCAGCCATGTCCTTTAATTTCGCTGGAATGATAGGAAACAACGGTGCTCTGTGAGAAACAGTTGGCGGCTTAGCCTGTTGACATAATTTGCATTTGGCAAGAACAGATCGAATACGTTTTTCCATATTACTGAAGTAGCAATTTTCTCGCAATTTATGAAAGCATTTTCTGGGACCAAAGTGTGCATAACTGAAATATGTAAACGAGGTGTGGCCAAATCATTCAATCTAACAAAGCGTCTAAGAAAATTACAGACACCAAGGAAACTACGAACATCACGTTTTGTAGTAGGAACAGCATGATTACGAATAGCGTCTGGCTTCTCTGGATCGGGAAGAATACCTTCTGTAGAAATAATATGACCAAGAAATTTCACCTGAGAACGACCAAATTCAGATTTTTCTAAGTTCACTGTAATGCCAACTCTTGCAAAAATACGTAATAATGAATCCAAAATTTTGTTGTGCTCACTCCAAGAACGTTTAACAATAAGAATATCGTCAACATATGAAGTAATATTGTCACGAAGATAAACAGGTAAAATTTCATTTAAGCTACGAATGAATGCTGATGAAGATACAGTAAGTCCAAACGGTAATTTCCAAAGTCACTTTTGGGTAAAACAGTCAAATCTGGTTATTCTTTACCTACTGTCTAGATAGATGGATAGTAGAAGAGTTGTTTTTATAGATGCAAAGAATAGTGAAAGAGTAGGCAGCGGTGCAGAAAACTAGAAGGGAAATAGCACCACTACAGCTCGGGGCCCTGTGAGCGCTACAGCACATATTCACTTAGTGTAGTGAATCCCCTGAGGACTTTAATAACTGCACATAAATTTCAGTTTGTGACTCAGTGGCAAATCTGGCGGAAGTGCGCACGTAAATCGATCCAACCATGAACATGGACGTATGTCATTCCTAGAATTGCAAAAGATCTTAAATTTCCGAACAGTCAAAATGTGTTTATAGTCAAAGCTTCCGCCTCGCGGCGACAAAGACCTACCGTGTCTGTCCCAGTCACAATGACGATTATTGTCAAGTTCGCGCGCCTGGCGCTCCCTTGTTGCATCCCGTAAATGAAACAAATTATTTTCTTCAAACCCCTCCGCTAACTGTGATTCCAAATTTCTTTTGCTGTCCTTTCCTACGATTTCACCTTCAATTTGTTTGACTTGCTTTCGTAATGCCTCAACTTCCCTTTTAACGCGTTCATTAAATTTTCCCTGATTTTCAACATGCTTACTTATGTTCTGGTACTCTTCGGTTTCTGCAAATGGTAATGGAGCTGTATCATCTGAATCTCTATCCCCATTTAAACTAAGACTTGTCAATTTATCTAAAATCTCCTCAACTCTTTCCGATAAGTCACCTATTTTTTCTTTCTGTTTACTTACGTCTTCCGTAAGTGTCGCGACTCGGGTTTCAGTATTGACACATTTGGTAGTTAACTGTTCATATTGTTGTGTTAGGTTATTTATTCTGTCATTTGGTACGGATTCCTCGATTCTCTCAAATATTTCTTCCTTATCATGTGCACGTTGTAAATTTAACTCTGAAAATTTTTGTACTATCACGCGATCTCTTTCCTCCTGTTCTCTATCCTGTTCCCTTTGTCTAATCTCTACTGCAATTAATCTATTATTGTGAGCATTCAAAATCGGTTGTACTACTTCTCTGATTTCTTTCTTTAATTCATCTTTCATGTTTTTGAAACATGTCCCTATTCGTGAGTCTAACCGTGTTTCCATTGTTCCCATCTGTGTTTTTAATTCAGATCCAAACCGTGTTTCCATTGTTCCCATATCAGTTTTTAATTCAGATCGTAAAGTTCCCATCTCTGTTTTAATTGTTCCTATTTGTGATCCCAGTGATTCCATTGTTCCCCTCTGTGTTTTTAATTCAGATCCAAACCGTGTTTCCATTTTTAATATAGCACTCATCAACTGCTCCATAGTAACTGATTCGAAACTCCTTTCGCCCCTAACATTTCCCGCAAAACCAGTTTCCTTCGTCATAGCTGTAAAGCTATCTGTGTTCGATACTATTTCAGACTCTTCTATCGTTAATCTCGTATTCTGTGAATTTCCTGATTGAGAAAAATTTTGAAACGATTCCGGACTATTTTCCCGACTTATTAAATTGTTTTCCACTCCATTATTCATCATACTGTTGTCCTGTGTTGGCGAGTTCGCCATGTCAACAATTTCGTCATTCTCACTGTCCCTCATTTTTGCCTTTTTCATCGACCGCGTAATCATTTACAAAACATACAAAACTCGTCACTATATGAAATTACACACAATGAAACTTTATCTCCAACAATACCATTCACACGAAATGTTTCCCTCAAACACGATTAATCGAACAATTGAAATAATTGCACTAATTGTCAAACCCGTAGACAAGACAACAGAAATGAAATTTTGCAAAAAAAATACCATTTGAAGAATGACAATTAGCAAATCTACACATGCAAAATAGACTACAATTGCTAAACTACAAATTACTACAACAATACTACTGTCTACTATTTTTACAATCAGAAGATTCCAAGGGACGATCCGAAGCAGCGGTCGCCACGTGCATGGGGGCTTAATTAAAATACAATGAAAATAATTTTAATTTTTTGTTTTAGTAGCTGTCTGTCCGATTACGAAGTCTCGTAAACGGTTGGCCCTGACTAGTATTATTACGCTATCTGACTGCATAGAACAATAACAAAGAATGAAATGGAAATTTTCATTAACACAATTAATTAATTAAGTCCCCAGCAACTATAAAACCTACGAAACCAAAGCACAAGTGTAACTGTTCTGTGTGTGGAAGTATGACTCAACGTACGCATCTGGCACGGTTCTTCTTCAACAACACAAGAAATTTTAAATATCATTTATACTGAATTAATTAAAGAAAATAGAAATACCATAATTACTCAAGAAAACCAGAATTACACTCTAATACAAGAACACAAGCCAGATGCTTTGTTGACTGAACCTGTAATGACGCATTATTCAGGACATTGAAATAATGAGAAAGAAAAGAAAAGTAGTTTGTTACCTTAATTTATATTGATGAAAAGCACTCTAGACATTACAATCTCTCCACACCGACTCGCTACTATCACATCTCAACAAGAACTTTTCAGTATCACATCTCAGCAAGCACTGCCTACTAGCTCATCTCAACAAACACTCCTTACTACGACATCTCAGCACTGACTACCACGAGCTCTCCCCAAGCACTGCCCACTACGAGTTCTCAATAATCACTGCCAGTGGAGGCGGCGGAACAATGCTCTCTAGCGCGATCTCTGGCGCTGTGGCTCAGTGTAGCCACCTTTCAACCTCCACCCATATCAATTCGCACGAAGTATCTACTTCGAATTCACTACAAGATAAACCACTACTGACAGACACAAACACTCCACCACCAATTCTGCCTACTCTATTTTTCCTGAACACCGTCTGAGACTTGGTAAAAATTTCTGCAGAACTTATTTCGGGCTTTAGCCAGCTTTCTGTACCTATAACGATTTCAGCTTCTGTGCTTTCTATTAGCGCTTGAAGCTCAGGGACTTTCCCAGCACAACTATAACAATTTACAACTACAATTCCGACTGTTCCTTGATCCAAGCACGTCCTGTATTTGCCATGCACCCTTTGAGATTGCAGCCCACCCCGTACTTTCCCGAGGCCTTCTAACCTAAAAAACCGCCCAGTCCACGCCACACAGCCTCCGCTACCCGTGTAGCCGCCAGCTGAGTAGTGAACTCCTGACCTATTCAGCGGAACCCGAAACCCCACCACCCTATGGCGCAAGTCAAGAAATCTGCAGCCAACACGGTCGCAAAACCGTCTGAGCCTGTGATTCAGACCCTCCACCCGGCTCTGCACCAAAGGTCCGCAGTCGGTTCTGTCAACGATGCTGCAGATGGTGAGCTCTGCATCTCGTAAGCAAGACCGGCAGCCTTCACCAAATCAGATAGCTGCTGGAATCCAGAGAGAATTTCCTCAGATCCAAAGCGACACACGTCATTAGTGCCGACATGTGCCACCACATGCAGTTTGCTGCACCCTGTGCTCTTCATGGCATCCGGAAGGACCCTTTCCACATCAGGAATGACTCCACGCGGAATGCACACGGAGTGCACACTGGATTTCTTCCCCTCCTTAGCCGCCATATCCCTAAGGGGCCCTATTAGGCGCCTAACATTGGAGCTCCCAACTACCAATAAACCCACCCTCTGTGGTTGCCCGGACCTTGAAGACTGAGAATCATCCTCTGAAACAGGGCAGGCAGCTGCATCTGGCTCAGCCAGAGACAGTGCCTGAAACCTGTTTGTCAGACGCACCGGGGAGGCTTTCTGATCAACTTAAGTAACACAAGGGCAATTGCCGTCTGGGAAACAAATATTTGCTGTAATATAAATGAGACTGTAGTATACAGCGGAAATGAAACGTTTTCTATCTATCTTAGCAAATGAAACTAGTTTATCATAGTAGTTAGGAATCTTTCGAATTATGTAAACACTTGTATGTGGAACTGGTTGTCTGTCAAGTGTTTATCGCTGCGCTCTGCGTGCTAGACAACTATATCCCCAACAAAAAAGCACGTAAATGCTCTAATGAAATGAGCTCGACTTGCAAAGCACCTAATAAACACACTAAAATATACGTAGCTTTCTGTACATGATTGTGTTTCAACACATAGTCTCAATGGCAAGCACAGCAGAGGAACCTAGTCAAGTTTCAGATTAATTTAATGTACATATAACTGGAATGCACCTGATTATGGCAGCATGCTGCGGGAACGTGTTGTGGTAATTAAATATTAGTAAAAGATGACTTAATCAGTAGAAATTGTTACATAAGTAAACAGGGATAAATCGGCAGTAGCAGATCATACACTAGGAGCACGGAATCACAGATTCGTTTCTCCTGCACTACGCCAGAATACACACAAGCCATAAAAATTCTAAAGCGCAAAAACAAGGTTAAAAGAAGAAGAATCGAATTTAGACAGCTTTTGGGCCTTAGTGCTGAATGAAGCAAATAGTGCCTACACTTTTCTATTACACGCTCCCTGCTTGTTTAATTTTTAAACTGCTGTCTGAATATTTTCAGCCTCTCATGATATCTCCAGAATTAGGAGACAAATCGCTAGGCAGAAAAAGATGTCTTGCACCATTGCCTAGCGTCCACAAAACGGACCGCCTCCCATTGCTCCACAGACTAATGATAGCTGAAATTAGAATTATATTAATACCGTCAGCTGCTCAAAGGCGTTGATATGTATCAGTGGGGGGGACCGGGACTCGAACCAGGGATCTCCTGCTTACATGGCAGACGCTCTATCCATCTGAGCGACAGAGGGCACAGAGGTTAGTGCTACTGCAGGGACTATCTCGCGCACGTTTCCAGCGAGACCCACATTCTCACCTTTTATGTCCACACACTACATTCGTAGTGCCCCACCCCAACACACTCCTTACTCGTGGAAGACATCCTTACCAAGTCCCGTAAGAGTTCGGGGAGTATGTGTGCATCCACCCAGAAGGTAAGGATGTCTTCCACGAGTAAGGAGTACGTTGGGGTGGGACACTACGAATGTAGTGTTGGACATAGCAAGGTGAGAATGTGGGTCTCGCGGGAGGCGTGCCAGAGATAAGTCCCTGCAGTCGCACTAAACTATGAGCCCTCTGTGGCTCAGATGGATAGAGCGTCTGCCATGTAAGCAGGAGATCCCGGGTTTGAGTCCCGGTCAGAGCACACATTTTCACCTGTCCCCATTGATATATATCAACGCCTGTGAGCAGCTGACGGTATTAATATAATTCTGATTTCATTCTAGACGGCTGCAGGTCATCAATGGTGTATCACCATATCCACATCAGTATAATGATAACTGGTTTTGTAGCACTATGAGATATCTCTGGTTTCAGTGAAATGGTGTGGTCTTAAAACAGAGCTCTATTACGTCTATGTTCACCGTTTCTCATTGTCGTTACCTTAAGTGTAGCTGAAGTAGTTCACAAGGATTGTGAGGGGACAGTACTGTACGCCAGAGCTATTTTTTAAGTCATTAGTTTTGAGGCCTGTGTGACTATCGCCCATCTCTTCCTACCTCGCGAGAAAGTTTTCATCTACACACGCCTGATCCTCAATGATCTACTTGAACCCACTAGATTTCAAAAGCTCTCATTTCTTTTTCTGCGGATATCCAGTAGCCAGCGTTCAGATCTATACAACCCTGTTCTCCAAGTAGACAGTTTCGGCAGATTTTAATTGAATTCCACATCAGTTTTTATTACCAGTAATGCTCAGTTACTGAATAAAGCAGTCTTTACTTACTCCAGCCAGTTTCTAACATCCTTGCTGATTCCAATATCAAATGTTATCTTTCTTCCTAGAAGGAGAGTTCAACGTGCTCTTTCGTTTCTTGCTTTTCGTGAACGAAGGCATCTGACAATTGCTGCGGGAGCTTTAAGCGGCTTCTTTTGTTTGCAAAGAAAAAAAGGCAAAACTTATTAGCAAAGGACGTTGGCTGTACAAGATTTTATTGTATCAGTTAACGAAACGCTTTGAGAAAAGAGCACGATCAAATGTTTAATAAGCTTTAGTGCTTGTCGGAACCAATTAGTTGCTCTCTCTCTCTCTCTCTCTCTCTCTCTCTCTCTCTCTCTCTCTCTCTCTCCACTCCACGGTTTTTCTCACCCACAGCTACGAATGGGGCTTTTGCTTTCTTCACGATTTCATTTCAAGATAGTAACACCCATAATAAAGGAAGAATCGATGGTTTTTGTGCATACTCTGCTATCTTGTGCACTGCAGCTGCACGTCGTCATTATCTTCGTCATTATCACCATCTCACTCACTGCAACAATGATCAACAAAGCTGCGTTGCAACTGAAGTGGAATTTCGTTGCGTTAGAAGTATTTCCCTGATCTTTAGAACATTTTCCTGCTACTTTTAGCAAAACTTTGATCATAAACATTAACAGTTGTTGTACAACCGAATTCCCCTTTTTAAGAAGAGTAGAAGGTAATATACAGAACAAAATGAGGATTGGAACCTGTGTCCGGATACGTCATCTGAAGATACACAACCTCGAAGTTATAATCACCGGCGCCTATATAGCTACTTATATATCGGGTGATTCCGTGATGATGTTACAAGCTTTCAGGGATGTACCAATTTGAGTGAGAGTACCCTGGTCCGGAAACGAACGAATCTAAAGTTGTAAGTAAAAATCGTTCTGATACCTCTGACAGTGGCCGGCCGTGGTGGCCGAGCGGTTCTAGGCGCTTCAGTCCGGAAACGCGCGACTGCTACGGTCGCAGGTTCGAATCCTGCCTCGGGCATGGGTGTGTGTTATGTCCTTAAGTTAGTTAGGTTTAAGGAGTTCTAAGTTCTAGGGGAGTGATAACCTCAGATATTAAGTCCCATAGCGCTCAGAGCCGTTTGAGCCCTCCGACAGTGGAACGCATGTGCCGCTACTGTTACTTAGATAATAGGGTAGGCAACTTTCAGAGGTGGTAGTATGGACCAAAACAAGTAAAAAGTGTCCAGTAAACACGGATTCTCCCTGAGGAGCTATGAGCGCTTGTCCATCTTAGTTATTGTGAAACACATCTCTTCTACTGAACAGGTGCTCATAGCTTTTAAGGTACGCATTTTGCAGTCCATGTTTGTCAACCACTTTTTCTTGTTCTGGTCCAGATTACCACCTGTGAACGTTGTTTGCACTACAAACTTAGCAGAGACAGTAGGGGTACATGTATTCCACTGTCAGAGGTATCAGAAAGATTTTCACTCATAACTTTCGATTCCTTCACTCGGATTGGTGCATTTATTCTCCTCTATCATGCTTGAAACGTGGTAACATTATCACGGAATCAGCTTGTATATGCATACCTTCATAAGCACCGGCGATTATAGCTCCGAGGTTCTCTAACGCCTTTAGATGGCGTGCCCGGTTTCTACCCTCATTTGATTCCTAAAGACGTCTTCTACGCGTTCTCGAAGTTCGTCGGTGTAATTTTGAAACATCACATTTTGAAACATATCACATATGCCTTGTTAGAAAATCATAGTTGTTAAAACTGCAAATATTAAACGTAGCATTAGTGATATCTACTATTAGAATACGGCAACTTGTTCGATTTCTTGAACTGTTGATCAAATATTATGGCGTCTCCGCTTCATAATACATGAACTCCCTTCGTACTTCTTTCTCTATAAATCTATGGTGCTACTACTGTTTAGATGCTTTACTCATCGTACATCCTTTGACAACTAATATTTCACCAGTCTCATGATCCGAATGGTTTTCTATCGTAAAATCTCACGCTATATTCATGTTCTTCATGCCTACTGTTAACCTTGTATATTGCTTTGCCTTGATCGCCATTTACCATTTTCATCACTTTTCGAAAAGCACTGCAGGTCTTTCGGTCACGAACATCGTTTCTCACACATGTCATTGCCCACCGAAAATTCAGAATTACTCTATTCTGCAACCGATCTCCAACTTAATCATAGTCTATCCAAATAACTTACTTCCCACTTATGAAAAAATGTAATTCTCTAATTACTTTTGGGGAGGTAGTGAAAACCACAATACTCTTTCCAGACTGGTAGAATTCAAGGAAAAATGACGCTTACGGAATAACGCGTATTGAAATTCATCTATCAGTATCTAAGAGCATTTCCAAAATAAGTGGAGAGGACAGCTAAAACATATCAGAAACAAAGAAATACGCTATATATGACGGTAGTATCTGTTCCCGAAAGAACAGTTACCGTGTATGACCATGCAGCTTTGCTAGAAATGAAATGATAATTAAATGGACACCCTAGCTGCAAACAGGCGTTGATGTACTTCATTGGGGACATGTTGAAAATGTGTGCCCCGACCGGGACTCGAACCCGGGATCTCCAGCTTACATGGCAGACGTGTGTGTGTGTGTGTGTGTGTGTGTGTGTGTGTGTGTGTGCGGGGGTGGGGGTGGGGGTGGGTGTGGATGTGTGTCATGGTGCGCAACGAATGGAATCCTCATGGGAGCAAAGGCGTGGCACGGTCAGGAGATAGAAATGTTATCAGAAGATAAAACCTGTTAGGTGATGAAAGTCTGGAGTTCACCGAACGGACGGTCACTATCACTGATGCAACCTGTTGAAGTAGAGAGCTATATCAATGCATCACCCACAGGACATCGTGCAGGACACATTCTACCATGAACCACGAACCTTAGTTTGCAGAAACAGTCTGCCTCTGTTCATTATCTCAGACTAACATTTTCGTTGTGCAAGAACTCTAATTAATAGTAGGAAATAGACTGCCAAGTAACCTTTATTAAAGCTAAAATGTGTGGAAAATACTAAATAAATAAAATGGTATTGAGATGAGTTCGGAGACATTTGTGTGCATACAAAGTACGACATTAATTTCATTATCACTGGGTTTGCAACCAGTTCCTAATATGTAGATTAGAAAGGTTGATCGATAAACCTCTTTGTCGCTTCTGACTGCTAAATCTGTTTGTAAGACTAAGTTAACAGTTTCGGACTTTCACCACTTTCAATAGCAAATTTGGTTCTTTAGTGCCTATTCAAAAGTAAATGTTTCTTAAATGCCCAAACTTCTGAAATTTAAACGTTGATTATGTAAATAGATAATTTACCTTCAAAGACGACAATGATGCCTTCAAAATTTTTATTTTAAGTGTGAATGTCACCCAAGAAAAAGTAATGGCTAATGGTCCTACGCTACAACTTGGGAATGGACTAATGATGATGAAACTAATGTTCACTGCACATCCTAAGTGATAAGTCATCCATTGGTGGATGTATACATCCATTATGTTTTCTATTACATTCGATCTACTTGTACATTTACGGCAGTCTATTCCAGAGATTCTCACCCGGCAATGGCATTCGTCTGTTTGTCCCTTCACAGCCTGGGTATAAAAGAAGAACAGAAAGTTACCATTTAATGCCCCATCAATGATGAAGTCATAGATGAAGCTCAGACCGAGGACTGCGAAAGAACAGAGAAGGATCTTGGGCTTGTCTTTTTCAGACATGGGCAGTTAAGGAAAGCACAGAATCTGGATGGTCGGAGGGGGATTTGAGGTTTCACTTACCATTTCACAAGCCCAATCAGTCTTTCCGGGTCTACAATACGTAGTGTACTACACCATCAATGAACTTCGCTTCAGATGTTTCAGCTTGTTTAGAAATGAAAATAACGGAGGGTGACGGCAGAGGTGTTGCTAGCTACAGGCAGCACATAGATATTTCCAAGTCACATTCCGTACCCGGCGACTTACAATAAATTTATGTATTAAAGAATTCGAAGTATCTACAATTAACTTCTGTACAACAGAAATCTAACTTGCAACTTCTTGCTTCGAGCACCGCCGATCCAGATAACTACGGGTGCGTCGCTGTTGGTTTGATGAGGAACACTGTCGTGTGTAAATTTTTTTCTACAAAAAGTATGTAGAGGTCACATAAAACTTGGCCCCTAGATGCAAAAACATAACTGTTTTCTGCTCTGTGAGAGCTCACTTGTTCTGAAGAGTGCGCACCAAAAAGAACGCGTAGTCGAGGCCAGTGTCGGATGGTCGCAGGCTTCGCAGCGATTATCCACATGATACTGAATACAGTAACTATTCTGTAAAAAAAGTTTCATTCTTTAGAATCTGGATCAACTGCCTGTCTTCATCTGAAGAGTCTTAGTTATCGTGGTATTTCGTGATTGCTCACTCCACTGAACTAAATTCGAATAGTTTGCTATGAAAAATAGGAGTCCCTACGACTTACGTTTGGTGCACCCTATAGTCTGGGAGACGAGTCCTTGGTATTGACAGCTCGGTAGCGTCTTTCCGTTGCCTAGCGACCGGAGGCAGGCAGCCAATGACGGCCTGACTTTGAGCGGGTAGCAAGGGCCACGTTGCCGCTCTGAAACCCGGTCGCGCGCGCTTATGAAACTTACCAGCGTCTCGCGTGCAGGCGGTGCGGTCGTTCGTCGTTTGTCTGAAGTTGAATTCGCAGTTTATTTCGTTTTTGTTGTTTTTAGTGTTTCTTTGTTTATGTTTCGTTGTAAACAATGTCTATTGAGGCGGGTAGTACCAGCCCAACACAAGAAGTGAAACGGAGGAAGAAAAGTGTGCTACACACCCAGGCCCGTGAATTCGTGTGCTCTGTGAGGGATTACTTTGAGAAATAAAAGGACAAAGGTGGGCCCTTAATTCCTGTTGTTCAGGTTGTGAAGAGAATTGCAGCAGCATTGAAAATAAGTAAGAACACTGTTGTAAAGATAGGGAAAGAACAGTATAGTGTAGATTGTGACGAGAGTGGCACAACAAAGCTGCACACGCCAGGAAAGAAGCGACCGAGAAATAAGCAGGTGACAGCTTTGGACGATTTTCAGAAAGACGCTATTCGTCGTCATATATACAGCTATTATAAGAGAAGGGAACGTCCCACTCTATCTAAATTACTGGTGTCGCTTCAGAAAGACGATCTTTTTAAAGGGAGCAAATTTTCATTGCGTACAGTGTTGAAAGACATAGGCTTCAGCTATTCACTGTTTAACGGACGCAAAATATTAATGGAAAGGACAGATGTAGTTGCATGGCGGTGCAGATTTCTGCGCAGGATCATGGGTGTGGAATTCGAAAGTATAGTGTGGTTAGATGAAACTTGGGTCAATGCCATCCATTCTTTACGTAGAGGCTGGAATGATGGAACGCCCGAGGGGACAATGGCAGTGCCTGTTGGCAAAGGAGGGCGTATTATTGTCTTACATACAGGAACATCGAAAGGTTTTGTGCCAAACTGCTTGAAAATGTTTCGGTCAAAAAAGACGGGAGATTACCATGAAAAAATGAACAGTGTAGTATTTCAAGAATGGTTCGAGACATCGCTTATGACGCATCTGACAAGTCCATCAGTGATTGTTACGGACAATGCGCCTTATCATTCCGTTGTTCACGATATGGCACCAACCTTGGCAACAAAAAAAGACGATATCATTCAGTGGTTGAAACGACGAAAAGTAGATTTCAGAGAAGATTTAAGGAAGGCGGAACTGCTCGAAATTGTGGCACAAAAGAAACCCCAATTTCCAACATATGTAATTGACGAGATTGCTAAAAGGCACGGGCATGAAATTGTTCGGCTTCCTCCATACTACTGTCACTTCAATGCAATTGAAGGAGTGTGGGCGCAGATAAAAAATTACATTGCTGCAAACAATAAAAAATTCACGGTCTCTGAAGTGGAAACTCTCCTTCCAGCAGCTATCAATAAAGCGAGACGTGGGCTAAAATTGTAAACAGCACTGCAAGTGCCATCAGAGAGGTGGCCAAAACCGAAGGGGTTGTGGGAGAATGCATCGAAAATTTAATTATACATCTGGGAGAGAGCAGTGATAGTTCGAGTAGTGCTGAGGAAGACAATGTCAAATCAGATTCTGACAGTGATGTGAGTGGTGTTTTTCCATTACAGTAACTACAACGTATTCAGGAATGTAAGGAGGGAGTTTGCTATCGATCTACAACCAGATCATCATATTGTGAGTACTTTCTTCAGATTATAACTCTTAATACACTGACCAATTATTCTGTAGCTTGTAGTAGAGCAAATTAATAATGCTAATACTTAACAATGGAAACCAAAACTGCTAATGTTCAACAATTTGCGAAAATAGTTTTCATTTCAGTTGTGAAGTTTAACAAATAACTTTATTATGTTTCAGCATCTTAGATACTTGTACTAAATAGCTCTTATCAGTTTTCGAGTTAATATATTTCAAGCATCAACTTTAAATAAATTCACGCGTACCAATAAGACTTGTTTTTTGTCTCCCTTTTATTTCTGCTGCTAGAGAATGCGTGTAGCAGACAGGGCGCCGCGTGCTATGAGCCACGTTCGCGCAACAGCGCCGTCTGCCCGCCGGAACTGTCAGTACCAATCACTCGTCTCACGTACTATAGATTATACATTTCAGTGCATCAGATGGAGCAAAAGTGATGAATTTTTCTTTAAACTTGGGATTCCATGTAAAGCACTCACTTCAGCCCACGCGCTAGTGAATTATTCCCTACATCCTTCACATTTCACAAACAGATTAACCATAGGAACGAGGTTTTGGCAAAAGGTAGCAAAGAAAGACAAGATTATTTTGGCGAGCGGTTAACGCGCGAACCTTTCGTATATACAGCAACAAAATTAATAGTAGCGTTTACAGTGTAATAATGTTTCTAAGAACTGTGGATGATTGATGTAAGGAGAAACTGTATGAGTGTACAATATATGTGAAGAGATTAAGCGTTTATTTTTACGCCGACAATAAGTTATTTCCTAAGCAGTTAACATGTTTTGATCTAAAAACAAATATAAAATTACATGTCGGGCAAAAATAAGTCGTCAGTTCCGTTGAAACTTCATGACAGTCTTGCAATCCAGTGCCTTTTTAATAAACATCTGGGACTGAAACTCACCACAGGACTTTCTTTCTACATCTAGATGATCAGAGAAATATGAAAAAGAATTAACAGCAAGTAGCATACAGAATTTATATTTCCATTCCTGTGGAGAGCAAAGCACTGAAGTTTTTTATTTCAAGTATATTTCGTCAAAGATATTGATTATGTGTTTCTTTATGTATAGTCAGCTGGGTCTTGCAAATTATCATTGTTTCAAATCTACAAAAAATGTAAAATTTGGCTTCACAGTGGAGTTTACACAAATTGAGTTCACTAACATGCTAACCCTGTTACAACTGCGGACGATTACTGACAATGGCCTATTGTCAAAGAAAAGAGCGAAAGTAAGATAGGTCAATAGCTTATAAAAGCTCATTGTCAGCATAAAAAAATCTAATTTCTTCACTTTTATTGTTGCAAGACAGTTTCTCCTACTTGGCCCTAAACGTATTACATTATTCCACAGGAAAAAATCCATAGTCACTTCTATCTATATGTATGGATGAAAGTTTTACATTTATCTAGGTTACTCTCCTGTTCCCGTGCTATCATTTGCCAAAACTCGTTAAATGGCTTGATATTATTATTCATTATTTATTTTATGGTGTTCATTGGACCACTCTAGTCAAAAATACAAAGTTCTAGACAAGTTGTTACACAGGGATACAATTTGGTTCAACAATAACTTAATATGATATTTAGGTAATATAATTATTAGAGTCTATTCTTATATGAAATGTGTTTTGCTCTTCTGTCTGCCCAATATTTCTTCATTCTTTAAATGGCTTGATATATGAAAGATTCCGTGAATAATTCAGTTGTGTTGTATTGTGATGTGTGCGGGCGCAAGTGAGTGCTGCATAAAAACCATTCTCTCGGGACTGGAGACAGAAATAGTCCTAATCCCAAGTCTAAAGAAAAATCCAATACGTTAGCTACATTCTATTTTCAGCAATGTATGACCTAATGAGCACCAAACACAAACTCATGAAGACACTTAGTTATAATTATAAGCTATTCGAATTTCGTATGATAGGTTACTTAATTTGGAAGTATCACAATTACCATGATCATTAAGGAAAAGATAGGCAACTCACCATGAAGCTGACATAAAAAATTACAACAAGAGAAAGAATCAACTTTTCTCCGAGTAATTTCTGTAAAACTGTTTTAAGAAACACGGCAGAGCAGCCGATGTATGTTCAACAAACTACTGTTGCTATACTACTTCCTCACCGACTGGCAGGTTGACCAGCGTTTCCTTTGGTCACCTGTATGCACATAAAATGAAATAAAAATTAGTCTTGAGCATGGATTTTTTACTAATAATTAAAAGTCGCATGTCAGTGGTAACATTTTCAGTCGTCTCTAGATCGTCATCGGACGATATCACTGAAATGCAAAAAAATTCTGCTCCTTGGAGTGTAACAAGTACCACAATTATTCTATTCTATTCGTTCTACTGATGATGTAGAATTGAGGAAATATACCTCCAGCTGTCAGTTTTTTGAAGGTCTCTCTCGTGTCCCCGAATAAGCCGTACCCATTAAGTATCTATATGAGATTGGCAGTACACAATCTGCCGAGAAGTTTCAAAACACCGCAGTCTCCCATGCGAAGTGAAAATGCAATCTGGAGGATTCCTTATTGCTCGCGCGAAACGCATATAATAAATCGTGGTTTCAAGTCACTTTCAAATCCAAGGTTACCGAGGTAATGAGTCTTCAGATTTACACACATCGAGCCCAGGAATCGGAGAAAGGGCTCCGGGTAATGCCGAAGAATATCGTAAGTACGGGTAAAGACATTGGAATGCAACTGAGCATTCGTCAGATGAAAGTGATGAGAATTGGATAAAAAACGACACGATTAATATATCACCAGACACGATCGTATTAGAAACAGGGTCAGTCATTCCAGTATTTCGGAAGTTTTACGGAGGAAGTGACACGCAAAATCTCCATAGGAAAGAGAGCTCACGGCGGAATGAAAGATTTTATGATGCCCTGAAGTACCCCCATTACACTGAGGAAGAGCTTTGCCAAATGTTTTGTATGGAGTGAGGTGCCTTATTGTTCTGCAACGTGGACAGTCAGAAAGAAGAAAAATATTAAAAAGTTTTGAAATGGAGGAAGTCAAATGCATCGACAGAAGGAGAGATGAGGAGTTGCTGGGCAAGGTAGGAGAGAAGCGGAACATCATGAGAATGATACAGAAGACAAAAACATCTTGGATCTGACTTATATTACGTAGGAACTGTTTACAACAGTCAATCATGGACGGGCAAAGTATAAGGTAAAGGAGGGATAGGAAATGGAGGGTCTGGAACGTTAACAGGCATTCAAATATAGAGATATGTAAACAGGCATAATACGACGCTGCGGTCGGCAACGTCTATATAACACAAGCGTCTGACGCAGTCGTTAGATCCGTTACTGCTGCTACAATGGCTGGTTATCAAGATTTAAGTGAGTTTCAATTTTGTGTTATAATCGACGCACGAAGGATGGGACTGCTGAGGTAGCGATGAAGGGACTTTACGATACGACTATTTCAAGGGTGTCCCGTGAATATCCACTAAAACACCAAATCTCCGACGTCGCTGAGGCCGGAAAACGATCCTGCAAGAATGAGACCAACGGTAACTGAAGAGAATCGTTCAAAGCGACAGAAGTGCAACCCTTCCGTAAATTTTCGCAATGCTGCGCCATCAACAAGTATCAGCGTGCGAATGTTAAACCGAAACATCATTGGTATGGGCTTTCAGAGCCAAAGGCCCACTCGTGTACCGTTGATGATTGCGCGACCCAAAGCTTTACGCCTCGCCTGGGCCCACTGTAAGAGGTCCATGATTAAGGAATTTGTTGTTAGCGCACTCGAGCAGATGTAATTTCGATGGATTGCTCACGCGCTGCCTGCGGTATGTAAGCTATAAGAGAATCTCAGACCAAATAGCAGTGTTGACTGCAGTAGGAACTGTGTGTTAGTAGCAGTAAGTGGTTGCTAGCGAGCAGTCGTGTGTATGGAGTTGGCTGGGCCGGTCGCGGGGGAGCGATGGCGGAGCCTGAGCGTTGTAGTATAAGGTAAAAGTAGCCTCGCGCGTATGTAGTATTGTTATATTAAGTCCCATGTAAATGTTTTTAAAAAAAAATCTGTTAATAATAATCTTTCTCATAAAAAGTAACTTTTGACATTCATCTCAATTTAAAGAATTCACTAATTTCTCCAATCCATGGTCATCCCGATTATTGTAAAGAAAAATCAGTTGTTTCTTTTTATACATGACAAATCTATCGGCCAGCATTGCACAGAACTGCGCCAGAAAAAATTCTTATAGGAGCAGATATATATGCGTAATCCGGCGACTAGACTGAGGTAAGAATTTTCAATTTATTCAGTATGATCTTTCAGGGCCATGACGCAGCACTGCTGACGTCCAAAATTTACCAGGTTAAATTGACAGTCAATTATTGAAAGGTGGCCGGCCGCGATGGTCTAGCGGTTCTAGGCGCGCAGTCCGGAACCGCGCGACTTCTACGGTCGCAGGTTCGAATCCTGCCTCGGGCATGGATGTGTGTGATGTCCTTAGGTTAGTTAGGTTTAAGTAGTTCTAAGTTCTAGGGGACTGATGACCACAGATGTTAAGTCCCATAGTGCTCAGAACCATTTGAACCATTTTATTGAAAGGTTATAAGTGAGTCACATTTTTTATTATTGAGAGATTAGTCACATTTTATTATTGATAGGTTACGCACTTTTCCTGTTGGTAGGTTATACTGAATATGAACGATATATTTTTTTTTTTTTTTTTTACTTTTGAGAGGTTTAGGAATTTTTCTGTTTTAACGTTACACTAAATGTGAATATTATTCATGTTATTTTATTGTGGGGAGGTTACACCATCCACACCGACATTGTATCGTTGATGACTGGAAACATGTTCCCTGGTCAGACAAGTCCCGTTTCTAATTGTATCTAGCTGATGGACTTGTACGGGTATGGAGACAACCTGATGAACCCATGGACCCAGCTTGTCGGCTGTGGACAGTTCAAGCTGGTGGAATCTCTGTAATGGTGTGGGACGCGTGCAGTTGGAGTGATTGGGACTCCAGATGCGTCTAGATACGACTCTGACAGGTGACACGGACGTAAGCATCCTCTCTGATCACTTGCATCCATTCATGTCCATTGTGCATTCCGAAGGACTTGGACAATTCAAGCAGGACATTGCGTCACCCCACACGTCGAGAATTGCTACAGAGTGGCTCCAGAGACACTCTTCGGAGTTTAAAGACTTCCGCTGGCTACCAAACTCCCCAGAAGTGGACATTCTTCAGCATATCTGGAATACCTTGCAACGTCTGTCCGGAAGAGGTCTTACAGATTTATGGAGAGCCCTGCATGATTTATTGTGTCAGTTCCCTCCAGCAGTACTTCCACATTAGTCGAGTGCATTCCACGTCGCGCCGCGGCACTTTTGCGTGCTCAGGGGGCCCAACACGATATTAAGCAGGTGTACCCGTTTCTTTAGCTCTTCACTGTATTTGGAGAACATCCAGTTGATACTTGTCTGCGGTCAGATCTACTGAAAGAAGAAGAACTCAGAAAACTGAAGTATTTTGCACTAACTCGTGCCAGAAGAATAAATGAATCTCAGGTAAACTGAAGAAGGTTCTCTTACCGAACGATACGAAAGGAAATACACAGTATCCCTCTGGCGGCAGAGGAGATGTAAGATCGCATTTCCAGTCAGGTGTTAAAAAAAAAAAAGAAAAAAAGAAAAAAAGAAACGGTTTACGGTGCCACAGAAACTGTCGGCACAGACGAAGAAACATCAACAATAGCGTCGGCAGCGTCATATTTTCATTGAAAACAGGACTTTGTGTTGAGTCAACAACTTAGACCACGTCCGGTGAATTCGTTCTCTCGGCAGTATTTCTGTCAGGAGAAACTGCTGGGATATTATCAACTTAACTTTGCAAGTGCAGCCGTCACCCAAGTACCAACCGATTTCGCTGCGCTTTTACACACTGATTATGGACCACTCAAAAGTAACTGACGTAGAGGAGCTTGGGTCAGTGGGTCAATGTATTCGGAAAAATAATTAGCGATGTACGCCTGTAGCATATGCATCCAAAACGTTTTACTCAATTAGACCTCCACGAAGGCCTAACGGTAATGGTTTAAGTTTATTTATTTTTTTCTCTTTTTTAACCACGAGGAATTTTTTTTATAAGTCTGTCTTGTGGCACATCCAATAATTACCAAATAAAAGAAAAATATATGTAATAAAAACAATATGGCGTGAAAAATAATCGTAAAGTAAATCGATTCGTGTTTCCCTTCAGAAATTCATGTGTGGGTACATGACGTTGGCCGTAGAAGATGACCGGCACAGATTCCTGACTAACTTTAAAATGCGAACATGAGCTATTGAATGGTCATTTTAATGTTTCTATCCTACACGTTTAGATGGGTGCATAGACGCATTTTAAGTGTCACTGGTGCTACCTTTTGTTTTTATTTTTACATTTTTTACCTCATAATTTTCACGTCCTTTTCCCCGTATTGCTTTTCATTCTACGTCCTTTTCTCTTAGAATCTATTGATTCGTATGACCCAGATATAACCTGTAATGAAACGTGTTGCTATATGTATCATCTGCAGAAACCAATTTAAAATAATAATGAAGGGAACACAAAGACGAAGGAGGGGCTGCAGTAATTAAAGTGAGTTTACCACACTATAGCGAGAAACTTATACAAGAAACAAAAGTGCATCACAAAAACAGCTCTCAGCTTACGTTAAAAAAATCTGAGTGTCACTACTCTCACATTTTATTTCCGTGGTAAGACTACTTGAAATGTACCTTGCAGTGTTAGAAGAACCTTAAAAAATACGTAAGTAAATTCTCGAACTTTAACAATATAAATACTTTTTTAAAGAGAGATCCAAATGTAAACTAAATTATAAAATTTAACACGTCCCCAGTAAAACAAATATTAAAAGCATATACGTGAAATCAAAGCTTAAAGTTGTAAGGAGTCTTGATCAGCCAGACTGGTTTCATAATTTTGTGCAGATGCACAACATCGTTATTACATTAATATGTTCCACATATGAGTAGCTTGCTTGTAAGGCATCGTGTGCTCCGCAGATCAACATACGTACCTAAAATCCAATACCACCTGGTTTATCTACCGTACTCTAGGAGGCAAATGCGTAAACAAATAACCCAAGCAACAACCAATGATCAGAAATAAAATATTTAAACAGCTGGGACAACAAACAGTTTAACAAACAACGTCGTCATAGACTGCTTAATAAACAAAGTCGTTAAGATAAAAGCAACAAATAGAATATAACATAACGAACAAATGCCAGTGGTGATTTAAGTGGTGTCCAGGTGCTGTAGTATTGCAGTACAACCACCTCTGGATAACATCCGTCAGCAACATGATAGAAAGCGTCGAACAATACCTTGAAGAGCAGCGCTCTGATATGTGCTATTTACTGCTCGCATATGTGCGCTTCACGAAACATCCATTAGTAGCTGCGCCGCATGGCACAACCAGTCGTATTGCTGGTTCGATTGGACACGCACACAATGTGGCTCGCACTACCGCACCGATCTCTGTGCGAAAGCGAGCACGGACGAGCACCCATAGACCGTCTTACGGAGACTGCCGCATCAACGTCAGCGCAGGGCTCTCAGCAACCAAAGAACACCAGCGAGGGTAGAAAGCAAGGGCAGCTGCTGTCGCGTCGTCTTATAAATCGAATCGCTGCCCTCAGAGACCAGTGAGCGAGCCCAGCTATTGGAGCGTGGCGTCGTTGTATGATGTACCTTTTGTATTTCTTGTTTTTATGTTTTCGTTTTCTTCAAAGGCAAAGAGAATATGTGCAGTGGTCGCCCAGCGTAGAGCCGCGCCTACCGTCATGTGTTTTTGATTTTCAAATGTTAAAAAAAAAAGAAAAACAGGAGCCGGCCGGAGTGGCCGAGCGGCTTTAGGCGCTACAGTCTGGAACCGCGCGACCGCTACGGTCGCAGGTTCGAATCCTGCCTCGGGCATGGATGTGTGTGATGTCCTTAGGTTAGTTAGGTTTAAGTAATTCTAAGTTCTATGGGACTGATGACCTAAGAAGTTAAGTCCCGTAGTGCTCAGAGCCATTTGAAAAATAGGAGATGTTTTTCTGTTCCTCGGTAAGAGGAAGGACTCGCTTTCTGTTAATGAACGAAGCAAGACGCACGTTATTGTAGAGCGTAATCGGTTGCAGCCATTTTGGTTGTGAGAATAAGTAATAAGTCTGTATTTTTGATGTGCATCGAAGGAAGAATATAGTATCATTTTATCGGTGAATAATTGTATGAGTAATTATTCCAACTGGTGCTGCAACCTACAGAAAACCGAAAAGCCCACCTGTGTACTTCTGAATCGTCACGAAGATCCCATTACAACAATATAAAGGACAAAGTCAAGATTTTGGAGGTGGATACGGTGATCGGACGTAGTATTGTTAGTTGGTATATTTCAGCTTATTGTGCTTGTCCAACACGCCTGAAAATTTAATAAGAGACAGTAATCAAAACTCCAGTTTTAGATCACCTCTATTATTTTCTTATCTTGCTTGCTTAGCTTGCTTAGTTCCTGTCGTTACCTCTGGAACATAAGGCCGTGACGAATTTCCTCCCCCTGGTACGATTTCTAGCAAGTCTCTTCACTTCACTCCAGGTTTTCCCATCCTCTGCAGCTTCTCTCTCGATGGTCCTTTTCCACCTCTGTTTGTGGTTCCAATCCAAAGCCATCCTTTCAGTAGCTCCATCTGGTTTCATCAATGTATGCCCAATCCAGTTCCGTTTTCATTCTTTGAATTGTATATTGATTGGTTGCTGATTTGTCTCCCTCCAAAGATCTTCATTTGTCAGTATATCTGGCCATCTCACGTGTAAAATACGCTGGAGACAGCGGCTGATAAAACTTGGAGCTGGTTTTTGATGTGGTTAGTCACCTTCCAAGTTCCACAACCATACAACAGAACAGCCTTCACATTGCTATTGAAAAGCCTGGGTTTGGTCTTCTTTGAGATGTTCATATTTCTCCAGACAGGGTCCAGTTGTACAAATGTACCATTTGCTTTGCGAATGCGACTACGGACGTCCTCCTCAGCGCCTCCTGTAGTCGTGACTATACTTCCGAGACAGAGGAAAGATTGGACCTGGTCTACATCCTCTCCATTAATGGCTAGCCTATTCGTGATGGTCGAATTTACCCGCATTGCTTTTGTTTTGCGAACATTTATCTTGAGGCTTGCAACTTCCGCCTCTCTCTGTAACCTGGTCAGTTTCTCTTCGATGTCTCGACATCGTTGTGCCATTAAGCAAATGTCGTCTGCGAAATCTTATTTCTTATCTACCATTAATTAATTTCATTATTTCCATATACCTGAACTTTATTTTTATTATATTATAAACTGGCGTCATGTGTCAGGAACGATACATAGAGGGCAAAACAGTGAGTATTAGTATTGTTAAGATAATGAATACACATGTATTTTAATAATTTTTTATGTTCCATCTACTCTGATGACATGACGGAGACAATATACTGGTACATGACGGAGACAATATACTGGAAAAATACTAACTGAAAAAATAGTAATAAATAAATTAGAAGGGAGAAGACAACAATACCAAGTGTGGACAAGTAAAAGTACAATAGAGGGAAGTACCAGTTACAAGACAACAATAATGTAGAACTGCACAATGCATGTAGAGAATACTTTCCTAGTAGACCTATTATAAAATCCAAGCACCTATTTCCTAAAATCCAGAGCCTAAAGCTTCAGAGGCTAACAAGTAGAGAGAATGACATTTCTTTATCAGTACGAAAAGCATATTGAGTGAAAAACAATTGAGATTACATATAGCTGCAAATGCATTTTGTCGCGTGAGAAATAGCGCAAAAGTAAAATCCAAACAGAGAAAATTTTAATTTTGGTAACTGCAGAGCATTGGCGGATTTAAAAATTCTACGCCCCTAGGCACACCACATTATATGCGCCCCCTCCAAAAAAACGTTTTAAATAATAATCACCCGATCGCTTCACAGCTGTCGTTTTGGGTGGGAGCGCTGTGAGCTGTTTTCGTATTCTGCTATTCGTTGTTCTGAAGGACGCGTCAGCGGTCAAGCCGAGCTCAGTCAAAATGCAATATTGTTCCTGAACTGTACTTGAAGTAAGGCAGTAGATAAAACAAAACTGCACTGTGTTAACACATTCTACTGTCGACAGACAACAGAAAAGAGCACAAGGAAAATAACTTTTCTTTTTGTACCTCAAAATTCAGATGAGCGTGTAGGAGACAACGGATTTTTGCTGTAAGTTCTCTTTTAATGTGTTCTTTTAAACGAAACCGTTGAAAATGAAAAAAAAAATAGTTGTGATACGATCTAAAAATTGAAGTGAACGTGTCATAATTTAGAATTTAATACGTACTTTTACAGAGATGCGATCAAAATTAAAATTAAACTGTCGGTTTACGATCTAATAACTTTAATGTGTAGCAGAAAAAAAACACGTTCGGTATTAATACGTGAATCTATAGGAAAGCATAAGAAAAGAAAATGAAACAGAGATTTCGGTGCATGGTTCAAATGGCTCTGAGCACTATGGGACTCAACTGCTGTGGTTATCAGTCCCCTAGAACTTAGAACTACTTAAACCTACCTAACCTAAGGACATCACACACATCCATGCCCGAGGCAGGATTCGAACCTGCGACCGTAGCAGTCGCACGGTTCTGGACTGCGCGCCTAGAACCGCTAGACCAACGCGGCCGGCTTTCGGTGCATGAACTAATAACTAAATACAGACGAAGAAACATAGAACTGGATTTGCTATTATATAATTTTACACACTAGTGTGGAAAAATCAAATTTGTTTTACAATCTAATAGTTAACGTGTAAAGCATTAGGGTCTGTGTAGCTAGATTGCATAATAAGTGTACACAATACCTTTAATCCATGTAAGGGCTGAACAGTTTTGTACTGCAGCTACTGCTATCACCGTAGCTCTTTCTGACGGTATTAGCAAAGCTTTTACCTATTTATCGACAGAACTGAACTACGTTATTTATTAAAGCCTTTTTATCTGAGCGTACTGTCCGCCCCGACAGCTGAGTGGTCAGCGTGACGGATTGTGTCCTACAGGCCCGGGTTCTATTACCGGCTGGGTCGGAGATCTTCTCAGCTTAGCGACTGGGTGTTGTGTTGTCTTTATCATCATTTCATCCCCATCCGGCACGCAGGTCGCCCAATGTGGCGTCGAATGTAAAACGACCTGCACCAAGGCGGCCGGACCTGCCCCGCAAGGGCCTCCCGGCCAATGACGCCAAACGCTCAATTCATTTTCATCTGAGCGTACTCTCCGACAACGTATATTTCCGCGATAACTATACATTTCAGCAGACGCTAAGAATACACATCAGTTTTAATATACTGCAGTGTAAGTATGACTTGACTGTGCAGCGCCGAGCGGCCTGGGTCATTCGGGTATTGTTTAGTACTATCGGGCGCCTTCGGTCACGTCTGCACGTAAAAGAGGCTTAGTGCTGCGCTCTGCCATCGGCAATTGTAAAATAAACATGTAAAACGTAGTTTGTAAAGCCAGTGGATGTGCTCTAAGTTGCAATAAAAATCATATTACATGCTTAAATTTTTAACACTAATATGAATAAATAAACAACCTCACCAGTCAGCAGAGTTTGCATCTGTCTCTGACGACAGAAAACTCGATCATATCATTATATTTGCGGAGGTTATCAATTATGAGGTCGGATTCGGTGTGAAGAATGGACATGGCGTTAAGTCCCTCCTCTAACAACATAGAACGTAGATAGGATTCCAGTCTTTTAAGAGCCGAAAACGAGCGTTCTGCTGAACAATTTGTAAGTGCCATACATAGACATATTCTAAGAGCAATGTCAACATTCGAAAACAAGGACTGTAACTTCTCTTTTCGTAAAAATTTACTCATTTTGACTGTTATAGCACTAATCTCAGAAGATTTCAAAAGTTCCGCGAAGTGCACACATTCACTAGAGAAAGAAGGCTCTAAATCTGTCATATGACGCTTGAAGTTTAGCTGCACGTTCAGCAATATCGTCAGCTGAACTGTTCTTAACGTTACTGAGAACTGTGAAGGTGTCCAACAGTGTTCTATAGCTTTCCTTTCTCCTCAATAATTCAGCGTACAAGTTGTAGAGTATTGGGAGAATGTTTCGACTTTAAATGTTTCCTTCCCAGTCACAAAAACTTATTCAGATTCCGCTTCTTCGTCATCATAAAGTTAGCGTTTTCGTCACCTCTTATAGGTGCATTCATAGTCTATATCAGTCGCAATCTCCATGGATTTATTTTCATAGTAGTAGAACATGCCACGAATAGATGCAATACATCCGAGAAGTGATTCATATAATTCATGCACTGTTTTAGTATCAATATTTACACTTCCAATTTCAGATTTACACTGTTAAATCTCTGGAGTAGGCCCTTCCAAACTGTCATCATGAATATTGTTTCTAGTCTGCTGAGTTGATTCAATAAAGCTGAAGCCTCATTTCGCATAAGTGGTTTTTCAAACGTATTATTGGCAATATGTGTGAGGGCATCGATAACGCCCTCCCAGTTTTCAAATAGACTTACACACGCTTCCTCTCTTGCTGAACAATGTGTTTTTGATAAACTTTTTACCGTTTTGCTTTCTGGTTTCATGAAAGAAAGAAGTTTATCCCAGCGCTGTGTAGAAGCAGAGAAAACATTATAAAAGTTCTAGACTACATTGAAAAATGAACATTCTTCCTGACAACAGCTTGCAGCATTAGTGCCGACTAAATTCAAAGAATATGCTGCACAAGGCACATAATGCGCTTTCGGATTTCGTTCGTTAATGCGGGCGCGCAAACCAGTGTAGGATCCTGACATATTGCTTGCGTCGTCATGTGACTGGCCTCTAGTCAGTTCTATCAATGGAATTTGTAGACAGGACTTTTAGTACGGCCTCAGCTAAGTTTTTGGACTTGTGTCCCGGATTTGGTAGAAACAGAAGAAAACTTTCAACAGGTTCACCATTCTCGTTCACGTATCTTAATATGAAAGATAATTGATCAATATGTGAAATGTTCACAGTAGAATCTACTATTATAGAGAAATATTTGGCTTGTTTCATTTCACTTACGATAATTCTTTTTATTAGTTCAGAAAAAAGCTCTGTTATTTCATCAAAGATTTTTGAAGAAAGATAAATTGTATGTCGCTGCCCTGGATTTCCATATCGTTCAATGTGCTTTGCGAGAAAAGGATCAGACTCATCTAAAGTTCAAGAGACATAATAAATTGACCATTATGTAATGAATGAAATCTTTCAATGTGCCCACTGCAAACACCCTTTTCAACTCTCTGCGCCAGTACATTTTTTCTGTCTCAACAAATGACTCGAAATGGTTATCTATTGTGCCAAGCGACTTTTTTCTTGTTAAGAGTGATAACTCAGAATTTTTGTGTTCAAATTAATTCTCATGAAGAGGTAAAATATCAGAAATACTTTTCCAATCTGCAATAGCATTAGCAGGAATCGCGGCCTTACCTCCGAACAATTTACATGGCGCATAAAAAACAGCACCAGTGCTACAGGAGTACAATAGTAAATCACGTAAAGTTGATTCACCATTCAAAAGTTTAGAGTAAAATACATTTGTGTTCAAATATCTGGTTTTATCGCCTATAGACCTTCTTGAATAAGAAAAATCACTGTTACAATTTTGATTAATGCCACGTTGTAAGAGAATATCGATTTTTCAATCAATTGACACACCAATTCTGCAGGATCATCACTAACGAGGTTATTTCATTTTGAAATGTCTGACTCGACAGTTTTTCGTGAAACTAGAAATCAGGTGCAATTTGCTTTTATTCATTTTTAACTTTTGTTTCAACTGTATTTACTTCTTTTACAACAGCTGCAGTGCCAGAAATATCATTCGTACTACTTGAACTCGAAGTCGAAACGGCAACATTTTTTGCGAAAACTTTATCTACTCTGCCAAGCGTTTTTGGAACACTGGCTTTTCGTTCTCGCCTTTCATTCGATAATTTCCGAAATACCGCCCTCAATTAATTTTGCACGTTTGCTTTTTCCACTGTTATTCATGTTAAGCCACTAATAAAATTGTCAACCAACAGTCAAAATAAAAGAAAATAATTGTAAAAGGAAAGAAAGAAAGACTGTATCCAGTTTCAGTCTTACTACACTGCTCATGAACAAAAAGGTTTTTCCTTTAAACGTGGCGCACGAGCACAAAGATTTTCCTCTAAACACGGAGCGATGAACTGACCAGCTCGGATTACTCGACGTAACTGTGCTATGAAAGTAAGACAATGGAGCATAATTTAATTTCATTGTTGCCTGTTTCTCTGTTCTCAGTGAACAGTAGAAGCACACCTGCCGGTTGGAATTCGTCTCGTAAAGAAAACAGGACAGTCCCTTTTTTGGCTTCTGTTTCCCGCGTCGCCGAACTTTTAGCTGGGACGCAAATATGTTCTGAATATTCTTGACACTGTCTTTCTAATTTAAAAAGCAAATAATTTTTGCAATTCCTTGCAGTGAGGTGTGCTGGATCGACTCTTATCCCACTTATTCTTATAACATTTTGGCGTTTTCTGTGAGCAGAGGAGACAGACTACAAAGTTTGAGTAGTCTTGTTTGCTGTTGATGTGGAGCGTTGTCATTTGTGTGAACACTGCTGTTATGTCTACACGCAAATGCACCTTCTGTTTCAACAAAATAAAAATAACTTTTCCTCGAATTAAAAAGCTTAGTTAAGAAGTTTAATATAAAATTTGCAATGCCACGTATCATTCGATTGCACATAGTGGGAACTCTGATATCGTGCAGGTTGCAGCACAATAAATGAGCAAAATAAAAGCTGGTTTCTCTTTCTCCTTTCGCCAAAAAAAGTAACTAAGTAATTAAATAAATGAAATTTTTAAACTGTTGTGATGTGTATTTCACACGTTATTAGATACTCTGCTTTTCTTCTTTTCGTATAAACATGTGTTTAAAAATGTAAAATATTCCCAATGTCAACATGTATTGTTAAACAGGTGTCATTAAATCAAAGCTTAGATACTGACGACCACAAAGCTTTCACATTAATTACAGTAATGGGGGGGTTGACTTGATACTTCCCCGTAATTTCTACAAGAAATTTAAGTAGACTCGGGTTTTACACATTGAGGCCCACACATGTTACACTATTTAAGAAACTGCTGATTAGTTTGTCACAGCTTTTCAAGAGTCCCAGTATTTTCATGGGGAAAATGTGGTAGGGTTAAGTAGAAGACGACAACATTCTCGGAACAATAACGTTTCAAACACTGTATTGTAGAATGAGATTTTCAGTCTGCAGCGGAGTGTGCACTGTTATGAAACTTCCTGGAAGATTAAAACTGTGTGCCGGACCGAGACTCGAACTCAAGACTTTTGCCTTTCTCGGGCAAGTACTCTACATCTGATCTACTCAAGTCCCGTTCTCACAGCTTCAATTCCGCCAGTAAATCTCCTCCTACCTTCCTAACTTCACAGAAGCTCTTCTGCGAAACTTGCAGAACTAGCACTCTTGCAGGAAAAGATATTGCGGAGACATAGCTTAACCACAGCCTGGGGGATGTTTCCAGAATGATATTTTCACTCTGTAGCGGACTGTGTGCTGATATGAAACTTCCTGGCAGATTGAAACTGTGTGCTGCACCGAGATTCGAACCAGGGATCTTTGCGTTTTACGGGCAAGTGCTCTATCGTCTTTTTTTTGCGTGAGGCGAAATGCGAACCCACATCAAGTGACCACTGATATAGATATGATAGACATTTCAGGATTTAAGCTAGCTTCCTACTTCGGCAGAGTAGATATGGATGGAGGAGGAGTTGCCACATTTATCAAAAACTGCCATAAATTCAAGAACATTGACATTAATAAATTATGTTTAGAGCAGCATCTAGAAGCATGTGCAACAGAAGAAGAGTTCCATAACAGATCCTATATAATAATAACTATTTACCGAGAACCTGCAGGAAATTATAATCTACACTCCTGGAAATTGAAATAAGAACACCGTGAATTCATTGTCCCAGGAAGGGAAAACTTTATTGACACATTCCTGGGGTCAGATACATCACATGATCACACTGACAGAACCACAGGCACATAGACACAGGCAACAGAGCATGCACAATGTCGGCACTAGTACAGTGTATATCCACCTTTCGCAGCAATGCAGGCTGCTATTCTCCCATGGAGACGATCGTAGAGATGCTGGATGTAGTCCTGTGGAACGGCTTGCCATGCCATTTCCACCTGGCGCCTCAGTTGGACCAGCGTTCGTGCTGGACGTGCAGACCGCGTGAGACGACGCTTCATCCAGTCCCAAACATGCTCAATGGGGGACAGATCCGGAGATCTTGCTGGCCAGGGTAGTTGACTTACACCTTCTAGAGCACGTTGGGTGGCACGGGATACATGCGGACGTGCATTGTCCTGTTGGAACAGCAAGTTCCCTTTCCGGTCTAGGAATGGTAGAACGATGGGTTCGATGACGGTTTGGATGTACCGTGCACTATTCAGTGTCCCCTCGACGATCACCAGTGGTGTACGGCCAGTGTAGGAGATCGCTCCCCACACCATGATGCCGGGTGTTGGCCCTGTGTGCCTCGGTCGTATGCAGTCCTGATTGTGGCGCTCACCTGCACGGCGCCAAACACGCATACGACCATCATTGGCACCAAGGCAGAAGCGACTCTCATCGCTGAAGACGACACGTCTCCATTCGTCCCTCCATTCACGCCTGTCGCGACACCACTGGAGGCGGGCTGCACGATGTTGGGGCGTGAGCGGAAGACGGCCTAACGGTGTGCGGGACCGTAGCCCAGCTTCATGGAGACGGTTGCGATTGGTCCTCGCCGATACCCCAGGAGCAACAGTGTCCCTAATTTGCTGGGAAGTGGCGGTGCGGTCCCCTACGGCACTGCGTAGGATCCTACGGTCTTGGCGTGCATCCGTGCGTCGCTGCGGTCCGGTCCCAGGTCGACGGGCACGTGCACCTTCCGCCGACCACTGGCGACAACATCGATGTACTGTGGAGACCTCACGCCCCACGTGTTGAGCAATTCGGCGGTACGTCCACCCGGCCTCCCGCATGCCCACTATACGCCCTCGCTCAAAGTCCGTCAACTGCACATACGGTTCACGTCCACGCTGTCGCGGCATGCTACCAGTGTTAAAGACTGCGATGGAGCTCCGTATGCCACGGCAAACTGGCTGACACTGACGGCGGCGGTGCACAAATGCTGCGCAGCTAGCGCCATTCGACGGCCAACACCGCGGTTCCTGGTGTGTTCACTGTGCCGTGCGTGTGATCATTGCTTGTACAGCCCTCTCGCAGTATCCGGAGCAAGTATGGTGGGTCTGACACACCGGTGTCAATGTGTTCTTTTTTCCATTTCCAGGAGTGTATTCTTAGATCATCTAGAAGCTCTTTTGGGTTATTTAACAGGAAGAAACAAAGAAATTTTGATTGCTGGTGACTTTAATACAGATTTTTTAATGCAATCTTCCAATAAACATTCACTGCAGTTAGTAATGTTGTCTTTCAATCTAACTTACACTGTAAACTTTCCAACTAGGATCACTAAATCCTCAAGGACAGCCATTGATAACATTTTTATAGACAAATCAAAGGAACAAAATCATATCATAAAATCTGTTATAAATGGACTATCAGATCATGACATGCCGCTCCTTGTTTTAGATGTAAATTCTAAGCAGATTACCAAGACTGCTAAATGTGAGTACAGGAGAGTAGTCAATCAACCAAAAATTGAATGTTTTAGAAAACTGCTCAAAGATATGAACTGGAAAGATGTTTATAGTGCTCATGACATGAATGAAAAATATAACACATTCATGAACAATGTCAGTACCATGTTTGAAAACTGTTTTCCTCTAAAAGTTACTCAAATTAAACAGAATCTATAATAAAACCATGGATTACACAAGGAATAAAGATTTCCTGTAAGACAAAAAGGAAAATGTATCTGTCGACCAAGAATAGCTCCAATGCTGATGATTTAGTTAAATACAAGGAATACTGTAAAACATTAAAAAAATAATTCAGACGTCTAAACAAATGCACTACGAGAAGAGGATAGCAATGTCAGGGAACAAAATAAAAACAATATGGAATATAGTGAAAGAGCAGACTGGCAGAACCAGAAAGGAACAGGAGCAAATAGCACTAAGGGTAGATGACACATTAGTAACTGATGGGCATAGTGTGGCAAATCTATTTAACAAGTACTTTATATCCGTTACTGATAGAATGGGACTTTCAGGATCAGTAAATAATGCCCTTGAATATCTGAAACTAGCCTTCACAAATAGCTTCAAGGACATGAATATATCACTCACTTCACCAAAAGAAATAACGTCCATAATAAAATCTTTAAAAACAAAGCATTCTAGTGGGTACGATGAAATACCAACAAAGTTAATTAAGGCATTTTCTTGTGAGTTTAGTACAATTCTAAGTTACTTGTGTAACCAGTGAATTATAACTGGGACATTTCCTGACTGGCTAAAATATGCAGATGTTAAGCCTCTATTCAAGAAAGGGGATAAAGAGATACCATCAAACTACAGACCGATTTCACTTTTGCCAGCATTCTCAAAAATTTTAGAAAAAGTAATGTACAGGCAGCTGCTCAACCATCTGACCACAAATAACATATTATCAAGAACACAGTTTGGATTTCTGAAGGGTGCTGATATCGAGAAGGCTATTTACACCTACAGTGAAAATTTACTTAATTCATTAAATAACAAATTACAAGCAGCAGGTATTTTCCGTGATTTGTCAAAGGCATTTGATTGTGTGAACCACAACATCCTTTTAAGTAAATTAGAATTCTATTGTGTCACGGGCAGTGCTGCAAAATGGTTCAAGTCATACCTCACTAACAGGAAACAAAGGGTGTCAGTGCAAGGGACTAGTGAATTAAGTTATCAGTCATCATCAGAATTGGAAGAAATTACATGTGGTGTCCCACAAGGATCCATCTTAGGGCCATTGCTTTTGCTTGTGTACATTAATGATCTCTCATCAGTTACACTGCCAGAAGCAGAGTTCGTTTTGTTTGCAATAAATAGTATGTCAAGTGTAGTTCTAGAAAATCTACTAATGATATTTTCATGGATATTAATAAATAGTTTAAAGCCAACTCACTGACATTAAACTTCGAAAAGACTCACTATATGCAATTCAGAACCTGTAAGAGGTTTCCACCCAGCATATGCATAAAATACGAAGAAGAGCAGATAGAAGAGGTTGACAGTCTTATATTCCTGGGATTACAACTTGATAATAAATTTAGTTGGGAAGAGCACACCACAGAACTGCAGAAACGCCTTAACAAATCTGTATTTGCAATTCGAGTGTTAGCAGACATAGGCGACATAAAAATGAAAAAGCTTGCATACTTTGCCTACTTTCATTCCATAATGTCATATGGTATAATATTTTGGGGTAACTCTTCAAGTCAAACAAACGTTTTCAGAGTCCAAAAGCGTGCAATACGTATTATTTGTGGAGTAAATTCACGGACGTCCTGTAGAAACCTCTTCAAAGAACTGGGTATACTAACTACTGCCTCTCAGTATATTTACTCATTAATGAAATTTGTCCTAAATAATATTTTTTCCAACAAACAGCTCAGTTCATACATACAATACCAGGAACAAAAATGATCTGCACAAGGACTTAAAAGCACTTACTTTAGTTCAAAAAGGGGTCCACTATTCAGGAACACTCATCTTCAATAATTTGCCAGTAAACATAAAAAATTTAGTTACAAATAAAGATCAGTTTAAAAGGAGCCTGAAAGACTTACTAGTGGCCAACTCCTTCTACTCCATTGACGAATTTTTTAATAGAAACAAATGATGTATTGTATATATTCATACTATTAGTATTGTTATTTCAGCTTAAAAAAAATAAAAATTGACATGTTCCACATCCACGAGGATCTCCTCAGCACAGATCTATGGAACGAAAACTAATCTAATCTAATCTAATCTAACATCTTTTTTTATGCTCTACCACTGTTTTTTTCCACTGCCACTTGCGTTCTAACAAAAAAAAATGCCCCTCTTCAGACATTGGCGCCTATCTACGCCTATCACAAAACCAATAACCTATTACAACAAGGGTGTAGGGAAGGAAGAAAGTACGGGGGGGTGGGGGGAGAACATAGAAAGTAGCGATGGAAATGAAAGTACTTGTGTATGGGCATTTTTTAGTTCATTTTATTGCATTTTTTGTTTTTTTCTGTTTTATTACTTTTTTGTATGTATATTTCTATTTTCTTTTATTTGTTTATTTGTATTAAATTAGTCTATGTACCAGAATTCCAGGAGTCGCTAGCGCCTTCCAAATGGCGGAATATCCAACGTGTCTTCTCCAAATTTTAACGGAGATTCCGTGTCTAATTCGTTCAGAGCATCATGTCGGCAAAAAGCATCATCATCTCATGGCTTGGACGTCCCGGATGGCAGGCGGTTCATGAAAGGCCCTCCATAGAAAATGGGAAAAGAACGTCTTGTATCTAGGGTTGCGAACAAGTGCACAGTGTACATCGTTAAGGTAAGTCCAGTAACCTAGTTCCGATTTCTCATCGGGGCCAGAAAGGTAGCGGACCGTATGACAGCGCATCCAATTCACAGCATTAGTTTTTGTTCCGGAGTAATGAATCACATCCGGGAATAAAAGAAAGTGATCTGAGCAGGTGTCTGTCGGGTAAGGAAAGCCATGATATGCTGCGCGAGCCTCCAGACGTCAGACGACGGACCAAATGAGAATCGATGAGCGTCTGTGTTCTCTGGACAACATTGGATACAGAGTGGATGCGGTGCTCGCAAAACTGGTTGACCTGTTTGCCCTTGACGATGATATACCAGGTGGACTGAACGCTGATGTCGAGATAACCAGCATGCACCGGTTACCACACACGACGCCATAAGATCTGGGAAAACATGTGTTCGATGGGGTTGGGGGTGCGACACATTTGTAATATGTCATGTATAGTCTTTGTCTGGAGTATACATGCAAGGGGTAAGGAGTGCAGGATGTAACTTAATTCAAGAAATAAGTGCCGAAAGTGATAAAAGGGGCGTGGAATGCCTGATAACATGACTGGGGCTGACATGGACACTGGCACGTATTCATGCAAAAGCAGTCCGGTCAGGCTCGTCGGTCATCGATGCCAGACTTTCACTTGGGAGCTAACAATAATAGCTGTAACGCTGTCTGTCACATGGAATAAGCCCACTCCACCACCCTCCCATGAGAGGGGAAGGGAGGAATATTGATCTTTAAATATCATCCCGGTACAGACAGAGGATCCCATCACCATCAACAGACGACGTGTGAGGGTAGTGAACCGGGAACACTTGTGCCATATGGGGGATGCGTGAGGCGTGGTAAACATTCACGTATTGTGCACGCTGTACAATGTCGAGGGACCTAAGCCGGTGGTCCACAAGGATCGTTTGGAGGAGATGTCTACTGTAGGTTGCCGATGAAAGACGGAGGTCATTCATAAAATCAATGCTCAAAGAGCGGACGCTGGTGGCTACACTTAGTGGAGCGACATATCTCTGAGGTAGACCCTCACCAATGGGCAGAACCTTCGATTTGGAAATTTTAAGAGAATTGCTCGATGCCTCCCCATATGTCGCCTCCCAAGTCAGAGCTGTGCGAACATTGTCTTCATTGTGGAAGTAAACTAGATCGTCAGCATAGGCTATGCAACAGAAGGCCATGCAATGTCAGGCCCACCAGGCGTTGGCGAAGCCCCTGGAGTAGGGCCTCTAATGCCAAAGCATACAGAATCGTGAAAAGTTGGCAAACCTGACGGACAGAGCCCTCGATCGCTAGAGACGCGGTGAGGCGGCCATTAGAGAGTATTTTGGAAGTCGCGCTGCTCAGGAGCCACATTATCATTGTTACTATAAAAGCTCGGAAACACATGTGTTGGACTGATTTCCGAAAGGTATGGTCAACATGTTCGAATGCTTGACTGAAGTCAAGCGATGCTGATGCGCGTGGTAAATGTTGCGAGCGCAGTCATGTCCCTGTAACGTTAAAGTGCCATATGGATGGTATGGATGTTGTTGTTACCGCCCATCTGATCAAGGGAGGTGACGTATCTTGCTGACTTCTTGAGCTGTGAGGCCGACAAACGGTTAAACATTGTCATGTCACTGTTGAGCAGAGTGATGGGCCAGATCCGTGATCGCCCATGTGTCTTAGGGACCAGGATGATGATCCTCTCAAGGAAGGCGGCTGGGATCGACGTTGTGGGTGACATCAGTTCACGACAGATGGACGTCCAAGTACGCACCAAAATATAGCTAAAACACTTATAAAATTCGCGAGAGGGGGGGGGGGGGGGAGAGGCCGTCAGGTTCAGGGGACTCGATGGCAGCTCCCACCTTGATAACGTCTAGGACTCCATCGGAGGTCACTTGTTCTTGAATTTCTCGAGCCACATCCTCTGGCATGGTGTTAACAGTCAGTGCTGATACCTCCTCAATTAAGGTCGGGGGATGTGGAACGACAGCGTAAAGCTGGAGTAAATGAGAATAGAAAGCGTGACCAATGGCGCATTGCGTAGTGAATCGTCGTTCTTTCGCATCAGTGAGGTCGTGGATGACAGCTCGACGACGACGTCGGCGTTCTGTGAGAAGGTGGTACATCCATGTCGTTTCGTGAGGTATATGGTCACGAGTGCTGAATCTGAAAAGGGTCCCTTGCAAGCGTCGCCGCATAAGTGAAGTGATCTGCGCTTTAGCACGATGCACTATCGTCTGACGGACAGGAGAGAATGCCATCGAAGTGCAGTCATGAAGCACCGCATAATAAAAGTCCATGGTGCTCGCTTGCCAAGCTTTGTAGTCTTTGTCATATCCCATCAGTGCCTTTCGTAGAACTGGTTTCGCGCAGGATAGCCACGAGGATAAGGTGGATGTGTATGTGGGGTGACGTCGAAGACAGAGGGCCCGCGCATCCTCATCAATACGTCTGGAATCAGGGACAGTCAGGTGGGAAACGTTTAAGTTACACAGGCCGCGGCTGTTCCACACCTGTTGTCGGGCGAGGACGACATCGCACATATAGGCGTCGTGGTTACAGAAAGCCAATGTCCATAGGTCGGCATGTCGAGTGTCGGGAGCAAGGGAACGTGTGAGATATATACGGTCGAGGAGACTGGATGAATGCGCCGTATAATATGTGAAACCTGCACAGGTGCCACGAACTTTTGTCCTTGTGTCAACAAGCTGAATTCTATCGATGATGACGGAGAGGGCTGCGCACGGGGAATGACGTGGAATTTTGTCATCAGGCCCTTGTGTGGCGTTGAAATCGCCACCGAGGGACCATTTCGTCCTGGGGTCTCTCAAAAAGCGGCGTTACCTCGTCAGCAAAGAAGATGTGTCGATCACGATGGCGACTGTCGCCTGACGGCGTATATACATTGAGGATGCAGACGCCGAACAGCGTGGGAGTCATACCTCAAGCATTAGGAAGGTACAGTACATCTTCAACAGGGAGTCCAGAATGGACGAAGATGGCGACTCCACTACCGTTGACAGAAGCATGAGAGATGTGTGCCATGTAGCCAGTGGGGATTTAGAAATCAACGACGATCACTTCTTAGAGGCGGGCATTGCCTACATCAGTGCCATAAATGGTCTCTCTGAACAGTTTGTGGGAAACCCGAACGGTGGCCAGATTCATCGTCGCAATGGTGTAGTGTTGTGGGCGTGCTTCCATCATGGGCACAGATGTTCCGGCAGAGATGTCTGGCTGGCGTGTAGCATCCGGCGCAATCACTGTAGCGGCAATCACTGGGTGGAAGGTGGGTCAGGCACCTCTAGGGGTCACTGCCTGATGGGAGGGCCACCATCTCGATCTGCTCCATCGTCGACATCATCAGCCCAGTAGATTGGAACAGGTGGCAAGCTACTGTCGCACTCACCGAGGGCGAGTTGTGGTGACGCTGCTGTAGTGGGGTCCAGGGACTCTCCCATCGTTGTCAGATGGGATCCTTCCTCAGATGGGGCATCAGGAGTCGCCGCTCTTGTCGTCAGGGCGCTCGATGGGAGATAACTGTGTTGTATCCGCTATACTGCCTGTAATGCCAGATGAAGAAGTGTGTCGTCGGATGGTGTTTGACTTCTTTCTTTTTCGGGCGACCGCTGCTTTCAGAGGTGCTGTTCTGTATCAGAATGTGGACGTTCAGTGTCCGAGGTCGGGTCCGTTTGAAGAAAGGAAGAGGTAGACACCACACTCACATCGATGTGTTCGCAGCTGGCAGGCTGGTAATGGAGCTCTGGAGAGTTGGTGGGGTCATAGCTGTCGGGGGAGATGGTGCCACTGAGGCCATGGCAGCGCCGTCATTTCCGAGGGGAGAACAGTCGCTTCCTGAAGTGACGCATTTGGGCTGCATACGGCTGTGGCGTCGCTGTCTGGTAAAGACGTGACCGTCACTTCGGGAGCTGACTCACTGGTCGGGACCGGGAGCAAACGTCGGCGCAGACAGTCTGACCGAACATGACCCTTTTGTCCTCAACCGGCACATGTCCGCGGCTGGCCATCATACAAACCTATCAGCAAATAGGATGGTACATACTTGGAGAGTTCGATTTTGATTCATCGGACACCATTCAACACGTGGTATGTCGTCGACGTTTGCCATTTTTCCGCGATGTGCCCCACAACATTGCCGTAAGGTCGGGAACCTTCGACGACAACATGTTGTGGCACTTCGAAAGGGAGCTCAAAGACCCGAATTGTTCGAAGACCGTTACCTCTCCTATATGCCAATCAGAATGCTTGAACTTGAATCCGTGTGCATGTTGTCGAACTACCTCAGCACATGCTTCCTACGTCGTCATCTTAAAAAAGCCGATACTGCTAGTGATAGATAAGTGAATACTTATCACTTCCCGGGGATCAAGACATAACTCTTCGAGAATGAATTGTTCAATTTTATAAGCACGTGGTCGGGCTTCGAATGTTACTTTAAGTGTCGTTCGGCAGAAACAGTGCTCCATGAGGTGCAATAGTAATGGACGCTAAACAACACGAAATACAGCGACGAGGAAATAAACAACTGTGGTGTGCTGTTAGGGGCACAGAGCCGGTGCGCAAGTGACCACGGCCGAAAGGCGACTTTTGACCTTTGCCTTTCGCGGGAAAGTGTTCTACGAGGGTTGTTCGGAAAGTAAGGAACGCTCGGTCGCGAAATGGAAACCACAGTGAAAATCAAAACGTTTTCTTTGCTCGTTTAGCTACACCTTCCGGGTACTTCTCTACATAGTCGCCGCTCCGACTTAGATATTTGTCAAAGCGTTATACCAAATTTCCAACACCATCGTCATAGAAGGCAGCACCTGTGCTTTCTGATAATTCTCTACGCTGGTCTATAGTGCGTAGTCTACGCCCAAGTCTTGTCTTCGTATCCAGCGTTTCATGTGAACAGAGGTGATACTCAGGACAAGCCAATTAGGGCTGTGTTGTGTGTGATCGAACATTTTACATCGTAAAGGAGGCAGGAGCGTATTCACTGCTCCTGCAGAGTGCGGTTGAGAATTGCCATGAAGAAGGAAGTGCGTGGCAGTTGTGTTAGGTGGGCTGCATTCATTAAAGCGAAGCCTCTTAGCGGGCCCTCCTATTTGGCGGGAGACATTGTTGTTGTAGGCACCTTTACTCGCTCACAGTGTGCTCACAACTGAAAAGAGCGTCTTGATGCTATCGACGGGCATACTAGAGACACTGCCCAAAACGTCTGTGAAAAGACTCATCGGATTTTTACAATGGTTTCCATTTCGCGACCGATCGTTCCTTGTACCATCTGAGCTACCCAAGCACGACTCACGACCCATCCTCGCAGTTTCAATTCCGCCAGTACCTCGCCTCCTACATTCCAAAGTTGACAGAAGCTCTTCTGAGAACCTAGCAGAACTAGCACTCCTGGAAGAAAGTATATTGCGGAGACATGGCTTAGCCACAGCCTGGAGGATGATTCCAGAATGATATTTTCACTCTGCAGTAGAGTGTGCGCTGATATGAAACTTCCTGGCAGATTAAAACTGTGTGCCGGACGGAGACTCGAACTCGGGACCTTTGCCTTTCGCGGCAAGTGCTCTACCTGAGTTCGAGTCTCGGTTCGCAGAATACCTTCTGTGAAGTTTGGAAGGTAGGAAGCGAGGTACTTGAGGAACTGAAGCTGTGAGGATGGGTCGTGAGTCGTGCTTGGGTATCTCAGATGGTAGAGCACTTGCCCGCGAAAGGCGACGATCCCGATTTCGAGTCTCCGTCCGGCACACAGTTTCAATCTGCCAGGAAGTTTCATTGTATTGTAGATTGCCGTCCTGACAGCTTACTTCAAAATATTTTGAACAATCATGAAGATGAAACCATACAGAAACCCAATGTTAAATTATCAAATGGCTCAAATGGCTCTTGAGTACTATGGGACTTAACTTCTGAGGTCATCAGTCCCCTAGAACGTAGAACTACTTTAACCTAACTAACCTAAGGACATCACACACATCCATGCCCTAGGCAGGATTCGAACCTACGACCGCAGCAGCCGCACGGTTCCAGACTGTAGCTCCTAGAACGGCTCGGCCACTCCGGCCAACGTTAAATTATCATTCAGTCACCAAGTAAACTATGTATATATTAAGCTCGTAATGTCGAATTTTGTTCTTCAGGCTTATTTAAACTGGCAAGTTCTTTAACAATATTAAAAATTTTTGTCGTTTTAAGCGCAGTTATTTTAAAACGTAAAAGGTTTAAATGAGTACAGAGCAAAAAATGCTACCCCTCTTTAGGTGTCACCCCTAGCCCCGTGCCTAGTGGGTGTATACGGAAATCCGCCACAGCTGCAGACACGTAAAGATTTTAATAATGGATGGACAAAACGATAGTGAAATGTCATTTCAAAATCAAAATACGAATGTAGTAGCTTTGCGTGTGTAAAACGCAACAGTGAGTGTTTTGGATCCGTCAAGCGGTGATTCTTTGCATGGTGGGCGCGACATGCCATTGTTGCATTCGACGCCCATGAATACGGATATTTCATTACAGCAATACGTTGATTACAATAGACGAAATGAATACAGATGCAGTACAAACGCAGATGCTGACAGGCGTAGGCCAGAAGTGACTAGGGAAGATATGCAAGCCTTATTTCGAGCCTTAACAGAACAATACAAACAGACATGAACGCAATGAAAACAGACATGAATTCGAAAATGTCGAGTTTAGAGACCAATTTGCACACAGTAAATTCAAAAATGTCGAGTTCAGAAACAATACAAGCAGACATGAACACAATAAATTCCAAGATGTCGAGTTTCGACATAATGCAAACAGAGGTGACTAATATCAAAGCGGACATGACCACAGTAAAGTCCGAAATCGGGAAGGTAAATACAAACGTGACACATATCAGGCGAAGTAAAAAATTTGCACACAGAACTCAATAATCTGAATACGACGTCCAGACAGAAGATTTCACAATCTCCAAGGAGGCGGATAGAAAAATTACCCAACAAGTACAAACTTCAGTTCACGATGTGAGTGAGAAATTGAAAGGTACAATGGAAGAAAAGATTGAAACACTGGAACGAATGTACGGACAGGAGCTATCCGGAATCAGAGAAACTCAGGATAATTTACAGGTAACGCAAAAGAATACGCAGGTTAACACATATAATGAACAATGAGAAGTAGCGAAGCTGCATTCGTTATGTGACGACTTACAAGAAAATGTAGAAACACATTACAGTGCAGATAGAATTATTTAAGTTTCAACGTAAAAGAATCAACTCGGATATTGCGCAACATTACGAAATAGTAAAGGATAACACAAAACATGAAAACACAAAGTTCGCAAAAAAATGCGTACGTGAACAACGTACTTATGTGGAAGCGGTAAAGGAAGTAATGGGGGATAAGGAAGAAGAAGTTTTAAAATGCGTAGAACATGATATCAAGCAGGTAGAACAAAGATTAATGGACAAAATAGTTAGCAAACGAAGTACTGTAATATCATCACTGGCGCCGGTAAGCTGAGCTATAAACAGCGGTCCGCTGGTGAGAGAAATCAGGGTGCGGACAACAATCCCCCACCCACGCCACGCAAGCGCAAGCCGACGCGCGACGCGAGCAGAGGGCAAACTTTTATGAGACAGATATCTCATCAACGCATGTAAATGCTGTTCCGTCCTGCATTCCGATTCTCGCAGTTGGTAAAACTGACAGAACGGTGTGATTGGTATTAGACGCAAGGGAAATAAAATCATCGTTCCTATAAGAACAAGGGCAGAGAATGTAGAAGAGCATTTACTGAAGTTTCATGGCGTTAGGTATATAACATCCCTCGCTTGAAAGGCATCTTATTGGCAAATTTTATTACATGAAGAGAGTAGAAAGAATACAGCTTTCATAAATGCCTGAAGGAGCTACCAGTTTAGGGTAAATCGTAAGCGCTGGTGTATTTATTGAAGCACTAGACAGAGTACTTGGACCAGAACTGCTTAGCCAGATTACACTCTATGTTGATGACCTATTAATTGCGACCCAAACATGGAATGAACATGTAAGCGTTTTGGAAGAGGTTTTTCAAAAATCTGATGAATACGATGTCACAGTTAACTTTAAAAAGTCCGACTTCGGCAGAGACAAAATAAAATTCTTAGGGCGTATCACTTCACCAGCAGGAATTTACATGAGCCCAGTAAACTAGATGTGGTACCAATTTCCCAACACCCTACACAAAGAATCAATTAAAATATTTTATGAGGCTGGCCTCGTTTTTCAGGAAATTTCTACCACATCAATTGTTGAATAGTAGTTCACTATTAAACTTACTGCGTAAAAACCACTCTTGGTTGTGGACTAAAGAATGCAACAATGATTTTCAGCATATTAAGCAGGCGCTGATTAACTTTCCTATCCTTAAGCAGCCAAATATGGAGTTGGATTTCTGTTTAAGCACCGATGCTTGTTATCAGGCGCTCGGTGCGTGTCTGCTTCATATAATAACAAATGATGGTAAAGAAAAAGTCAATATTATCAGTTTTGCTAGCATTACAGAATGTGAAAGACCTTATTCTGTAACTGAGTTAGAAGCGTTAGCGGTAGTTTGGGCGTTTTGCAAATTTCAATATTACCTTTGGGGAAAACATGCTAAAGTTTACTCTGATCATCAAGCTTTGTCCTTTCTTCTTACGTGTAAGTTGTTACATAAGAGAATAGTTAGGTGGTGCATGTATGTTTAAGAGTTTGATTTTTAAATAGTACACATAAATTGGGAACGGAATGTTTTGGAAGATGCATTATACCAGTTACCCCAAGGCCTCACCGATTTCCATGTCTACATCTACATGATACTCTGCAAATCACATTCAAGTGCCTGGCAGAGGGTTCACCGAACCACCTTGACAATTCTCTATTATTCCAATCTCGTATTGCGCGCGGAAAGAATGAACAGCTATATCTTTCCGTACGAGCTCTCATTTCCCTTATTTTATCGTGGTGATCGTTCCTCCCTATGTAGGTCGGTGTCAACAAAATATTTTTGCATTCGGAGGAGAAAGATCGTGAGTTCGTGAAAAGATTCCGTCGCAACGAGAAACGCCTCTCTTTTAATGATTTCCAGCACAAGTCCTGTACATTTCTGTAACACTCTCTCCCATATTTCGCGATAATACAAAACGTGCTCCCTTTCTTTGAACTTTTTCGATGTACTCCGTAAGTCCTATCTGGTAACGATCCCACACCGCGCAGCGGTATTCTAAAAGAGGACAGACAAGCGTAGTGTAGGCAGTCTCCTTAGTAGGTCTGTTACATTTTCTAAGTGTCCTGCCAATAAAACGCAGTCTTTGGTTAGCCTTCCCCACAACATTTTCTATGTGTTCCTTCTAATTTAAGTTGTTAGTTGTTCGTAATTGTAATACCTAGGTATTTAGTTGAATTTACAGCTTTTACATTAGACTGATTTATCGTGTAACCGAAGTTTAACGAGTTCCTTTTAGCACTCATGTGGATGACCTCACACTTTTCGTTATTTAGGAGCAACTGCCAGTTTTCGCACCATTCAGACATCTTTTTCTAAATCGTGTTAATGAGTTAGAACAGACAAAATGGTTCAGGATACTTTTGATAAATGATGGAACTTTTAATATATTATATCAAAATGGGCAAAAACATGCAACGCTTGCAGGAAGAAGATCCGAGATGGAGCAAGGCAATAAAAAATTTGCAATCTAAAACACACGAACGTTTAGAGCAGTATTACATTATACACAACGGTGTACTTTTTCATAGAAGAGCTCGACATATGGATAAGTGGTGTGTTTGCATACCTCAGGAATATGTGGACAACTTAATTCAATATACGCACTGCATATGGGGACACTACGGCGTGCGGAAGAGTGCTGCCAAAATCTCTACATTGTTATTTTCCTAATATGAGGCGACGTATAGAGCAAGTTATCAGACGCTGTGCAGTTTGTCAAAACGTCAATCATCAGAATAGCACATGTCTTATCATACTACACCCAATAATGGCAAAGTTGCCAAGGGATCTATCTTGCATCTACTGACGCTGCAGGACCTTATCCCCAAGCTCAATGGGGGGGGGGGGTTAAATACATTGTTGCACTATATAAATTTTTTAGTTTCACCCGCTATACGCAGACAAAACAGTGATTTTTGAAATCACAAAGCATACGTCATATTATAGTATCTAAATTCCATCTGGAAGCAAGTCCTGTCGTGAATTTAATACATTTATACGGACGTATGTACCACAGAATTAAAAGAAATGGATAGAACATCTGGGTCCTTTTCAGCATATAATAAATCACTCATAACGAACTAAATGCGAAGCGAGCAACAGCTGATCTTAGGGGTAGAGTAGGCAAAGTGCAAAAATGATCAAATGGCTCTAAGCACTATGGGACTTAACATCTGAGGTCATCAGTCTCCTAGACTAAGAACTAATTAAACCTAAGTAACCTAAGGACATCAAACACATCCATGCCCGAGGCAGGATTCGAACCTGCGACCGTAGCAGCAGCGCGGTTCCGGACAGAAACACCTAGAACCGCTCGGCCACAGCGGCCGGCGCAAAATGCAAAGTCAAGATCAGTGTCACCTTTAGGGACAGCCGGCTACAGCCTAGATGTGCGAAGACACACCGCGCACCACGAGGGAAACCATTTTGGAATTTAAGCGAATCGGCATTCACGACACACAGCCAACCGGACAAAACAGGAGAAATACGAAATGCAGTACCTATTAGCTGATTACTATAAAGTAAATCAGCTATACAAACAAAACGAATAGAGACATTTATTCCCAAGTCGGAGACTATACTGCAAAGAACACTAATTTTAAAAGTACATAATTAGGTTACGCATACATAGTGAAGAAATTTGAAAACGTGTAAAACATGATATCAAACAGGTAGAACAAAGATTAATGGACAAAATAGTTAGCAAACAAAACGCGGTGATATCATCATAGGGGGCGGTAAGCAGAGCTACGAACAGCCGTCCGCCGCGACGTGAACAACGGGCAAAACTTTTATGAGACAGATATGTCATCACCGCATGTAAATGCTGTTCCGTCCTGCTGGTCAGCGTTGTTACTGGACGAGACTTTAATGAAACACTGACGCAAGTAAACTATACGAAGCGTAGAATACGCTAAATGTGTGAAGTTAATATAGGTTATTGGATGTACATAGTTAGAAATAAGTATAAGGATAAAAAGTAGAAGAGAATATTCACAGAAAATGACCTATCCTACTATATACAACAGGATTAAGACAAGCTTGAAAGAGAAGTAATAACATGTTCACTTAAAAGAAAACGATTAACACAGAACTTAAGAACAAAGCGACTTACATACAGCACGCAAGTAAGCGACGATGAGAAAGGTAGAATGAAATATTCACATAGAAAAACGCGTGTGAGTGAGACGTAAACTATAAAATAACATATCGTACAAGATTTAGCGAGAGGAGCAGTTGTGCACTTATAGAACTACACTTCCTTACAGACAACATTAGGAAGGAATGAGCATAATGCACAGGGAGAATACATACCCATAAATTTGCTATTACAGAACTCACTTATGTTAGTTGCTATTAATTACATAGTACCATATAGAAAAAGCATAGGCAGCAAAATAAAACTGTAAACATGACTCGTACAACACGCGGGAGATAAGCTAAGTAAATACGAAAACAAACCAATACGCACACAACGTAATTACATGAACTTTAACAAAATAATTTAGATGCGTATAGTATGTTTAAAAAGCAATATGGAGAAATAAATGAAATTTCACTGCTGGGTAATACTTGGAAGTAGAGAGAGTGTGAAAGATTTCAGATTCAACTCAAGGTATTAATTAGTTGATGTACGTTCGTGGTGACATATCATACATGGAGTGAAACTAGTAAGAGAATGAAAGTGTACTAGAGTAATATGAGTTTATTTGTATTTGTGGGAAGAAATAAATAGTGAGGTGGTGCCAGTGTGAGAAACCCATAGGTAATGTATAGATATAAATGAAGATGTATGTGGAAAATTTTTAATGAATAATTATATGGCTATAAGGTGATAAATAAGAAGATGAATATTATAGTGGTACCTAGGAAACGAGCACGAAAGCGACGTAAGAAAGAATAGATTATATAGTTTTGAGTCTTAGAGTATGAGTGTGGAAAGCAAAGTATGATGATACAGGTACGGTAAGTAATTGTAAAAACGAACATATTGAAGAAGCAGTGAAGAGTAAAGAAGAATCAGTGAAGCCAATAGTACAAAGAAAGGTAAACGGTACATTTAACAGTACCACAGCACAGTAAGTTGCTACACATACATCGGAATGAAAAACAATTTGGTATGAAAACTATTTCCTTAGCGACTAACTGTTACAGCGTGAGCAACCATAAGGTGAATATAAATGAAACTATGATATACAATTCGTACGAGGGATGAATACAAAATGCAGTGAAACAATATTTTCTACTCTGAGTTCTTGACGCACGTAGAAGTGAAAGCAGTACATTTAGCACAAGCATTTTCTACTTTAGCGGGAATGAATTATGAGTGAAATTACACATGACAAAAATACAGTAAAATTACCGGTCACGCGTTACGAATGTAAACATGTATATTGAGCCGTGCTGCCCCGGGCTTATGCGTTGGTTTAAACCTTGACTTTTACTCTGCGTTTGGTTTCCAGCGGTTATTGCGGTTATGCCGTGGTTGTTCCTCCTTGTACATGTGGCAGCAGCTGTGTGTATCGATATTCGCACCTTGTACTATTTTTGGTCTGGTGCTTATAGTTTCCGGCTAGACGGTGTGCGGCAGTCGGTCGGTTAGTGTGGATCAACCAGGAAATCTCCGCGCGGCGCAGTGGGTCGGGCCCGCTGGCGGTCTCTACGCAGTGTAGGAGTGTGTGGGAGCTATGCCGATTGCTACGGGGTTCGTGGCTCACCGACCCAGGACATCAAAGTTGAGTGGTGATTTAATTACCGAAGCCAGACTGTTCACATTGTGCCGCTGGTTTTCATGGTTGGCTGTTGGGGGTATTCCCGTGAGCAACAGCGAGTGTTCGAGTTGACAATAGTTTGGCCACCATCCGGTGAAGTTTTACTGTTTTCTGGTTATTTGAAGTCGAAATGCACCAGCGGAATTTTCTACCTTGTGGCCGTTAGCGTTCCGGTTGCCTGCCCTGGCCAGTGACGTAAAATTCAGGCAGTGTCCTTTCCTCACTGTGTTGTCGCTGTCCAACACGTGTGTGTAGTTTTGACAGCTTATGCATACTTGGTTTGCCTTTGCAGCATCGCTAAGTGTTAACAACGAGGATAAAGCTCAATTAATTTTCTTAGTGATTTGTTCCTACGTGCTTGCTAATAGCATCTGTCTTCGTGCCAAGGCCCTAATGTGGAATCCAATTAATATTTTCAACCTCACAAAGATGACACATGAAGAACGTGGTGTGCAATCGAAATCATTTACTTCTCCTGAAGACCTACTTGTGTGTTATTTATTTCTTAATTTCTTGACTTTCATTCGAATGATGTAGACTTTTCTTTAGAAATTGTGGAAACGCTGAAAGAAACAGAAAATAACATGGCCGATTCCGAGTAGTGTCGTTCGAACTATGATGCGTCAATTAAAGCCTCGAACAAAAATAGAGTACCTTTCAAGCCCAAAGAAAACATGTACCTTGATAGTTTCCAGTGACAAATAGAAGGTTGTAAATTTCCTGGTTGAAACAAGTAGGGAGAAAAAGCTTGAACATAAGCAGTGTGGGAAGCCAGTTTCGTTTCGTAAAATTTGAACATCTTTAGTATTATTGGAAGAAAGATTTACATGAAGTAAGAAATAAATGCCAAAATGATACTTGCAAAAGTGTGAAACGAGGGCCATTAGAAAGATTTAGAGCTGTTAGTGGCAGTCAGTGCACCGTTACCGAGCGAGATCAATGAGAAGCGCCGTTCTGATACAAACATTACAAACTTCAAGGTTTCTTCGACCCAGTTAAATAGATTCAGGAAATTAGACGGGAAGTAAGTAGCAAAATTATGAACTTCACCTCAAGTAAACCTATAGAGATAATGTCATTAAGAGGCAATACTATAAAGGAATTCGTAGTTGAAGTGAATATGAAGTTTACTGTTGTCCCCAAAATGTTGTACATAAAGTCAATCAGTCAAATTTCGTGCAAGAACTGCGTGCCAACTCCACTTTATCATTTCGAGCGGGAAAAGACAGAGTCGCTTGTGCAGTCGATAAATGCTATGACACATTCTTATACAAAAATGCCATTGATACCTATAATTGGATTGCTGTTTCCGCAGCTTTATAATTGTCTTCAGAAACATCAAGCCAAATTCGGATCAAAAGTTTAAAAAAAACAGGATTGTTAATCTGCAAAAAGCTTGTAATTGACGTAGCAAAACCTGGAAAAATGAGAAAGAATAATTTTCAGTGTTACACCCTTCTTAGCATTTGCAAAAAATAATTGATTGCTTTTGTTGGACTCTTGGCCAGGCTGTAATGACGCTTCTGTCTGTAGGAGAACGACGAGAAGGAATTCGGGTTCTACCCGAAACTAATAGTATGATGCTACCTCTCGATAAAAAATTCAACAACGTAAATCTGTTTTCAGAAAATCGTCAGACAATTTAATTTCTGAAAACTCTTCGCCATTTCAGGTTTATCAGCGCAACAGTGTTGTTAAACTTCAGTCATTTCAGTATTTTCAGTTTGCAGCACCACAGTTTACGAATTTGGTCAAGCATGTCTGGTACACAGAACAAATTCAGAACAACGGCTACGACCATTTATTACTCAGTTTCAGTTCTGTCGAAATAAAACTAGTAATGACTGAAGTGCCAGGTGTTCCTAGCTTAAGCAAAATGTTCGTTTTCGTCATCCAATAGACATTTCGAATTTTTGTGACTACTGTACGGAACAAATAAGGAACTGTTTCATTGTTAGTAAAATATATATTATTCAAAAATTATCATAAGAACTGTGCTACGGGAATTGTTATAAAATACTTAATGTCAATAAATTAAAGTCCCGACTATTGGAAGACACCTGTAATGCAACGTCATACACTGTCTTGATTTTCTTTTCTCTGCTAGTCACTTGCGTAATAATTACACCAACAATTCAGCTGCCGATATAAACCGCAAGTTAGTTAAAAAATTTACAAATTAAGATATTTTTGTTGTTGTTCAAGTTCTTAAAATTCGTGTGTGTGCACTTTGAAATTCGCGCTATGCCACCCTACGTTCTCCTCTCAAGGCAGCGTATGCTTATTCGCCGATTCGTACACTAGGCAGAAATGGCTGGACAAAATACTGTTATAAGCAGTTATTCGTGCGGCAAAAATGAGTAACTGTAACGCTTTTTTTAAAACTATGTAGAGTGCGCCTTGCCAGCTAAATTTTTTTCAATGCATTTCTTTCGGTTTATTCTTTCTGTGTGATAAATTACTGGGTAGGTTTCGGCATGTCGGATTGGACCATTCCCTTGTCAGATCACAATTTAGTACTGGTGCAGTGTAGACTAAAGTTGAAGAGAATTCTACGGAAGAATCAGTGTGGCAGAAATCGGGATACTGAAATTGTGAGGAACGATGAGACGCGTTTGAAGTTCGCTAATAATGTAAATGCTGTCATAAAGAATACCAAAGTAGGATGTTCAGTTGAAGAGGAGTCGACATCACTAGGAAGAACGATCATAGATATTGGACGGACAGACATAGGTACAAGGAAGAAGCTGCGAAGAAACCTTGGGTAACAGGAGAACTACTTCAATTGGTCAAGGAAAGAAGAAAGTACAAAAATGTTCAGGGAACACAGGAATACTTAGGAATCAAAGGACTAGCAAGTATAGTGCAACCAAAGCGAAATGGCTGCAAGAAGGATGTGGAGAAATAGAAAAAGAAATAATAGTTAGGAGTCTGATTCAGCGTATAGAAAAGTCAAAAGAGCATTTGGTGAAATTAAAAGCAGTGGCGGTGACATTAAGAGTGCAATGAGAATTCCACTGTTAAACAAGGAATAGAGGGCGGGTCATTTGAAAGAATGTATCGAAGGCCTCCATGAAGGGAAAGACTTGTCTGATGGCGTAATGAGAGAAGAAACTGGAGTCGATAAGGACGAACAGGTTGTCTAGCATGAGGCAGAATCGGAATTACTAAAATTATAGAAAAAATGGGAATTATTAAAATCATAGGTGAAAACGGTAAGAAAAGGAGTATTGACGTTCGTGTGTAAAATCTGTGAGACTGGCAACACACCATCGGACTTCCAGAAATGTATCCCCAAAATTCTGAAGACAGAAAGGCATTTGAGTGTGAAAACTATCGTACAGTTAGTTTAACAATTAATGCATTCATTTTCCGAACATGAAGTATAAAGAGAAGAATGGAAAAGAAAGTTGAGGCTCTGTTAGATAACGAGCAGTTTAGGTTTAGGAAAGGTAAAGGCTCCAGAGAGTCACTTCTGATATTGCGCTTGATACTGGAAACAAGACTGAAAAAACAAAACTAGACATGCTCAATGGATTTGTCGACCAGATTAAGCGTTCTGCGATGTAAAATGGTGCAATATATTCGAAATTTTGAGAAAAATTTTAGTAAGCTACAGAGAAGCTGGGTGATATACAATATGTACAAGAATCAAGAGAAGACAATGAGACTGGAAAATGAAGAACGAAGTGCTCCGATTCAAAAGGATGTAAGACACGGATGCAGTTTTTCGCCGCTATTCGTTAAATCTTTACATCGAAAACTCTTTGACACAAATAAAAGTCAGATTCAAGAGTAGTACTGAAATTCAGGATGACAGGATATACACTCCTGGAAATTGAAATAAGAACACCGTGAATTCATTGTCCCAGGAAGGGGAAACTTTATTGACACATTCCTGGGGTCAGATACATCACATGATCACACTGACAGAACCACAGGCACATAGACACAGGCAACAGAGCATGCACAATGTCGGCACTAGTACAGTGTATATCCACCTTTCGCAGCAATGCGGGCTGCTATTCTCCCATGGAGACGATCGTAGAGATGCTGGATGTAGTCCTGTGGAACGGTTTGCCATGCCATTTCCACCTGGCGCCTCAGTTGGACCAGCGTTCGTGCTGGACGTGCAGACCGCGTAAGACGACGCTTCATCCAGTCCCAAACATGCTCAATGGGGGACAGATCCGGAGATCTTGCTGGCCAGGGTAGTTGCCTTACACCTTCTAGAGCACGTTGAGTGGCACGGGATACATGCGGACGTGCATTGTCCTGTTGGAACAGCAAGTTCCCTTGCCGGTCTAGGAATGGTAGAACGATGGGTTCGATGACGGTTTGGATGTACCGTGCACTATTCAGTGTCCCCTCGACGATCACCAGTGGTGTACGGCCAGTGTAGGAGATCGCTCCCCACACCATGATGCCGGGTGTTGGCCCTGTGTGCCTCGGTTGTATGCAGTCCTGATTGTGGCGCTCACCTGCACGGCGCCAAACACGCATACGACCATCATTGGCACCAAGGCAGAAGCGACTCTCATCGCTGAAGACGACACGTCTCCATTCGTCCCTCCATTCATGCCTGTCGCGACACCACTGGAGGCGGGCTGCACGATGTTGGGGCGTGAGCGGAAGACGGCCTAACGGTGTGCGGGACCGTAGCCCAGCTTCATGGAGACGGTTGCGAATGGTCCTCGCCGATACCCCAGGAGCAACAGTGTCCCTAATTTGCTGGGAAGTGGCGGTGCGGTCCCCTACGGCACTGCGTAGGATCCTACGGTCTTGGCGTGCATCCGTGCGTCGCTGCGGTCCGGTCCCAGGTCGACGGGCACGTGCACCTTCCGCCGACCACTGGCGACAACATCGATGTACTGTGGAGACCTCACGCCCCACGTGTTGAGCAATTCGGCGGTACGTCCACCCGGCCTCCCGCATGCCCACTATACGCCCTCGCTCAAAGTCCGTCAACTGCCCATACGGTTCACGTCCACGCTGTCGCGGCATGCTACCAGTGTTAAAGACTGCGATGGAGCTCCGTATGCCACGGCAAACTGGCTGACACTGACGGCGGCGGTGCACAAATGCTGCGCAGCTAGCGCCATTCGACGGCCAACACCGCGGGTCCTGGTGTGTCCGCTGTGCCGTGCGTGTGATCATTGCTTGTACAGCCCTCTCGCAGTGTCCGGAGCAAGTATGGTGGGTCTGACACACCGGTGTCAATGTGTTCTTTTTTCCATTTCCAGGAGTGTACATTATAGATACGCTGATGACATCGCTACTCTCTGTTAAAATGATGAAGAAGTACAGGTTGCGTCGTATGGAATAAACTGTCTCTTGTGTACAGGATATGGATTGCGAGTGAACCGGAGAAAGACAAAAGCTATGAGAAGTAACAGAATTGAGACAGCGACAAACGTTGAAGTTGTATGGAATAAACTGTCTCTTGTGTATAGAATATGGATTACCACCAATAATTACGTAGGCGCCCAAGTCCTCTTGCATGGGCCATCGGTGTTTTGCGGTGGAGTTTTGAACTTTACTCTCGCTAACAAGGACAAAAAATGAACACGGCAACGGCTGGGTCACCGTTGCTCCTGTCTCTGAACCAAAAGTCGATAAAGTAAAAGGGCTAGATAATTTCAACCCACGTGATGTCATCGCGTATCGGACATTTCAGATTTGTGAAGTTTACAAAAGAGATAAGGTTTCATCGTATTTCATGTCGACTATACCTTTGGTTCTCAGGACCAGGAATCATAGTAAGAAAAATGAATTGGAATCTGTCTCAGTGTGAAAGGTATTGACAACTGTGAAAAGATTGCACTCTTTGGTGATCTGACTCATTTTTATAGAAATTAAATAAAGTTCCCTTCCTTATCCTTAATCCTTATCTATTAAAAAAACTACACATTGATTTTGACAATTCTGCTAACTACGAAGCAAAATAACCCATGACGGACAGATCAAGGAGAACATAAAAATCATACTTGTACAGACAAAGAGGGCATTCCTGGTGTAAATAAGTCTACCAGTGTCAAATATAAGCTGTAAGTAGGCTGTTTAGGTTTTCTTATTGGTAACGCCACGTAGCGCTCTGTATGAAAATCACTGGCTGTGCTGTGTGCAGTCTGCGGCTAGTTTGCATTGTTGTCTGCCATTGTAGTGTTGGGCAGCTGGATATGAACAGTGTGTAGCGTTGCGCAGTTGGAGGTGAGCCGCCAGCAGTGGTGGATGTGGGGAGTGAGATGGCGGAGTTTTGAGAGCGGATGATCTGGACAGAGACAGTAAATTTGTAAGACTGGATGTCATGAACTGATATATATATAATATGACTTTTGAACAATATTAAGGCCGGCCGCGGTGGTCTCGCGGTTCTAGGCGCGCAGTCCGGAACCATACGACTGCTACGGTCGCAGGTTCGAATACTGCCTCGGGCATGGATGTGTGTGGGTCCTTAGGTTAGTTAGGTTTAACTAGTTCTAAGTTCTAGGGGACTGATGACCACAGCAGTTGAGTCCCATAGTGCTCAGAGCCATTTGAACCATTTGAACAATATTAAGGAAAATACATTGTTTTTTCTCTATCAAAATCTTTCGTTTGCAACTATGCCTATCAGTAGTTAGTGCCTTCAGTAGTTTGAATCTTTTATTTAGCTGGCAGTATTGGCGCTCGCCGTGTTACAGTAGTTCGAGTAACGAAGATTTTTGTGAGGTAAGTGATTGATGAAAGGTATAGATTGTTGTTAGTCAGGGCCATTCTTTTGTAGGGATTTTTGAAAGTCAGATTGCGTTGCGCTAAAAATATTGTGTATCATTTTACTGTTGAACAGAATAGGTAAAGAGCGAAATGCGAAATGTCTGAGTACGTTCAGTTCTGCTCAGCTGTTTGAAAATCAAATAACGTAGGGGCTTACCAGCACAGTAATTCATTAATTTTTGTGAGGGGACGTTACAAAGCCTTCATTTACAGAATGAATTTCTGAAAATATACGTTTGGAGCACAGCATTGTATTCTGTTGAATCATGGAGAGTGGAAAAAAAGGAACAGAAGAGAATCGAAGAGTTTCAGATGTCGTGCTGTAGAACAATGATGAAAAATAAGTGATAAGGAATGGAAACGTTCTCCGCGGAATTGGTGAAGAAACACAAAAAAGACAGGATGATAGGACCAGTGTTAAGACAAAAGGCAATAACTTATGTGGTACTAGAGAGAGCTTTAGAGGGTAAAAACTATGGTGGAAGACAGAGACTGGAATACTTCTAAGAAGTAGTTGAGTATGTATGGTGCAAGTGCTAACATGAAATGAAAAGCTTAGCACATAAAAGGAATTCGTGGCCGGCCACATCAAACCTGGCAGAGGACTGATGACTCAGAAAAAGAGGAGAGAGAGAGATAGATAGAGAGAAAGAGAGAGAGAGAGAGAGAGAGAGAGGAGAACCTTCCCCTTCCACAGATCAGCCCGAGACAAAGAAACTGGCAGTCTTAACGGAACGGATCTCAGTTCTGTTTGAAGCTCGAACGTTCAGTGTGCGCGAAATTCCGTGCAATCAGCGTTTACCATTTTCGAAGTTTAAACGACCACCAGAGAGCTATGCTGGATACTCGCCAAAACACTTTCGTCTTGTACCAGAGTTAGAAGACAATTTATACTGTCGGGCAATTGGCCACTTCGTATCGAATCTAGCTGGTCGTTGAGAAGTGGATGAAGAAATATGGATGAACCATTGATCATATTACGCATGCTGCCTCTAGCGCAGTGATGCTTCCTACGCTTGAAACCGTAGATATAGGATCATTCATCTTATGATTATCATGTTACATGTTATTCCAACAGTACCAGTCGATCACTTGGATGATAAACTGCTGATTCTGAGCATGCATTTAATATGTAAATATAGCATCAAACCAAAACTAGTTAACGCTGTTCCATGAGATTGGCAGACAAAGTCTGTTGATAACCCGCTAGTGTTACCATATGTTATTGTGTTGGTTTATACGTATTAGCATAATACGAAGCACTGCGTACATCTGACATCAAAAGATAAATGCACGCAATCCGCGCTGTAGGGCGAGAGTTGTCGAAGTTGAAGCGAGAAACAACTGGTATACTACTATAAAAACAAAGCGAAAAGATACGCTGGAACGTGTCTGACTTTCCATGTTATTCAGCAACCTCCAGACACCACAAGACCACTGGAGAAGAATTATATGCACGTCTTAAAGAACAGACACTCTTCACTTTCCACAATTGTACGAAATATTTCGAAATTAATTCGCTATCTGCAAATTTCTTGATATTAGATGTATCAGCGACAGATCAACTACCCAATAGTGACATATGAAAATTTGCTAAATTATTAATTTCTAAATATTTCCTACGGTTGTCGATCCTCAAAGTGTCTGTTCTTTCAGACACGCTTGTAAGTCTTACAAGCGTAGGCGGGCACACGAAGAAAATAACACAGGTCTCGATTCCTCGTTGTCTCATTCTCTCTGTTGTGGGAATCCAAGTAACACTGCTAGCGTTATGTGATGAATGAGCCGTGCGTGGCCCATGTTCTCGCCATCATGTATTTTACACCTTTTTCTTTTTACGTACTTCCACCTCACTACATTCATTTAAATTACTGTCATTGAGTTGCTGCTTTGCCTGGCCGTGAGCGGCGTTAGCAGCGCGTATCGATATATCCCGTCTCGTAGTATCTTTGATTGCTGTTACTTCCCGATCGTTGTCTGTCGTTAGTCAGTTCGTGTCAGGAGTTGGTCGCAGTTGGGGTTGCGAGTAGGGGTCTGGAGTGCAGGCCGAACCTGCCAGTCGGGGAGTTGCAATGCGGCACTGGTGCAATCGGGTTAGAGCAGCAGTGAGACCTGAGTCGACACGGCTCGCCCGACCATTGCCGCGGCGCATCACTTGAGCTGGGCCACGGTCTTGGTGGATCGCCGGTCAGTCGTCCTACCGGACGACGCGTTTCGGCTCGCCGATCGTTCAGGTCGGCTGTGTGTGTGTGTGTGTGTGTGTGTGTGTGTTCATCGACTCCCGATCTGTCTTCGTGTGTGCTTAGTTACTGTTGTGTATTATTCAGGTTTTCGTGCAAGTGTTTGTCAGCTTGTGTGTGTAGTTGGTGTTATTTCCTTTGACAAGTTATTTTAAATGTTGTCAGCGTACTGCCTCTGATAGGTCGGTCGTCTCATCGGCCGACGTGTAACTGGTTCTCCGAGCGCTTCTGGGCCCTTTCAATTACCATCTTGTGGAACTTGGGTACGTAATTTCGTGGTGCAGGTATGTCGTTTAAGCCAGTGGGCGTGTTTCCTCTGCATGGTTCGGTCCGAGCCAGTATTTCCGCCGTCGTGTGTCTGGAAATGAGTGGGAGACGCACCAGCAGTGCATTCGCGACGGAGCAGCAGTCGCGAACGGACCAGCAGGCAGTCGGTCGGTTGCTGCGGACCGGGGAAGATGTCTATGCGCGGTGCAGTCGCTGGGTCAGTTGTCGGTCCCTGCACAGTGTCGGAGCGTGTGTGGAGCTGTCCGATCGCTACGAGCTTCGTGGTTCACCGACCCAGGTCGTCAAAGTTGAGTAGTAGTTTAACCTACCCAAGCCACGTCCATTCATGCTGTGAGCTTCGTAACTTTTCTGTGTTTGAGTTCTCATGTACCGAGTGGTGGCAAACAAGACGTTGTGTCGGTCGGTCCGTGGTTGTCTCTTGGTTGGGTGCCGACGGATCAAGTATAGCTGGGCTCACCACCTAAGTGAACGAGGGTAGACCGACCTCCGACCTCTATGGAGGCTTTCTGAGTGCCACCGGTGTTTAATTATCTGTTGTCAGCTATTTTAAATTTTAGGCATATGGTTATTTGTTTTGCTTTCTTAAAATTTTGCAAAATTAATTTTAAATTTATCTTTCAAGCTTAAACACTGCGGCCTTCTGCCTTTAAGGATTATGGTAATATATTTTAAAATTTTGAACTTTAATTGTGGCCCTGAGCCGTTGGTATTGAACGTTGCATATGTTGCTTCTTTCAATTATTTTATTGCTATCTTAATTGGTTTTTTTTATCTCGTTGATTTTAATACTTCTTGTTGTTAAACATGCTGGCCTTCTGCCTTTAAAGGTCTATGGTAATATATTCTGAAATATTTGAATTTAATTGTGGCCCTCAGCCATTTGTATTGCACCTTGCGTGTACTGTTTTTTGAATTTATTGCTATCTTATTTGCTATCTTAATTGGATTTTTACCTTGTTAAGATTTCTTGTTGGAGGCCTTCACCCGTGAGAGAGTTGCATTCGCTAAGGATTCGGCCATGTGCTTTGTAAAGGTTATTAAATTACAATAAATGACAATTAGAAGCAGAAACTGACCTCAACCCTTGGCCCTTTCCACAGTCCTATTACCTGTTCTGCTCAGCGGGTTTAGCGGGCGTCTCAATGAATTTAGTGGACTACAGTGTAAGGATGTAGACAGTGTCACATAGAAGTGCGGGTCGGTCCGGGGAGCGTGCACCACTCAAGATAAGTGCGAAATCCGGTTCCGGGTACAGGCGCGGGGCAAATTTCCTAATGTTACTGTTGGATAGTACGCGTCTTTCTTATAGAGCTGATATGAAGGAAATCCTAGTCAGCGGATTAATTTCGAAAAATCTGAATAAGATTGAAACGGAGAGGTCGAACCGTCGAAGGTAAGATTTGGATTCAACTTCACATTACAGGTGGAGGAAGAGTAGAAAATGAAATTGACCGTGTCCTTATCGAAGGAACCGCTCTCGCATTTGCCTTATCGATTTTGGAAAATCAATGAAAAACTAAACCTAGAAGTCTCGATTGGAATTTGGACGCTGGTCCTCCATAATGCGAGCGCAGCACACACTGAAACGTTGATGTGTTGAAGCAAAACAGGGAAGTGAATCCGTCTAGGCAACCAGAAAATTTTACGTTGAGATCTTTCAATTCGACAGATCGGGTGATGGTCCTGTCAGCGCCTCCTAAAATTCAGGGCACAGCTTGGGACCACTGGCAGGTAGTGGGGGTTGGCGCTACTGCGAGGCCACGCCGTACCCACCAGCGGTGACTTTGGCAAGGCGGCGGTGGCGCGCCTGGGTCACTTCGCTGCGCCGACGTGGCCGCAGCCGCGTCCTCGCGAGTGGGCGGCGCGCGACTCGTTTAACAAATGTTTGTCTGTCGCGTGACGGGGTGGCGGGAGTGGGCGAGGGGGGAGGGGAGTAAATAGGGCCGGCCAGACAGCGCCGAGCCGAGCCGGCTGTTTATTTTGCGAGGCAGCGGCGGCGAGCGGACTCTTTTGTGCCGCGGGCTGATCCATTACACGGCGGCTCCTCAGGCGGAAACATGGCCGCGCCTCAGCTGTTCGCGGGCTTCCGACGTGTCTCAGTCGTTGGGCAGCTTTTATACCGACTGACTACAATACGGCGGGGCGAGTGACACAGCTAGACAGACAACAGCAGGCAGATCTCTTTCTCTGCCGTCATAAGCATTACGCCGATCTGTAAGGTAGATGTGGTAAAAAAATGCGGATGCGTCAGCGGTGTTACAACGAATAAATATCCACTAACGAAAAGAAATATTTAAATTCTTTCCAAAGGGTTTCAAGCGCCTCCCCTCCCAGGCCATCAAATCTGTCCATCCTATGACTTATCCCTTTCCCAAACTGTTCCCAATTGCTATTGCAAACAATAGGCCGAAGAGGTTCAAATGGTTCAAATGGCTCTGAGCACTATGGGACTTAACATCTAATGTCATCAGTCCCCTAGAATATAGAACTACTTAAACCTAACTAACCTAAGGACATCACACACATCCATGCCCGAGGCAGGATTCGACCCTGCGACCGTAGCAGTCGCGCGGTTCCGGACTGAAGCGCCTAGAACCGCTCGGCCAGCTTAGGCCGAAGAGGAACCCATTGATAGTGTACATAAGGCAAACCGTACAATCTCGGTGAAACTGCAGCATCAAGTCGAAGTTTTTAAGAACATTATCAGAAACTGAACTTTTCTTCAAAAATGACAGCGTCTTGCGTTGTATATGTTCATTTGGATCGTTCTGTAAACTTTGGTATGCAGAGCCTGCAAGTGAAAGATCCATTTTACGCAGATAATTGTCCCGTGAAAGAAGAGCAGTTGCATTGCGCTTGTCGGCTGGTAGAACTATTAAATCCGCGACACCTGTGATGAATCGGATCGCGGCTCTTTCCATTGAGGAGTTGTTACTTTGCGGGATGGCAGCCGGCGCAACGTATGCGAGACCTCTTGCCTAACTTCATCAGCGAGACCCTCGGGAAGCCTGGTCACCGATTGTTCAGCCGCGGAAATGAATACACTAGTGGGAGCATTCCTGGGTGTAGGGGCAAAATTATCTCTCTTTTTCAATACTGCCAGCGTAGCATCGTCCAGTTGTTTGATTGTGATATTAATCACAACATGTCGACAGGTGCCATTATCCCTTATTGTAGACCGAGAATCGATGCGTGAAGCACCATCGCAACTAAAGGTGTACATATTCCGCTTTTAACCCGCCCATGCTTGCCCGGTGGCCAGGCGGGCAGGCCGCCGCGCGTTGTCAACAGAACGGGCAGGCTGCTTCACTCCCAGCCAAGCCAAGCAGAACCCAACCCGGGCAGGCTGCGGGAAACTTGCTTGCCTGCCCATATTACTGCTGAGCTGCGCTACCCAGCCGTTTAGTCTGCGCGCTTCATTGTCGTACTATGAACGTTAATTAAAAGTTTTTATTTTACCTGAGCACCAAAAGACCAACCCTAACATTATATATATATATATATATATATATATATATATATATATATAATTTCAGGTCAAAAAATATTGGGTTTTATTTGTACATTCTTCCTTTACGCGTATATTTCGGGTTTATTATCTATATAAATAAAAATGAATTGCCAAATGCGTTGATAAGCGTAAAACTCGAGAACGGCTGGACCAATTCGGCATTTTTTTTTTTTGCTGTGTTCGTAATTCTCAGGACAAGATTTTTATGAAATAAAATTTTTCGAAAATCGACCGAAAAATTGGAAAATTTGAGAAAAACTGAAAGTGTGTTTTCATTGTGTCCGTGTGTTTGTATTGCATACAATCTTGATGAAATTTTGCACACTATATCTTGAAACTAAGAGGAAGGTCACAGTCAAAATTTCGTAGGGTGCATGGCAGAGGTTACTTTACCTAACGGAATTCTACAAATTGTACGTTTTTATTCCGATCTTTATGAAATTTGGCATACTTGATATTCAAAGCAGGATGAAGGGCGCTGTCTGCTTAAAATTCTGAATGGTACATGGCGGAGGGTACTTTACTTACACACTTCTACACCAACCTACAGTTTTATTCCGATCTTGAAGAAATTTTGCACACTTAACCATCAAGAGGAACATTACTGTCTACATAATATTTCGGACAGTGCATGGAATAGAGTACCTTACAAAATATTTTGACATCGTTTGCGGGTTACCATGAAATCCTTCTCCCTCTATACTGCTAAATGGTCTCAGGTCCTTAGCACATAGACACTGGACTCGCATTCGGGAGGACGACGGTTCAATCCCGCGTCCGCCCATTCTGATTTAGGTTTTCCGTGATTTCCCTAAATCACTCCAGGCAAATGCCGGGATGGTTCCTCTGAAAGGGCACGGCCGACTTCCTTCCCTAATCCGATGAGACCGATGACCACGCTGTCTGGTCTCCTTCCCCAAAAACCAACCAACCAACCTTAGCACACATTTCGACGCCCTTTTCGGCCACTAAATCTTTGTCCTCTTTCAAGATATTTACGGAGTGAGGGAACTGCTTGTCAAACTTGCACACATGTCGTAACATACTCGAGGTTCCTAAATAAGTACTTAAGAGCTTTTTACATAGTTTGCATTGAGACACACCTACCGATTTATTTGAAGCGGCCTCATAAACACACGAAAACTTTTCCTATGGGGCACTTGTGCTCTGTTTCGTTACCAGCATGTATTCGCCAGTTGTCAATTTTTTTTCAATCTCACTAAAGTCCGACCTATTCATTGTGCTGCCCCCACCGTTGCGATAAATGTACTGCGGGCTAACTACCTGGCTACTCTAGTCACGGTAGCTTGACAGTGCAACCTGTTGTCAGGCGCAGCAAGCTGAGCGGGTCCCGTGAAGCTTGGCAGGCCTGCGGGAACCCAGGTAGCCCGGGCTTGCGGGAGCCCAAGTCGGTCGCATTACCCACTATGCCTCAGTACATGCGTACTCTTGTGTTTACGTCGCGGCAGGCTGACCTGCATGAATGGTTGCAGAGGAGCTAGGGGCAAGCAGGCTGCAATGGGAATTTGTACACCTCTGATCGCAACACGCGTTTATTTCAGCCATAAAAATCTGCAATTACGGAACGTTGTCTTACTGAGTGAGATAAAATGTTATACAATGAGACCCAAGTGGTCCTGCGTCACTTTATTGGGACTGTGTAACGAAGGAAGCTATGGAAATCAGGCTACCTGGCAATATTATAAGCAGAGATAAAGAATGTTCTTTAAGTAAGAGTTGGAACCATGTTTTGCTTGACATTAAGAAACAACAGTCTTTTTCTCGGTCATCAATGGGTGGTAATAGTGTGTTACTGCTTTACCGTTACCCCGAGTTTTCACCTTCGGTGTGCTGTCGTGATCTTCGCTAGAAGGCAATTATGCTCGCTCACGCAAGGTGGACCTCCGGGAGGTAAAGGAGGCGCCGCTGCGCATTTGATTTCAGTTCTGGCGAGTTAGTGCGACGGCTTACTCACCTGTTGATATCGGCCAGGCGGACCGTCTAAATATTATGTCAATATGACGTTATGTTCCGGCTGGAGACTCGATATGAATATCAATTACGAGGGTCACTCCAAAGCAAATGCACATTATTTTTGTAAAAATACAGTTTTGATTCTGCATGTGTGAAAGTTTTACGGTGTGTAGATACATCCTTCCCGCTTGTTTTCAAACTTAGTTCAAGCTGTTTCCGTGAGTGGCACCGTCACAGCATGTCTTCAAGATGGCTGCTACACTTGACGTTCGTCAGAAGCAACGTGCCGTCGTAGAATGCCTGTGCTGCGAAAACGAGACAGTGGGAAACATCCACAAGAGGTTGAAAAAGATGTATGGAGTTGCTGCTGTCGATCGCAGTACAGTTAGTCGGTGGGCAAGCAGGTTACGTGATGAAAACGGGCACGGCAATATTGAGGATTGTCCTCGCAGAGGCAGACCTCGTACTGGACACAGTCCAGACAATGTGCAGAGAGTTAACGAATAGGTGACAGCTGACAGACGCATCACGGTGAACGAATTATCACGCTATGTTGGGATAGGGGAAGGAAGTGTTGGCGTTAATAAAGGTTTGTGCCAGGTGAGTTCCCAGGATGTTGACAGTGGTTCACAAAAAAACAAGAAAAAAGGTATGCAGCGAACTTTTGGAACAGTACGAGAATGGTGGATATGAATTTCTTGGAAAAATTGTGACAGGTGATGAAACATGGCTCCATCATTTTTCACCAAAGACGAAGAGGCGATCAATGGAGTGGCATCATGCAAATTCACCCAAGAAAACAATATTCAAAACCACATCTCCTGCTGGAAAAGTTATGGATACGGTATTCTTCGATTCCGAAGGACTCTTGCTTGTGGACATCATGCCAAGTGTAACCACCATAAATTCTGATGCATATGTGGCGGCACTGAAAAAACTTCAAGCTCGACTGAGTCGTGTTCAACCACATCTGCGAAAGCAGATGTTTTGTTGTTGCAAGACGTTGCACGGCCACATATCAGTCAAAAAACCATGGAAGCGATCACAAAACTCGGATGGACAACACTGAAACACTCGCCTTACAGTCCTGACCTGGCTCCATGTGACTATCATCTCTTTGGGAACTGAAAGACACTCTTCGTGGAACAAGGTTTGAAGATGATGACTCCCTTGTGAACGCTGCCAAACAGTGGCTCCAACAGGTTGGTCCAGAATTTTACCGTGCGGGTATACAGGCGCTGGTTCTAAGATGGCGTAAGGATGTTGAGAGGGATGGAAATTATGTGGAGAAATGAAAATATTGTTCCTAAAGGATGTATCTACACAGTGTAAAACTTTCAAACATGTAGAATAAAAGATGGATTTTAAAAGAAATAGTGTGACCCTCGTACTTCGCCGGGAACGTTTACGGAGCCACATAAACGTAAGTCGGTAGGCCTGTTTTTACATTTGAAATTCAAAATTCGCGCCAGTCGCATAAGAGTGGCGCTGGTAGTGCCACTATGATAATGCAGATGAGGTTTGCTTTAAACACACGCTGTAACGGCCGTGAGCGTTAATTACCTTTGAGACTGGGCGTGGTGAATTGATGCTAATCAAGATTGCCTTTAAGGCGACAAAGACGCCATTATCGACAACTGGCAGAGTCTGAACGAGGTCGTGTGATAGTGCTACGAGGAGTTAGATGTTCCTTGTGCGCAGGCCGCTGAGGCCGAGCGGTTCTAGGCGCTTCAGTTCGGAACCGCGCCGCTGCTAAGGTCGAAGGTTTGAATCCTGCCTCGGGCATGAATGTGTGTGACATCCTTAGGTTAGTTAGGCTTAAGTAGTTCTAAGTCCAGGGGACTGATGACCTCAGATGTTAAGTCCCATAGTGCTTAGAGCCATTTGAACCATTTGTCCGGTCTGCGATAATGCAGAAAGTCGTAGCATGACTGTAACCACTGTGCGTGATTGCTGGCGGCGGTGGTCGCAAGAATGTACGGTCGCAAAAAGACTGGGCTCCGGACCGCCATGTTGCACTACACCGATAGGGAGGACCATTGTGTTCGGCTTGTGGCCTGGCGCATCGTACTGCGCCTGAAGCAGCAATTTAAACAGCGCTTGGCACCACCCTGACACAACGAACTGTTCCAAATCAGTTACTTTATTGACAGCTTCGCGCTAGACGCCCAATAGCGTGCGTTCCACTGACGTCAGACCAACGCCACTTGCAACTTCAGAACTGTCAAGCGAAAGCGCCGGCCGGTGTGGCCGAGCGGTTCTAGGCGCTTCAGTCTGGAACCGCGCGACCGCTACGGTCGGAGTGTCAAATCCTGCCTCGGGCATGGATGTGTGTGCTGTCCTTAGGTTAGTTAGGTTTAAGTAGTTCTATGTTCTAGGGGACTGATGACCTCAGATGTTAAGTCCCATAGTGCTCAGAGCCATTTGAACAAATCGAAAGCTCGTTGGATTGCAGGGTGGAGGTCTGTTGTGTTGTCTGATGAAAGTTGGTTCTACCTCAGTGCTAGCGATGGCCGTGTGTTGGCTGGAAGGAGGCCAGCTGAAGGCTTGCAACCAGCCTGTCTGCGTTCTAGGCACACTCGACCTGCAACTGGAGTTGTGGGTCCTATATCCTACGACAGCTCTGTGTTTCCTTGCTTTTAGATTTATTTTTAGCCAACAGTGTGTCGGTAGACAATGTTCTAGCTCCTATGTCCTGTTTAACGAACGAATTCGACTTTAAAATAATTTAGAGGAAATATGAAATATACGATGGATGACGGCCACAGGTTAACACTACCGCATGTGTTACACATAGCCACATCCTGTGCTAACACAAACTGAAATATGTACAAATCTAGAGGGAGAAAAACAAGCTGAAGAGCAGAGTAGGGAATATGGAGTGAAGCGAAATTTTTCAAATAACCACAGGTCGAAAATGGCGCTACGACCGTAAGACGACAGCCAGTCAGCGTCGAGAGTGCGGAGGTGTTTGCACTTAAATTAATTAAACCCAGTTAATACGTGTTAGGCTACACATTACTAACTGAATTACTTTTTGTCGTAAGCTGGTTATGCTAAACGTAAATATTCTGCAGTGTTTCCTGAGTGAAGTATAACCCTTAAATCACATAGATTAAAATTACCGTACCACCGTTAATTTTTTAAAATAATAGTTGTATTTTAGATATATCGCCTTAATAAGATGGTCGACATGAGTAACTGTAAGCTACTCATACTGATATTTAAAAGATACATTGTAATTTGTTCCAGTGTACCGAGTGCATGAGTGAATCTTTATTCTGACAAATACAGGCTTAGTAGGAGATCACTGCAAGTGCCATAGCCTGACTTCCTACAAATTTTCTCTCAATGGAAGAGGGACGAAAATAAGTGAACACGTGTCTCACATTATCCGTAGATGCCCGACCATTTCTGAAGAAACGATGGTCAAATTTCTAGAGGTATTTTCGAGATACTTTGTGTGCCTTTTACCGGATGATATTCTCAGACGAAATGGTGGCACAGTGATTAGCCCAGCGGCTTCTTAAGTTTTTGCCCCGCGTTGGAAACCCGATTTTTGTTTTTCATTTATTTAGCCATGTCTGCAGAATATTGCTACACTAAAACTTTCCAGTGTAAATTGATGTAATGTTGTCCTTATTCGTCTACTGATTGTGTGTCAGTGATGTTGTCTTTTTCCGTCTACTTCTTATATTTCACGTGAATGATTTTTTTTTTTTAAATGAGAAAATTATCTGGAATTGGTTTCGGTAAAATTACAGTAGTGTATCTTCACCAACTGCAAGCGACAGTTTTCAGAAAAGTGGTTCGTTATGCATGATTCTCCGCGAAATTTATTGCCAACGCGCAAAATCTTCAGCAATGTTAACGGCGTTTCTTTCCCGTGTGAGGTACGAAGAGATGTCACTGTGGCAAACCACCTTTCGCGTGATGCTCGTGGTGTCTGGGATATCTGTACTATCTGTGCTTCTAATATTTCTAAGACAGTATCATTCAAGGAAATGACCCAGTGTTCCTGAGGAATGAACGTATTAGTTAAATATAGGAACTAAGATAAGAACTGATATGAGAATGAAATAGCAGAATATGTGAATTTGAAACCATTGTAACCTCTCAGCATAACACACACACACACAAACATATACTATACAATAAATGATTGACATTTACTGTGAAATACACTTATAGTTATTCAATTTAAATAACGCTTTCGTATCCCCTCTTTTGACATGAAACATTCATGTAGTAACCATCAACGGACATGGGCAGGTAAATGATAACAATACGTACAACAATCGCGTTTCAAACACAGGGCGCAAAATTAAGAAGACGCGATGTTAACTCCTGAGCCATCAATCCGTCAGAGAATGTTGGGCGCTGATTTGCACATAAAGTAGTTCGAAAACTTTGACCTTCGTATTTTCATAAGGGGTCGAGTGTCTACGGATAAGCCCATACACGTGTTTGCTGATTTTTACCCCTCTTCAGCAGAGCGAAGTTCCTGGGAACTCGGATGATGGTACTTGCCGTGTTCCCCTCGTTAGTCAAGAGAAACCACATTCCTGGAAATACCTAAAACGTTCGCTTGTCTCTATTGCTTGTCGTTTTATGGCTGTAACTCTACTACGGGCCGTTTCGATTCTATATTCATCTGCAACACATGATATATAGAACGTCCCCTACTCTGTTCTTACCTTACTACCAGGTTGTTTCTCTAGATCCTGCACACAGTAATGGATGTATTTGTGTGTGTGTGTGTGTGTGTGTGTGTGTGTGTGTGTGTGTGTGTGCAGCGTAAATCTGAAACGGCTGGATAAATTGTTACCGGACACAAATGTACAGTATTACACTTTCAATATCCTCATATATATGTTTTCTCTACCTCTTCGTCTTCAGCTTCCGAAGTCGGCGTGTATACATGGATACGTCGCAAACTAAGGATGAAGAGATAGAGAAAGTATATGAGGTTATTGGAAGGGTAGTACAGAACGTAAAGGGATGTGAAATCTAATAGGCATGGTGGACTGGAATGAAGCTGTAGGGGAGAAGAAAAGGTTACAGGAGAATATGGGCTTGGGACAACGAATGACAGGAGAAAGACTAATTGAGTTCTGTAATAAATTTTATTAGTAATAACGAAAACTCTGTTGAAAAATCACAACAGGAGTAGGTATACATGGAAAAGGCTGGGTGATACGGGAAGATTTTCGTTAGATTACATCATCGTCAGACAGAAATTCCGAAATAAGATACTGGATTGTAAGGCGGACCTAAGAGCGGGTATAAATTCAGATCATAATTTAGTAGTAATGATGAGCAGGCTGAAGTTCCAGAGATAAATCAGGAATAATCAATACGCAAAGAAGTTGGATGCGGAAGTACTAAGGATAGAGGCGCTTGAAGTTATCGAAGGCTATAGATACAGCAATAAGGGATAGCTCAGTAGGTAGTACACTTGAAGAAAAAAATAGTTCAAATGGCTCTGAGCACTATGGGACTTAACATCTTAGCTCATCAGTCCCCTAGAACTTAGAACTACTTAAACCTAACTAACCTAAGGACATCACACACATCCATGCCCGAGGCAGGATTCGAACCTGCGACCGTAGCAGTCCCGCGGTTCCGGACTGCAGTGCCTAGAACCGCGTGACCACCACGGCCGGCACAGTTGAAGAAGAATGGACGTCTGTAAAAAGGACAGTCAGAGGAGTTGCAAAGAAAAACATAGGTACAAAGAAGGTAATTAGGTAATTGCGAGAAAAACTTGAGTAACAATAGAAATATTTCAGTTGATCGACGAAAGAAGAAAGTACAAAAATATTCAACGAAATTCAGGAATAGAGAAATACAAGTCGCTGAGGAATGAAACAAATAGGAAGTGCAGGGAAGCTAAGACGAAATGGCTGCAGGAAAAATGTGAAGAAGTCGAGAAACAAATGATTGTTGATAGGACTGACTCAGTATATAGGAAAACCAAAACAACCTTCCGTGAAATTAAAAGCAATGGTGGTAACATTAAGAATGAAATGGGAATTCCACTGTTAAATGGAGAGGAGAGATCGGATAAGTGGAAGGCCTCTATGAGGGGAACGATTTGTCTTGTGTGATAGTAGAAGAAACCGGAGCCGATTTAGAAGAGATACGGGATCCAGTATTAGAATCAGGATTTAAGAGAGCTTTGAAGGACTTAACTTCAAATAAGATAGAAAAGATAGCTATCATTCCATCAGAATTTCTAAAATCGTTGGGGGAAGTGGCAACAAAACGACTATTCGCGTTGCTGTGGAGAATGTGTGGCGACATACCATCTGACTTCCGGAAAAATATCATCCGCACAGTTCTGAAGACTGCAAGAGCTGACAAGTGTCGCATATGCCTTCAACCAGACAATCGTCGGAGTCGTGTTTGGAGGCAACCCGATCAGGATGAACGCCTGACACACTGTACAGCGAGTACAGCAAAGTGGAGGTTCCCTGATGTTTTGGGGTGGCATTATGTGCGGCCGAAACGCGCCGCTGGTGGTCATGGAAGGCGCCATAACGGCTGTACGATACGTGAATGCCATCCTCTGACCGATAGTCCATCCATGTCGTCTTCATGGACGACAATTCGCGCCCCCATCGTGTACATCTTGTGAATGACTTCCTTCAGGATAACAACATCGCTCGACTAGAGAGGCCAGCATGTTTTCCAGACATGAAGCCTATCGGACATGCATGGAATAGATCGAAGAGGGTTGTTTGTGGAAGCCGTGACCCACCAACCACTCTGAGGGATCTGCTCCGAATCGCCGTTGAGGAGTGGGACAATCTGGACAAACAGTGCCTTGATGAGCTTGTAGATAGTATGCCACGACGAATACAGCCATGCATCAATACTGGCTATTAGAGGAACCGGTGTGTGTACAGAAATGTGGACCCACCACCTCTGAAGATATCGCCGTATGGTGGTACAACATGCAATATGTGGTTTTCATGAGCAGTAAAAAGGGCGGAAATGAAGTTTATATTGATCTCTATTCCAATTTTCTGTACAGGTTCCGGAACTATCGGGACCGAGAGGTGATGCAAAACTTTTTTTGATGTGTGTAGTACACGAAATACATATAATTAAAATCGGTAAAATGCGGTTGTAAAGTATTTGTCATATTAGGCACCAGCACACTAAAAACTTCCGTTAAAAAGCTTTATCATCTTTGGCCTGTGCTACTTATTGCTAATTTTTTTTTGGTACTCCTTGACCAGAAGTATCGAACTACGCAATAAACTCACATATCAAAGATCTACGAAGAGGCAGTTCCATGATTCAAAACGATAATCTAAATTTTTAATCTGCAAAACTAAAGCTATGTCGTTCTTCTTGACTAAAAAACCGTTATCGTCGCTTGTATCTCATTTTCACCTTGTGGTCAATCTAAACTGTGTGCTGTCAAGTAAAAAATGGGTTTAAATGGCTCTGAGCACTATGGGACTCAACTGCTGTGGTCATAAGTCCCCTAGAACTTAGAACTACTTAAACCTTACTAACCTAAAGACAGCACACAACACCCAGCCATCACGAGGCAGAGAAAATCCCTGACCCCGCCGGGAATCGAACCCGGGAACCCGGGCGTGGGAAGCGAGAACGCTACCGCACGACCACGAGATGCGGGCACTGTCAAGTAAATTAGCTACAAACAGTTTAATTCATTCAATATACACAGTCGAGATCGCATTGAAATTGCTTACGTTTATTTTTAGATGACGGTTTCGACCTTCCAAGAGATCATCTTCAAAACTTACGTTCCTTGGTGACCGTGGCAAGCGTCAAGCAGGTCCATCTGTGCAGGCGTTGCTCAGCAGAGTTCCTCACACCTGCTCAGATGTACCCGCTCCAGCCAAAACGGTTGCTACGGCTACCGAGGTACGTAAGGTCTGAAGATGATCTCTTGCAAGATCAAATCCTGTCATCTAAAACTGAAGGTGAGCAACTTAAATGCGATCACGACTGAGTATCTTGAACTAATTTACAATATTAGTAGTGCACTGTTTTTTCCTAGAACAATGTTCCAAAAAATTTTGAACTGATTAGTACCACAATTTATTCCAGGCCTTGTATTCCTAACAGACAGTCAAGTTGTTGTTCTACTTCCTTTTGTACTTCTTCTTCTCCTGTTGGCTCTTGCCGTTTCTCTGCGGAGTCGGCATTGTTATTGTTGTTGATGTGGCAATGTTAGTGGTAGTCGGTGGCCGCATGCCCTTCCTGAACCCACCGCTGAACCCGCGACGGAAGCTGTGGACCTCATCTTGCAACGTCTACAGTAAATCTTATGTTTAATTGTGGGAAGTTTTTCGAAATGTTTGCGTAGTGCGTATCTGAGGGGGGACGCGAGTGCCAGTTGGATGTGGGAAACGGCCTAAAAACTAAATCCAGACTGGTCGGCTCCACAGCGCTCGTGATTAATCTGCGAGACGGATTCGATCCGTGGAAGACTCGTCTCCCCAAATAACGCAAACGGCGCTTTAGCGTGCTCGACTGTGCGGCCTGTTAGACAGAGGTCGAGCTGCAGCTCGTAAGATAGTTAGGAGAATTTTTCAAAAATGGCTCCGAGCACTATGGGACTTAACATCTATGGTCATCAGTCCCCTAGAACTTAGAACTACTTAAACCTAACTAACCTAAGGACAGCACACAACAACCAGTCATGAGGCAGAGTAGGAGGATTTTTATAATAATTTCGAGTGCTTCTGAAGAGAGATACATCATCAGCATTACAGCTTTCCACGACGTGGAGGACCCATATGCCACACGGAGCTACGGCCTCAGGTTTCCTCCTCGGCAGTTGACAATCTCTAGTTGAGACAGTTGCGGGAATTGGAGCAGTCCGTGGTCAGCCTGCGTGTCGTGGGCCAGAATCGTAGTTCGGCGGTACGGTACGTCTAATAAAACCGCCGGTCTGGTCGCGGGCAAGCGGACGAGCTGCAATCTCTGGCCCGTCTGCAAGCACGGCGCCGTCGATACGGGCGAATTTATTGCTCAATAACGATAAAATTGGGCAGCGCAGCGACGCATTGCCACGGAATGAGTGCTATTCCTGCAGCGCGAGATATTTATTGCTGCAGTACGGGAAGCGCGACACAATTTATCCGTCAACGCCTGTTTAAGGCTGTGCGTTTGTACGCTTATTGCCGGAGCAACCGAGCGGAAACGGTAATAGAAGAGTCACTTCGTTTTGCAGAGCAGACAATAGCTTTGAAAAGCACTCACTGCTTTTATGTGAATGTAAACAATAAGGCAAATATGGAGGCTGTCTAATTTTCCGATACAAAAACATTAATTAAAATATCTGCACGCATTTGTGGTAAATTTATTTCTTTATTAATTTACCTTTCTTCATATTCTTTTGGGAAAAGAACAACCAGAGCAATTTTGTTGCGTTTCGTTGTAATCATTGGTGTTGTGTCTCTCATTTGACTAATTGCGCCTCTTCCCTCCGCTGACATTCAAAGAAACATTGCTGTGCACATTGAGGTGTATGGTAAGCAATACCGGATATTGGCACGGATTAATGTGTAAGATAACAGAGACTCATCCTAACAAACATGCGTCTGCAAACGCGTCGCTTGCGAGATACTTGCTACTTCGTGGTTACGAACCACCACTGGCTTCAGCATGATGCGGTGCCCTACTTAATAGCAATAAAAACGTTTTTAAAATGTAAATTGTTTCACTACCTTCAGACGCAATTGAGCCCAAATCACACCCATGGCCCATGGTTCGAGAATGTGTACGTTCGTGATCAGACCAGTCCACGACAAGCGTACCAAGTGCACAAAAAGAGACAACGTTACACTAGAAAATAAAGAATGAGGCAACCACCACCTTAGCCTGCAGTCTGGAATACCACAACATAGAACTGTTTCTTTACGGGAACTAATTGTAGTGTTATTTTGTTACGACTCATATGAGGAAATTACGTAAGTGGTAATAGATTTTTGTATGTGTTCTGGCTTGGGAAAATACGAGTGACATTCAGTAATTAAAGAGACAAATACATGTAGAAATGACACAGTTTTTACGAGAAGTTCTGTACCTTCATGACTTAAGTTTGGCACCACTGGTACGAGCTGGGAGAAGCCGACGGATAAAAATTGTGTTTATAAAGTCACTATTGCATGTAACAATGGCGAGTCCACTTGAAGTTTTCACATTAGTCGAACAACATACTGTGATCGGCGATTAGCTTTCTGGAGGTGAAAAACCACCTAAAGTATTTTCTTTTATGATTTCATAGTGGTAGTAGTCGTAGGAAACGGGGAAACTTGTATAAGTGGGTAGAACAGTTCAAGAACTATCGAACCTCAGTGACTGACGAACAACAGCCTGGCCAGCCAGTTGCAATATCAACTCCTTCCCATGAAACCCGCACTGAAGATATCATTTTAGTAGACCGATGTCGACAGAGTCCGTAGCGCTGCCAGGGCAAGGTCAAGTAAAGCACAAAAAAAGGCAAGATGAGTCCCGAAAGAGTTAACGCAACAACACGAGGAAACAGGGGTCAAAGTGTGTAGAAACCTGTACGTACGCTGTGAAAGATAAAAATGATCTTTTCTTAAACTAACGTTCATCATATGATGAAACAAGGGGGCACCATTTTGAACCAGAGTCCAAAACGCAATGGTAGCAGACCAGATTACCTGGCCGAAAGAGATTCAAAACGCATCGGCGGGAAAATTCATGTTGACTGTCTTCTGAGACGCCCAAGGTGTCGTCTTTTGTGGTTATCTGGCAGATCAGAGTACAGTTAATAGTACCTGTTAGTGAGACATGTTCATGAACAAAGTAAAGCCAGCAATGACAGGAAACGTCGTAGATCTCAAAAACAATGCGTGATAATGCTGCACGACCATGCTCGCCGTCACACCGCCGAGCTGACCCAAGAAACGTTGGAAAAATTAGTTGGGAGATATTATCTCATCCTCGCTGCGGTCCTGATTTGGCTCCATTGGATTTCGATTTGTCTGGTCTACTCAGGGAGGCATTACGTTGGAAAAAGTTCAGCAACAACAAGCAGGTCAAAGGATTTATAGAAAACTGGATCAAAGAATAAGACAAATAACCCTTTGCATCAGGAATAGAAAAAGCTAGTTCATTGTTGGGACAAGTGTATTAATAATGATGGGGATTATGTTGAGAAGTAGTAAAATAATCACTTTATAAAAATACAGCTTTTTCTTCACAAACTTGTCTCTTTAATTACTGAATGTCCTTTGTAATTTAATTAGATGTATTATATACACTGATGAGCCAAAACATTATGATCATGACCCAGAGTGTAGCGGGGTGAAGAAAGTTGAGAGACGGTACGATCCGAACAGGGAGCACTTGGGGATACGCACCAAAAATGGGGAAATCCATTCAACGAAGCGACTTTGATAAAGGGAAATCGTTATCGCCCGGCTCCTGGGAATGGACATTTTGGTAATGCTGAAACTGGTCGGTGGTTCGCGTTCTAACACTGTGAGAATCTACGGAGAGTGCTTGAAGATCGCTGAAACCGCGAGTAGGTTACAAGTTGCTCGACGTCCACGCCTCGCCACAGAGCGTGGAGATGGAAGGTCTGCCCGCTCTGTAGACCTACACTATGTGATCATAAATATCCGGGAACCTGGCAGAAAGTGACTTACATGACCGTGGCGCCCTCCACCGGTAATGCTGGAATACAATAAGGTGTTGGCCCACCATTAGCGTTGATGACAGCTTCCACTCTGGCAGGCATGTGTTCAATCAAGTGCTGAACGGTTTCTTGGGGAATGGCAGCTCATTTTTGACGGAGAGCTGCACTGAGGAGAGGTATCGGGGTCGGTCGATAAGGCTTGGCACGAAGTCGGCAATCCAAAACATCCCAAAGGTGTTCTATAGGATGCAAGTCAGGATTCTGTGCAGGCCAGTCCGTTACAGGGATGTTATTGTCGTGTTACCACTCCGCCACAGGCCGTGCATTATGTACAGGTGCTGGATGGTTTTGAAAGATGCAATCGCCAACCCCGAATGGCTCTTTAACAGTGAGAAGAATCAGGGTGCTTAAAACATCAATGTAGGCTTGAGCTGTGATAGTGCCATGCAAAACAACTCCATGAAAAACACGAGCACACCATAACACCACCGCCTCCGAATGTTACTGTTGGCACTACACACGCTGTCAGATGACGTTCACCAGGCATTCGCTATATCCATACCCTGCCATCGGATCGCCACATTGCGTACCGTGATTTATCACTCCACACAACGTTCTTCCACTGTTCAATCGTACAATGTTTACGCTCCTTACACCAAGCTAGGCGTCGTTTGGCTTTTACCGACGTGATGTTGCGGCGAGGCGGGGTTTTACTCTGCTGTGCAGGCTTCGTATTAGGAATCACCTACCTTAGAACGGCGTCTGTTCAATGTCCATCCACTCGACAACGTAGATACTTATAGGATAATGTAAGAGCAGCGTTGATAAAATACACCATCTAATATGTACAATTACTGAGGCCGCGCAACTCTAGTAATGAAACAAAATTCTGTAGAAAAACTGTCATTAAACAATTTATCGGGCAGTAATAAAATTGATTGACTTTTGGAAAATAATGTCCGAAATTTCCACACAAAAGGTTTGTTTAGTCCATATAGCCAAAGAAACGGTGCCATTCAGTCTACATGAAAACTGTTGGCTATTACCTTTGTAATGACACATTCCTATGCAGAGACATACAATATCTTAAAAGCTGCGCCAAAGATAAATTGAGAGGCATGTATATTATAATCTTTGTAAAGTTCACATTGGATTCTCTTTTGTTTGATACTCCAAGGAGCTAAGGGACACTTTCGATTGTTGCCTTGTGGAGGATGGACGTGATTTTTGGACTGTGCGGAAAGGCAGCCATATGGTTAGTAATTATGGTGTGTGCGACGAGCACAGCAAGTCTTATTGTGTTGTGAATAAAAAAAATAGTGAAAAGTATCGAAGTGTTACGAAAATTATTTATAGCGACGTAGCATAGTATTCCTTGGTTTCCACGGTCTTCGTGAAGTGAACCGATGCCGACTCATGATGGTACACACGGTCAACAAAGAGAAGAACATCGATGGCGACTAATGAATTAATATTGTGGCAGAAGGGCTAATTCTACGTCTAAGGTGAGAACTCTGATTAAATCAACAATGACGTGGAATTTAAAATGTAAAATGTTTTTTATTTATTTCGCCACACCTTCTCGTTCACAACTCATACACACATTTCACACTCACAGCAGCCAGAAATCTTTCCAAATCCGACCCGAATTAAACAACATTTTCACATAGAATGAAGACTTTCACGGCAGGTGTTGTCATCACTTAACACTTACGGGCTGAGATGCCGTGGTCCATACATAAGGCTCTCCCCTGGCGTTTCGCCTTCGACTGCGGAAGGCATCCTCCGAGGACAATCGGCGAACTGCAACGGGAGCACGAGTGAGCGCCGTATATATAAGCCATCCAGAGGGCGCAGCTGTCAATCATGTGAGGTCGGCTGTGCTATGATCTCTGATATTGCCAAATTTCTCAGTTGAAATTAATCGATTGTCTCGCGGTTGCTGCAATGTTGACATCCATATCTTATCCAGCTTAATGCTTTCATCTTTTCTATTAAAATTATTGCAGTGTTTGGCAATCTCAATGGCTCCTCTGTACATTCGCGCATAATAATGCGACGTCTTTGCTATGACGGTCGTCTCACTAAACGTTATTTCATGATCACCTTCCTGGAACACATGTTCCGCTACAGCCGACGTATCAATATGTCCAAGGCGGCAGTTCCTTTTTATGTTCACCCAGACGGGTGTTGACGCTTCTTTTTGTTGTACCTATATAGACCTTTCCACAGCTGCACGGAATTTTATAGACACCTGGTGTAGCTAGAAGATGTCTTTTATCTTTTGCGGATCTTAAACATTCTTTTCTTCCCCCATGAACCATGGACCTTGTCGTTGGTGGGGAGGCTTGCGTGCCTCATCGATACAGATGGCCGTACCGTAGGTGCAACCACAACGGAGGGGTATCTGTTGAGAGGCCAGACAAACATGTGGTTCCTGAAGAGGGGCAGCAGCCTTTTCAGTAGTTGCAGGGGCAACAGTCTGGATGATTGACTGATCTGGCCTTGTAACATTAACCAAAACGGCCTTGCTGTGCTGGTACTGCGAACGGCTGAAAGCAAGGGGAAACTACAGCCGTAATTTTTCCCGAGGGAATGCAGCTTTACTGTATGATTAAATGATGATGGCGTCCTCTTGGGTAAAATATTCCGGAGGTAAAATAGTCCCCCATTCGGATCTCCGGGCGGGGACTACTCAAGAGGACGTCGTTATCAGGAGAAAGAAAACTGGCATTCTACGGATCGGAGCGTGGAATGTCAGATCCCTTAATCGGGCAGGTAGGTTAGAAAATTTAAAAAGGGAAATGGATAGGTTAAAGTTAGATATAGTGGGAATTAGTGAAGTTCGGTGGCAGGAGGAACAAGACTTTTGGTCAGGTGATTACAGGGTTATAAATACAAAATCAAATAGGGGTAATGCAGGAGTAGGTTTAATAATGAATAAAAAAATAGGAGTGCGGGTTAGCTACTACAAACAGCATAGTGAACGCATTATTGTGGCCAAGATAGACACGAAGCCCATGCCTACTACAGTAGTACAAGTTTATATGCCAACTAGCTCTGCAGATGATGAAGAAATTGATGAAATGTATGACGAGATAAAAGAAATTATTCAGGTAGTGAAGGGAGACGAAAATTTAATAGTCATGGGTGACTGGAATGCGTCAGTAGGAAAAGGGAGAGAAGGAAACATAGTAGGTGAATATGGATTGGGGGGAAGAAATGAAAGAGGAAGCCGCCTTGTAGAATTTTGCACAGAGCATAACTTAATCATAGCTAACACTTGGTTCAAGAATCATAAAAGAAGGTTGTATACCTGGAAGAATCCTGGAGATACTAATAGGTATCAGATAGATTATATAATGGTAAGACAGAGATTTAGGAACCAGGTTTTAAATTGTAAGACATTTCCAGGGGCAGATGTGGATTCTGACCACAATCTATTGGTTATGAACTGCAGATTGAAACTGAAGAAACTGCAAAAAGGTGGGAATTTAAGGAGATGGGACCTGGATAAATTGAAAGAACCAGAGGTTGTAGAGAGTTTCAGGGAGAGCATAAGGGAACAATTGACAGGAATGGGGGAAAGAAATACAGTAGAAGAAGAATGGGTAGCTCTGAGGGATGAAGTAGTGAAGGCAGCAGAGAATCAAGTAGGTAAAAAGACGAGGGCTAATAGAAATCCTTGGGTAACAGAAGAAATATTGAATTTAATTGATGAAAGGAGAAAATATAAAAATGCAGTAAATGAAGCAGGCAAAAAGGAATACAAACGTCTCAAAAATGAGATCGACAGAAAATGCAAAATGGCTAAGCAGGGATGGCTAGAGGACAAATGTAAGGATGTAGAGGCTTGTCTCACTAGGGGTTAGATAGATACTGCCTACAGGAAAATTAAAGAGACCTTTGGAGAGAAGAGAACCACTTGTATGAATATCAAGAGCTCAGATGGCAACCCAGTTCTAAGCAAAGAAGGGAAGGCAGAAAGGTGGAAGGAGTATATAGAGGGTTTATACAAGGGCGATATACTTGAGGACAATATTATGGAAATGGAAGAGGATGTAGATGAAGATGAAATGGGAGATAAGATACTGCGTGAAGAGTTTGACAGAGCACTGAAAGACCTGAGTCGAAACAAGGCCCCGGGAATAGACAACATTCCATTAGAACTACTGATGGCCTTGGGAGAGCCAGTCATGACAAAACTCTACCATCTTGTGAGCAAGATGTATGAGACAGGGGAAATACCCACAGACTTCAAGAAGAATATAATAATTCCAATACCAAAGAAAGCAGGTGTTGACAGATGTGAAAATTACCGAACTATCAGTTTAATAAGTCACAGCTGCAAAATACTAACGCGAATTCTTTACAGACGAATTGAAAAACTGGTAGAAGCGGACCTCGGGGAAGATCAGTTTGGATTCCGTCGAAATGTTGGAACACGTGAGGCAATACTAACCTTACGACTTATCTTAGAAGAAAGATTAAGAAAAGGCAAACCTACGTTTCTAGCATTTGTAGACTTAGAGAAAGCTTTTGACAACGTTAACTGGAATACTCTCTTTCAAATTCTGAAGATGGTAGGGGTAAAATACAGGGAGCGAAAGGCTATTTACAATTTGTACAGAAACCAGATGGCAGTTATAAGAGTCGAGGGGCATGAAAGGGAAGCTGTGGTTGGGAAAGGAGTGAGACAGGGTTGTAGCCTCTCCCCGATGTTATTCAATCTGCATATTGAGCAAGCAGTAAAGGAAACAAAAGAAAAATTCGGAGTAGGTATTAAAATTCATGGAGAAGAAGTAAAAACTTTGAGGTTCGCCGATGACATTGTAATTCTGTCAGAGACAGCAAAGGACTTGGAAGAGCAGTTGAACGGAATGGACAGTGTCTTGAAAGGAGGATATAAGATGAACATCAACAAAAGCAAAACGAGGATAATGGAATGTAGTCTAATTAAATCGGGTGACGCTGAGGGGATTAGATTAGGAAGTGAGACACTTAAAGTAGTAAAGGAGTTTTGCTATTTAGGGAGTAAAATAACTGATGATGGTCGAAGTAGAGAGGATATAAAATGTAGACTGGCAATGACAAGGAAATCGTTTCTGAAGAAGAGAAATTTGTTAACATCGAGTATAGATTTAAGTGTCAGGAAGTCGTTTCTGAAAGTATTTGTATGGAGTGTAGCCATGTATGGAAGTGAAACATGGACGATAACCAGTTTGGACAAGAAGAGAATAGAAGCTTTTGAAATGTGGTGCTACAGAAGAATGCTGAAGATAAGGTGGGTAGATCACGTAACTAATGAGGAGGTATTGAATAGGATTGGGGAGAAGAGAAGTTTGTGGCACAACTTGACTAGAAGAAGGGATCGGTTGGTAGGACATGTTTTGAGGCATCAAGGGATCACAAATTTAGCATTGGAGGGCAGCGTGGAGGGTAAAAATCGTAGAGGGAGACCAAGAGATCAATACACTAAGCAGATTCAGAAGGATGTAGGTTGCAGTAGGTACTGGGAGATGAAGAAGCTTGCACAGGATAGAGTAGCATGGAGAGCTGCATCAAACCAGTCTCAGGACTGAAGACTACAACAACAACAACAAACATTCTTTTATTTTTGTGGTGGGTCTGAAAACAGTTTCCTATGCGATCAGTTACCTTACTGATGAATGGTAAGAACACTTTCCCCTTGGGTTGGGTGCCGATACTCGTCCTTCCTGGTTGTCAGTCTAGGGCGTAGTGCACGATCTATCTCTCTGTTGGAATACCCATTCTTCTTTAAGGTCGCTCTAAGGTGTTCAATCTCACCAACTAAGTGAGCTGGTTCACATATTTTGTGCGCCCTGTCTATTAATGTTTTAATCACCCCTCTTTTATGTGTTGGGTGGTGGTTAGAATCTTTCTGCAGGTAACGATCAGTGTGTGTGTCTTTCCCGAAAACCTTATGACCCAATGATCCGTCCTCTCGTTTGATTACAGTCACATCTAAGAATTTCAGATGATCATCGATTTCCTTTTCCATAGTGAATTGAATTCTTGGATTAATACTATTCAGATGTTACAGGAAGGAATCCAGTTTCTCTACCCCATGGGTCCACATAACAAATGTATCGTCTATATAACGATACCATCTGGCCGATCTTTTTCTAGCTGTTTGCAGCGCCCGTTGTTCAAAGTTGTCCGTGAACAAGTTAGCCACAGCTGGACTAAGAGGACTTCCCATAGCCAACCTGTCAATCTGTTCATAATAAACATTATTATATTGAAAATAAGCTGTTGTAAGGCAGTGTCTGAATAATGTCACAATATCACTAGGAAAAATGTCCGCTATACAAGTGATCGCTTCATTCACCGGACACACACAACTACACCACATCAAAATTGACCAGGATATCATTAGGGCCCACACTAGTTTCCTTAATAATATAGATGAAGTGAATGTTTTACATGACTGTCAGTTCCACCAACATGAGGTTTCAGCAGCGAGGCAAGGTGTCCAGCTAATTCATGGGTGGGAGACCCTATTGCGCTGACTGACCATAGGTCTCAAAGGTACCAGCGGTTTATGTACCTTGGGTAACCCATTGAGTCTGATTTAAAGAGTTGCTTCTTGTTGACTGAAGAGAGGGAAGACGCTTTCACGAATTGATTGGTCATTTTTAAAACCCTCGATGTCTGATCCTTCTGAAGTTCTTTGTAATTGTTGGGATCACCCTTTTCCTGTACTGTCTCTGAGAGTTATAATAATTTTTGTGGATTTTAATTATCCAGATGTAATCTAAGTGGGCATGGATGTGTGTGATGTCCTTAGGTTAGTTAGGTTTAATTAGTTCTAAGTTCTAGGCGACTGATGACCGCAGAAGTTAAGTCGCATAGTGCTCAGAGCCATTTGAACCATTGTTTTGTAATCTAAGTAGTAAGTTTGTGGAGATAATATGTGATTTATCTCTTTTTAGTGAAACTGTGTTGAAGTTGTCATATCTTCATAACCGAACAGTAGTTATTCACATTTCGGTCGTACTGTTAGCTTTAGTGTAATGGCATCAATGCGGGCATAGTGGCCACCTTCGTGGTGGTTTCTGATCACTTTGTGTAGGGGGAATATGTAAAAGTGGTGGCCAAAAGAAGGGCTCTGTGGTGGTATTTGCAGCTACTCCTTGTAAGAGTGACGTAGAAGCGGTAGATAGAGAAAGAGAAGAAAAATGAACCAAATACAGGAACCGAAGAGGAGAATCAATGAAAAGAACAGTGCGAAGAGAAGGAAACCCAACCCTAGAAGAGATTTTTCTGACGACAACGGTGAAGACGGAGACTGCACATACGGCGAAGAAAAAGTTTCGAACTCAAGACCAGAAGAGCAGTGGAATTAGTTGTGCTCCCTCTGGGCCCACGAACTCTGTAGCGTAGTTGAGATACACAGTTTGACTTACTTGCCTCACGGCGAAGCCGCGTCGTCTTGGCGCCTTACCACGGTTAGTGAGGTTCCCCCCTCCCCTCTCCCTCCCTCGGAGGTTCGAGTCCTCCCTCGGGCATGGGTGTGTGTGTTCTCTTTAGCGTAAGTTAATTTAAGTTACAATCAGTAAAAGACGCCTCGCTCAAGATGTAAACCCTGAGCAAGGCGTCTTGCAATAGTCGCCGAAACGTCGGAATTTTATAGTTGATAATGCGACTTCAAACCCAGAAGAATTTTATTGACTGTGACAACGTCCGTGGAAGCCTATGTTTGCATTAGTTTAAATTAGATAAAGTAGTGTGTAAGCTTAGGGAACGATGACCTCAGCAGTTTGGTCCCATAGTACTTACAACATATTTTTTGACTTATTTGTGGAAAGTGTAAACACTTTATTCTGAATGATGTTTTACAAGAAAATATATTTAGTTCTTTGTTAAAACGGTCCTTTAACTCTTATTTTGGAGCTTAAAGCTAAGTGCCTACTATGTCCGCTCATGTGAGGCAAAGTGGCTGTTTTGTCACTTTGTGAAAACTGAATTAGTTAAAGGACTTAATTTGATTTAAAGTTATCTAAACTATTCTATATTGTACATCGATACTTGCGGTTTATAATTAGTCATTTCTACGAATTTCGTCTATTGTTATTCTGCTCAAAAAGTAGAAATATCTCAGCCTGTCTCTCCCCGGAATAGGAGTGATAGGTGTATTCAAAGTCTCTAAGGCTGCATATACAATAATAGTCAATACCCGAGTGGGTAGTTCAGTTGAAAAGTAATGGGCATCTCTGGAAAGGGTAATCATAGAAGTTGGACTCGAAAAAATACTCACAAGAAAATAACTGCGAGGAAATTGTGGGTCATAGAAAATATACTTCAAGTGACCGACGAAAAATGGAAATACAAATGTTTTAGAAAAACAAACGTATATCACAACATCACTCACTCAGGAATGAAATCAATTTGGAATGCAGGAAGCTAAAGCTGCACTAGAAAGTATGAAGAAATCGGAGAGAGAATGGTTGTCATAAGAATAGGTGAACATATAAAAAGTGAAAAATCTTTTGTAGAATTTGAAATAAAATGTGAAAATATTAAAAGTGTAGTATGAATTTCACTGCTTAACCTAAAGCATGAGCGTTCAGTGGAAAGGGTACACTGAAGGCTTCTACGAAGGGGAGGAAATGGTTCAAATGGCTCTGAGCACTATGAGACTTAATTTCTGAGGTCATCAGTCCCCTAGAACTTAGAACTTCTTAAACCTAACTAACCTACGGACATCACACACATCCATGCCCGAGGCAGGATTCGAACCTGCCACCGTAGCGGTTACAGACTGAAGCGCCTAGAACCGCTCGGCCACTCTGGCCGACAGGGGAGGAAATGTCTGCTAACGTGAACAAGTATAAGATGAAACGAGTGTCGATTTGAGATCCAGTATCAAGGGATTCAGTGTCTGAATCCGAGTTTGACAGAGCTTTTAATGACCTACATTTAAACGGGGCAGAAGCGTTAAACAATTTCCTGCGTATTTTCTAAAATCATTGACGATGTGGCAACCAAAAGGTTGTTCAGGTTCGTACGCAGAGTGTATGACACTGAAGATATACGATCAAAAATTCGAAAGATTGTCGCCCACACAGTCCAGAAGAAAGCACTGCCAGAATACTACAAGATCTATCACACAATCAGCATGAAAACCCATGCATCCAAGTAGTTGACCAGACTAACGCACAGAAACATTGAAACAAAACTGAGCTTGTTTTGGATGACAGTTAGTTTAGCTTTAAGAAAGGTAAAACCACCAGACAGGCAGTTTTAATGTCCCGTTTGGTGAAGAACGCGAGAATTAAGAAAACTTAAGACGTTTTCATTTGATTTGTCGACAAAGTGGTCGATGATCTTTGAAATCCTCAGAAGAAAATGGATAGGATAGGTAATATGCCTTACGTGCGGGGCGTACGGGCAGAGGGTCTCACTTTCGCCACCTCTATTCAGCCTTACATGGAAGAAGAAATAGAAGAAAGAGTCAGAAGTGGGAATAAAATTCATTGTGTAATGACATCAACGATAACATTCGGTGACGTCACTGCTGTCCTCTGCATGAGAAATAATTGTAGGACTCTAGTGAGCCGGCCCGACGTCACACGGGCATTATTATCCACGACCAGATGAGTTGATTGGCGTAGCTTATTTTATTTGGGGACCACGGAAAAAGTTCCTGCGCTTACCATCACTTTCATATAACTTATCCGACGTAACACACACTAGGAAAGCCGTCAGGAGGCCTGAATGCTGTGCGTTCTATACTGAATCGCTATCTGGAGTGACATTTCATGGCAATGATGGGAGCACATCACGATGTAATTAATATGTTTACAACCAATGTAGGTGATGTATGCGAATCATGGGTGTATCTGTGTGCCAGTGATACGATATTGATACTACATGAGTCGATGGTTGCCTGAAGGGGCGCAAGTAATAGAAAAAAATAAGAAAAAGACGCTCGATCTATATGTGCTGCCTCTTTTACAGCACAGTTCTTGTGAAGCCTAGTACATACTGTGATGCATTCTTGCGGGTCATTGTAGAAGTTCTTTGTCTTGCACTTCTTGGCCTTGCCACGCAAACAATCATCTCCTCATGTAGATCTGATTCGAGGAAAGCAGAATGCTGAAAGTCGAGTCATCTGCTGCGCTGCTCAAAGAACGTACCGTATGTAAACGAAGCGAAGTCGTTTAAGTACTTTTTTGAAAAGCGTTTTACTTGAAGCATAAAAAATAAAACACCATATGTTTTGGATTCGCATGTTTATTCGCTAGACAGTTTTGCTAAACGATTGATAGCAAACTATTGGTTTTTAATGTTTGATTATTTGAGACTGTAAGTCTCACATCACAGCCTGATGATGAGTTGGAAATCTTTGCAATATTCGCCATATTTATTGCAATACTTCATTGTTGAGTAACTTACTGCCCATTGTTCGAAGAATTTGCGCCGCGCGGGATTAGCCGAGCGGTCTTGGGCGCTGCAATCATGGACTGTGGGGCTGGTCCCGGCGGAGGTTCGAGTCCTCCATCGGGCATGGATGTGTGTGTTTGTCCTTAGGATAATTTAGGTTACGTAGTGAGTAAGTTTAGGGACTGATGACCTTAGGAGTTAAGTCCCATAAGATTTCACACACATTTAAACATTTGTTGAAGAATTTGCGCCGAGTGACGACTGGTAATCTCAGGGTCTGAATTTGTAGTCTTATTTCGAAATGTCTTAAAACGTACATATGTCGAAACCTTATTTATTCATCCGCAAGGAATTTCTGGATTCCATTCAAGAAGATCGTGCCTATGTCTTTATGATATTCGAAAGGCCAAACAAATAATATCTTTCGTTCAAACACGCATCTATGTCTGTCTCAAGGAAAGCAACAAGCTTAAAGTTTAGTGATTTTTTGCGCTCTGAGAAACGTCCTTCATGTAAATGAAATAAAGCTGCATGCTGTGCTGAGTTTTACTCTGTTTATAAATAACTGAAAATCAGATATTTTGGACTCGCATGGTTTTTCACTATGCAGTTGTTCTGAAATGACTTCAATCAACTGGATGTCATTTAGGTAACTTGCATGCCCTCAACCAGTTATCAAACCGAGGAAAGGGGAGCTTCGGCGTAACGTGGAATCCGAGCCACATTTCGTTTCTCGCGATTCTTCATGTCATTTAGAGGTGAATGCTTCGTTAGAAGGGAGAATGAAAGGAACTAACCCGAATAGGATTCGATCCTACAATTTGTCCGTTGTTAGCGACACTCTCTACTACTGTACTGTCATACCAGCTACGGAGTAGTCACGCTTTCTACCAAATATTCCTATTAAATTAGCCTGCACATATAAAGGGGCACCAGGACACGACTTCAGTTTAAACATGCAGAAAAGAAAAGAAGATGTTGCGGGGGATGAACAGTCTTTTGTACACAGAATGTGCGTTGGCACTAAATCAAAGAAATACGATATCATTAAGGAGCAGCAGGAGTTATACTACCGACAAGCTTTCCATTAAAATTCAGGGCCGTATGGAAGACGAAGTGAGGGAATTCCGTTACGTCGGAAGCAAAAAAATGTATAATAAGCAGGCCAGTAGAGCCATCGTGAACATTTCACCAAAAGAAGGCTGCTGGTGCCAACCTGTGAAAGAAATTACTAAGAACTTACGTTTTGATGCGATCTTACTAACAGACACTGAACATAAATCGACCTGATCAGATAAGGAGATTCTCGGCAGAACCGGCAAGGGCAAAAATAAAAACGCTTGCTATAGAAAGGAATAGGGTGGAACGACAAGTTTTAAGACATCCTGGAATAACGTCAATGGTGCTAGAAGGTGCCTTAGTCTGCCAAATTGTGGCGAAAGACAGAATATTTATACCAAATAACTGAGGACGTTGACTGCAGACGCTGCTTTGAAATGAAGGGGTCGGCACAAGAGATGGAACCGAGACTAGCCACGTCATGCCAGTCACTAGATGGCCAGGCACTGATGGCCCCCTGCTAATTTCCAACATCCAATAATCGCTGAACAGCTTTTAGCGGTCGAATGATTTTCACATTTGGCACCACAACCATAAGCGAAAACTAACCTATCCGGACATTTTTAAATCTAAGTGTAGTTCAGGAAATATACTCCAAGCCATCTTTAACTTCCTGCTTATTTCGTACGCTGTTCATCCAGACGTTTTCAATCCCTCTGCACACAAAAACGCATCAATAGGCTCTTTGTCTTTATCGTAGTTTGTACTATTATCTTGGCGACGTCTTCCTTGTGTATTTAGTTTTATTGCATCTGAAATATCCCGGTAGATTAAAACTGATCGACACTCGAACCCCCCAAAACCTAGCCTTTCGCGGACAGTGGTCTTACCGACTGAGCTATCCAGCCACGTCCCACGCAACACTGCTTTACTTGCACCAGTACCGGTCGGGGTTCTGCGTTCGACTCCCGTCGGGGCATACAGTTTAAATCTGCCTGGAAGTTTTTTTGTAGCGCAAACTCCGCGACAGATTCAAATATTAATTGATTTGGACACCTACTCTGAAATTCAATAAAAACAATACCAATCGCCGTTATGTAGGTTTCTTTCTAGGCAACGAGTTTCGACGTTACACTACGTCATCTTCAGGGCTAGAAATAAACCTATATAAAGGCGATTGGTATTGTTTCTATTGAACATTGACCAGTTGTAGTCCCATACTCCACCACAAGATGGAGTTACATTCACTCCGAAACTTGTTCTCTTGGATTTATACATTCGTTGTTACTTTATCAGTAACAGATGAAAACAGTACATTTTTATAAAGAAAACAATGGTAGTTCGGATGTGTCGCATTAACAAGCAATCATTCTTCGTTTCGCCTGTTTGAGATAACATTAGGACTACGCACCATATTTTAAAGTTTCTTCAGATACTCCCGATACTTCAGTTAATGTACAAACATTTAAAAGTTTTTATACGAGGAATATCACAATAACTCCACAATAGGATGAGCTTGTACCATGGGTCGGGGAGGCAGGCTATTCCAGAGGGTAACCCCTGTAGAAAATTATTTAGGACACCCAAGTTTGAGTATAAACTGGTATGATATTTTTGGTATTGTGAAATCCATCGCATATCACATTGACATGGATACATAAAACCTAATAAATTTCCTGCCCGTCCACTGCATTTTCCTCATCCAGTACTATCACTTAAATTCAGCAGCTCGCCTTGTTTCAGTTTGAAACCACACATAGCTACAGAATATCCATAAGAAAGCGTTTAACGACACGTTCGCGTTATAACTCTGTACCACATCGTTAGAGAAGCAAGATCAAGATGTTACTGATTGCGTTGCACACTGCAATAACTGTGATGGTACGTCACATAAATATTGACATTTTTATCGGTTATAAACCGTAGTTAACGTATTTTGTGAATATAATTAGTATAAAAGATACAGTTAATGTTTTCGAAACAACTGATATGCAGTGATAATTTAAGAGTGGCATCTTTATTTAAAGCGTATGAAAATAAAAAAAGGATCGTAAAGAGACGCGACTGTACGGCCGAGGAGGAAGGACGTACTTTATAGTACACACACTGTTTTGTTTCGCGATAAGGAAGGCAGCCATTGAGCGGCTACACGTATTTTATGTAAGTTATTCGTATTTCTGCTAAAATAAACTTGTTATTGTTATCACAAAATGAATTTCCTTGTAATATTAGTCACCTCAAATGCTCGCACTGGCTAATTATTTTTAATAAGCATTTTTTCAGTAATTTGCGCTGCGGAAAGCTCATCTTCTGATGCAGTCTCTGGTCGGCCATTACGCGCCGAAGTATAATTTTTTTTTTTTTGAGTGTTAACAGTAACTGTAAATGCGAGAGATTTCGTTGTAAGAACCTTTCTAAATTGCAACAAATAATTAATTTACGTTAAAGCTCATTTTTTAAAAATTATACAGATTCCATGAGTTCAGTAAGTTTTATCTTGGCCGCTCCACGGCAACAATCGAAATTCTCTTGAGCCTTGCTTTGCAATCAATAAATAGAAATTAACAAAATTACATTCAATTCAGTTAAAGGCAACTATATTTTAGTCACCACGTTCAAAATCTAAATTTGGTACATGAATAACAGCGGCCCTTCAAGAACCCGTCTCATATTTACTTATGCACGTAGATAAATAGTGATAAGAAAAGACAATATCGCTGAGAGAAAGAATCATGCACTAAGAAAAGAAAAATTCACGCTGATAAATTATATATATAACAACTGGCTCCAACGTAACATAACCCAGTACGTAACTTGTTGAACACAACAAAGTGAGATCCTTACACGAATATGTGCTTTGTAATGCTAAACAGTATGGTATACTATCAGAATAATAGGAATATACATGCAGTATATTCATATTACGGGCAGTTGAACAGTAATAACCCAGTAAAGTGAATACTGGCAGATCGATATACTTTTGTTATTTGAATTTCTGTAGATGAGACTCCAAACTACTTCTACTTTGCCCTATATCGAGAAAAACAACTTCATCACCACTACACAGGGTGTCCCAGGACGAAAAGTCAATATTCAGGGATACGACAGGCACGCTCATTTGAAGCAAAAACTTCATATCGACATATGCCCTATTTCAAATGGTTTCGGAGACTGAACACATTGAGCGCCATTTTTGTACGCTGTTCTTGAATAACTCGAAAACCGTGGCCGCGGCCGCTAACTGAAAGGTGTCGCAGTACAAAATTAAACTACATTCCACTTCCTGCAAAAATGTTCCTATTCAGTTTTTCTCTCGTCCTAATAATCTGCGCGAGGAGAGCGAGAAAATATTGAAACTCTCTAGCGACGCACATTCACTGTAGCTTAGGGTGGTGGTCAGCAAAATCATGGTCAACAGGGCCATATACCAGCAGTACAACGATTGAAATTTCTTTTGAGAAACAAACTTTTTAATCTTAAACTATATTGGTAGGTACAATGTCATTAACATAATCGAGGTATATTCTCTTAAGATGGTGTTTACTAGAAACGTCCTAGATCTCACTGAGGTACGTTCGCTGAGGTCCAAACCTTCCAACTCACTCATCCACACTCGTTCTCGTCATTCTGTTTCGTTTATCTCTTTTCGTTTATCCGTTCTAGACATCAAAACGATCGCAACATATCTATCCAAATTCTCGAGACTTCATCTTCTTCCGATCCACAACGCACCCTAAAATTAACTTAGTGACATTTACTTTTAGTTTTAAAATCTAGTTATAACATATGTACGTGGAATACAATTTGAAGTCAACTTAACAAGGATATTGGTCTTGGGACAAGGAATCGGAAAGGAGGAAGACTATTGACTTCTGTAATAAATATCAGCTAGTAACAGCGAATACTCTGTTGAAGAATCACAAGAGGGATAGATATACTTGGAAAAGTCCCGGTAATACAGGAAGATTTCAGTTAGATTACATTATGGTCAGACAGAGATCCAGATATCAGATACTGGATTGTAATGCGTATCCAAGAGCGGATATAGACTCAGATCACAATTTAGTAGTGATGACGAGTAGTCTGAAGTTAAAGAGATCGGAAGAATCAATACGCAAAGAAGTGGGATGCGGAAGTACTAAGGAATGACGAGGTACGCTTGAAGTTCTATAAGGCTATAGATACAGCAATAGGGAATAGCTCAGTAGGCAGTGCAGCTGAATGGATATCTCTAAAAAGGGCCATCACAAAAGTTGGAAAGGAAAACATACGTACAAAGAAGGTAACTGCGAACAAACCTTGGGTAACAGGAGAAATACTTCAGCTGATCAATAAAAGAAGGAAGTACGAAAATGTTCAGGGGAATTCAGGAATACAGAAATGCAAGTCACTGAGGAATGAAACAAATAGGTAGTTGCAGGGAAGCTCAGACGAAATGGCTGCAGGAAAAATGTGAAGGCATCGAAAAAGAAATGACTGTTGGAAGTACTGACTCGGCTTATAGGAAAATCAAAACGACCTTCCATGAAATTAAAAGCAAGCGTGGTAACATTAAGAGTGCAACAGAAATTCCACAGTTATATGCAGAGGATAGAGCGAATAGGTGGAAAGAGTACACTGAAGGCCCCTATGAGGGGGCGATTTGTGTCATGTGACAGAAGAAGAAACCGGAGTCGATTTAGAAGAGATAGGGGATCCAGTAATAAAAACATAATTTAAGAGAGCTTTGGAGGACTTAAGATCAAACAAGGCAGAAATGATAGCTATCGTTCCAACAGAATTTCAAAAATCGTGGGGGGAAGTGGCAACAGAACGACTATTCACGTTTCTGTGTAGAATGTCTGGAGACATACCATTTGACTTTCGGAAAAATATCATCCACACAATTTCGAAGAGTGCAAGACCTGACAAGTGCAACAGTTATCACACAAGCAACTTAACAGCTCAAATATCCACGTTGCTGAAAAGAATCATAAACAGTCGGATGGAAAAGAAAATTGAGGATATGTTACATGACGATCAGTTTGGCTTCAGCAAAGGTAAAGGCACCCGAGAGGCAATTCTGACGTTGCAGTTGATAACGGAAGCAAGACTAAGAAATATCAATAAATGTTCATAGGATTTTCAGACCTAGAAAAAGCGTTCGACAATGTAAAATAGTGCAAGGTGTTCGAAATTCTGAGAAAAGTAGGTGTGAGCTATAGGGAGACACGGGTAACATACAATATGAAGACCCAAAGGGGAACAATAAGAGTCGATGACCAAGAACAATGTGTTTGGATTAAAAAGGATGTAAGACAGGGATGTTGTCCGCCCCTATTGTTCAATCTATACATCGAAGAATGTTCAATACTGGAATTGAAAATCAAGGTGAAACAATAGCAGTAATACGATTCGCAGGTGACATTGCTATTCTGAGTGACAGTGAAGAAGAATTACATGTTCTCCTGAACGGAGTGAATAGTACAATGAGTAGAGAAGATGGACTGAGAGCAAACAGAAGAAAGACGAAAATAATTAGAAGTAGCAGAAATGAAAATATTGAGAAACTTAACATCAGGATTTATGGGCAAGAAGTAGATGAAGTTAACGAATTCTGCTACCTAGACAGCAAAATGACTAATGGCGGACGGACCAAAGAGGACCTCAAAAGCAGATTAGCACTGGCAAAATCGGCACTTCTGACTAAAAGAAGTCCTCTAGTATCAAGCATAAACCTTAATTTGAGGAAGAAAAGTCTAAGAAATGTAAGTTAGGAGCACAGCACTGTATGGTAGTGAAACATGGACTGTGGAGAGACCGGATCAGACAAGAATTGAATCATTTCAGATGTGGTGCTACAGGCGAATGTTGAAAATTATGTGGACGATAAGGTAAGGAATGAACTGGTTCTGCGCAGAATCGGAGAGGAAGCGTATATGTTGACAACACTGACAAGGAGAAGGGGCAGGATGATGGCACATCTGTTAAGGCATCAGGGATTGACTTCCATGGTATTAGAGGGAACTGTAGAGGTACCAAAATCTGTGGAAGAAAACAGACATTGGAATACATCCGGCAAACAGTTGAGGACGTATATTGCAAGTGCTATTGTGAAGTGAAGGGGTTGGCACAGGGGAGGGATTCATAGCGAAGTTATCAATAAAATTAAATCACGAAAATGCAGAAACAGAACTATGTGAACAATGACCTTGTATCTCCTTGGAAGGTTTCAGTAAGGCAAATACGAGGGCCGTTCAGAAAGTAACCTCCGGTTGATTTAAAAAAATACACCAAGTTAAATAAAAATATTTTAATATATACATCTTACAACTACATCTTTGCACTATTTTTCTACATAGTCTCCATAGCGATTGAGGCACTTATCGTATCTCTTCACAAGCTTTGAAATTCCTTCTGCATAAAAATCACCCGCTTGTGCCTGGAGCCAGCCTGTGACCGCATCTTTGAGCTCTTCGTCGTCATCAAACCGCTGTGACCCGAGCCATTTCTTCAAATGCATGAAGAGGTGATAATCACTTGGCGCCAGGTCTGGGCTGTAAGGTGGATGGTTGATAACGTCCCACTTGAAGGACTCAAGAAGGGCCGTTGTTCTGCGAGCAGAGTGAGGACGGGCGTTATCGTGCAAAAAAACGATACCGGAAGTCAGCATACCACGGCGTTTGTTCTGTATAGCCCGTCGTAACTTTTTTATTGTTTCACAGTACACGTCTTGATTAATGGTCGTACCACGTTCCATGAATTCAACCAACAACACCCCTTTGGCATCCCAAAACACCGTTGCCATCAGTTTTCTGGCAGAAAAATCTTGCGAGGCTTTTCTTGGTTTGGTAGGCGAATTTGAATGTGCCCACATCTTTGATTGTTCTTTTGTCTCAGGGTTCACGTACTTAATCCAGGTTTCGTCACCGGTCACGATTCTGTTTAACAATGGTTCTCCTTCGTCCTCATAACGTGACAGAAAGTCTAATGCAGAGGCCATTCTTTGAGTTTTGTGGTGGTCGGTAAGAATTTTGGGCACCCATCGTGCACAGAACTTACGGTAACCCAATCTTGCTGTCACTATCTCGTACAAGAGAGTCTTAGAAATCTGTGGAAAACCAGTAGACAACTCCGACATTGAGAAACGTCGATTTTCACGAACTTTTGCATCAACTGTCTGAACGAGTTCGTCAGTCACCAATGATGGTCTACCACTCCTCTATTCATCATGAACGTTTTCTCGTCCACTTTTAAATAAACGTACCCATTCACGGACAACTCCTTCACTCATAACTCTTGGTCCGTACACGGCACAAAGCTCACGATGAATAGTTGCTGCAGAATATCCTTTGGCTGTAAAAAACCTTATGACAGCACGCACTTCACATTTGGCGGGGTTTTCTATTGCAGCACACATTTCAAACTGCCACAAAAACTAAACTAGCGCAGGTACGACGTTCACTCGACCACGGCTTGATGCCGACTGACCTGTTGAGTGCGTGAACGCACAGATGGCGTCGCTACTCCCCCCACAACCCGCACTGTGACCAATCGGAGGTTACTTTCTGAACCGCCCTCGTAGATTGTTGTTGGATTTAATTTTATAGACAAATCGAGGTTCCCACTTTTACTCTTGATAAGCTTTTCATTTGAAAAGTATTGTTGGCATGAACAGATTGGTTCGAATGTGGAAAGAACAGCTAACTTTAGTTTGTTCAGTTCATTATATTAGTCAGAAATACTATTACATATGTTAAAAATCAACATATCTTCTTTCTCTGTGTCATTCAGTGCAGACCATTTCTGCTGTAAACTAGATTCACATTCGTTTTAGTCTACTATTTCTCTATCGGCACAAAGACATTCAAATTTAGATCTCCGAAATTACTTGTGTCTTAAATTCTGCAACTGCATTTCAAAGTTCCCAATAGTAACAAAGGGAGAAAAATTTAGTTCAGTTACAGTAGCATGAATAGGTTTTTTAACCCACGCTACCGACACTTTACAGTGTCTGAATTCGTAAAGGCTGTTTGCGAAAAGCTTCCCTCATATTTAAAAGTGTTGTTTTGAAATAGTAAATGTCAACATCAGAATTATTTTCTTGGCAATATTTCATTAGGCTTGTAGAATAAATCAAAGTTTGTCCTTCAGAACCGAGGACAAGATTTTTTTGAATGAGTTAACTTCTTCCAAATCGACAAATTGTGTGTTTCCATTCCCTTGTAGTTCACTATTAAGCAGATTTGGATGAGAAATAACGTCTACAATGAAATTAATAGACTCGCTCACGCCGAAAATCCATTTCTGCGCGTGGACCGTGAAGTTTCAGTCAGACTGTACACGCCTGTCCGCACATGGGTATACTGTGGAAGAGCCACACTAAATGGGCCAAAGAGCCACAGTCAAGGGACCAAAGAGTCACAAGTGGCTCGCGAGCCGCTGTTTGCTGAAAGTAGCTCGTTGTTGTAGGCCAGCTTGAGGTAGTATCCCGAATTGATAGGCCACAGGTGCCCCACATCCAATTACATGGAACTATGTGGTTCCACAGAACTTTTCAGGGTTCGAACGTCTATGATGTACTTATGCAGACTGCAGCGAGGAATGAAGATTTGTAGCAAGGCCAGGATTCGACCCTAGACCTCCTGCTGACTAGGCAGAGGCACTGCTCCACGCTGGCTCAGTGGCTCTGCACAGCTGCATGGAATACCCTGGCACGCGTCTCGCCTCAATCCTAATTACCGTATGTTTGCGCGTTTGTCTACTGAGCAGAGAACTGGGTTCGAATCCAGCCTTCGTATAAATTTTCATTCATCTCTTTATTAAACTGTTCGCCTCGATTTCCTCTGCACTACCGTGGTACGTTGCAAACAATGACGATGTACTGAAATTGCAGATAATAGATAAAATATACCTTAAATGCGCTCCGTGTCGGATACTACACTACTGACCATTAAAATTGCTACACCACGAAGATGAAGTGCTAAAGACGCGAAATTTAACCGCCAGGAAGAAGATGCTGTGATTTGCAAATGATTAGCTTTTCAGAGCATTCACACAAGGTTGGCGCCGGTGACGACGCCTACAACGTGCTGACATAAGGAAAGTTTCCAACCGATTTCTCATACACAAACAGCGGTTGACCGGCGTTGCCTGGTGAAAAGTTGTTGTGATGCCTCGTGTAGGGAGGAGAAATGCGTACCATCACGTTTCCGACTTTCATAAAGGTCGGATTGTAGCCTATCGCGATTGCGGTTTATCGTATCGCGACATTGCTGCTCGCGTTGGTCGAGATCCAATGACTGCTAGCAGAATATGGAATCGGTGGGTTCAAGAGGGTAATACGGAACGCCGTGCTGGATCCCAACGGCCTCGTATCACTAGCAGTCGAGATGACAGGCATCTTATCCGCATGGCTGTAACGGATCGTGCAGCCACGTCTCGATCCCTGAGTCAACAGATGGGGACGTTTGCAAGACAACAACCATCTGCACGAACAGTTCAACGACGTTTGCAGCAGCATGGACTATCAGCTCGGAGACCATGGCTGTGGTTACCCTTGACGCTGCATCACAGACAGGAGCGCCTGCGATGGTGTACTCAACGACGAACCTGGGTGCACGACTGGCAAAACGTCATTTTTTCGCATGAATCCAGGTTCTGTTTACAGCGTCATGATGGTCGCATCGTGTTTGGCGACATCGTGGTGAACGCACATTTGAAGCGTGTATTCGTCATCGCCATACTGGCGTATCACACGGCGTGATGGTATGGGGTGCCATTGGTTAGACGTCTCGGTCACCTCTTGTTCGCATTGACGGCACTTCGAACAGTGGACGTTACATTTCAGATGTGTTACGACCCGTGGCTCTACCCTTTATTCGATCCCTGCGAAACCCTACATTTCAGCCGGATAATGCACGACCGCATGTTGCAGGTCCTGTACGGGCCTTTCTGGATACAGAAAATGTTCGACTGCTGCCCTGGCAAGCACATTCTCCAGATCTCTCACCAACTTAAAACGTCTGGTCAATGGTGGCCGAGCAACTGGTTCGTCACAATACGCCAGTCACTACTCTTGATGAACTGTGGTATCGTGTTGAAGCTGCATAGGCACCTGTACACGCCATCCAAGCTCCGTTTGACTCAATGCCCAGGCGTATCAAAGCCGTTATTACGGCCAGAGGTGGTTGTTCTGTGTACTGATTTCTCAGAATCTATGCACCCAAATTGCGTGGAAATGTGATCACATGTCAGTCTAGTATAATATATTTGTCCAGTGAATACCCGTTTATCATCTGCATTTCTTCTTGGTGCAGCAATTTTTATGTCCAGTAGTGTATTTGGAGTAGGGCATATGTACGTATGAACTTACTTGCTTCAAATGATCATTGCTGTCATATCACTGAATACTGAGCACTCCCCCTGGGACACTTTATTTCCTGCGATATACGTAGAGAAAGTCGCTGGGTCCACATGCGGACTAACAACTATTACTGCAAGTAAATTTCTAGGAAAACATTCAGCCACGCACTGTTTTGTATGCAAGCACTTATCTGTGTGTATTTGGGAGATCCTGCCTTTTAATGCAGCTCTTGGAAATAGCGGTGCAATGTACGGCGATGACAGAGCAGACCTTGATTTCGAAACGCGAGACCAGGGCAGAGTGTGCCACCACTCTACTTAATTAAACGGCAGGTTACCGCTCGCTACTATCGAAAATCGGCTAGTAATCACTTTTCGTTGTTTAGGATCACGACAGCACTATTCTGAAATTATCTTGGATCCTAACTAGTTAATTCCATCGTACGCAACAGCCCAGAAATTAAAATGCATTACAGTTAGAAAAATCACTACGTCCAGTAACACAATATTCACCGCTCATTGCTTTTATAAAAGCAACAGTGAAGTGTGTGTTCAAATACAAGCTTGGAATCGCTGAATATACTGAAGTCATTTCATTGTTTTTATTTAGGCTGAACGTTCAAAGGTAAAATGGAAATGAGCGTATGGCAGGCCCCTACTCCGGGAAGTTGGGCCGTGAATGAAAGTCTTATTTCTTTCGACGCTACACTGGGCGACTTGCGCGTCGGTGATGAGGATGAAATGATGATGAGGACAACACAACACACAGTCCCTGAGCCCAGAAAAATCTCCAATCGGGAATCGAACCCGGGTACGAATGCATGGGAGGCGAGCACGTTACCACCCAGCTGCGCAGGTAGACCGCTCAAAGGAACGAACCACTGATTGGAATAGTAATACTATAACATAATAATTTGGAGTTTCATATTTTAGATTTAGTGGGATAGAAATTAAGCTCAGAATTCTAAAATGTTTAGCTCCTCTTCACAGAAATGTACAAAAAATAGTACTTTTTCGGTGATATACATTGATTTCTGAATCTTGATTCGAACAAGGACAGCGAATGTGGTGGCACATTAATTAACACTTCAACACTGAACTCGCATCAGCGATGAGCGGGGTTCAAATCTCTGAATGGCCCCTAGATTTATATTTTATGTAGTTTTTCTATATCAGCAAATGCGAATCCCGTGTGGTTCCTTTGAAAAGAATTTCCTGTCGCATCCTACAACCATGAGCACTTTTTGTCCACTTTTCTTCGGAAAATACTCTTTGAATTTCCTGTCATGCATTTACTGATTGCAGTAATGAGCACGCCTCTCTGAGCTTTTCAAGTCTGTTACAGAAGTATCCTACACGACAAATGTCAGCCTGGTGCTACCTAAGTTTGCTTCCATAATTTAAAAGGACCCTCGAAAATGTAGACAAAAAGTTAAGGACGATATCTTGAACAGTTTTACTACTATGGACTGATTCTATGTTCATCACTACGACACAGAAAATAAGGAAACCGCTTTATATTTCAGCATACAGAAACCAATGATGAAATAGCGGTTTTCTCATGCAGCAAGTTAAAGTAAACGTTACACCTGTTTTCACCCTGAAAGGTGAGCTGGCTTTTGTAATTCACCAATAGTACCATGCTCTCTGACCGATGAGTAGCTGATTCATGACAGCGCTTCCTGAAAAAAGTCAAACTATTTCGAAAGTGCTGCGTACTTCATTAGTCAGATACGATTGAATGTCAATCTTTCATCAAAAAGATATCATCATATGTTTTAATGCATTCTGAAAATCACCGTCTTTCACGATGACAACGGGGACACAGGTTTGTTGTTGAACTGTGTGGTAATCGGCAATGAAGAAATAACAATTGAAAATTCTATGTTAAAAATATGTCAAATTAATCTTAACTCCATTCATTTACGATGTCCAACAGATGATTCTTTCTTTACTAAAGAACAACGCTACAGAGCTAACAAAAATTATTCGTCAATGGTGTGTATCTTTGTTCTTGAGCATCCTTCCATTTCTGCCCCCACGCACATTATATTTGTTTCCACCAGTGAAGATTTCCAGACAAGACGTGTACTTTGCATGCGTGACGATCACAGAAGGTGTGCTACGAAGAGGGTGCAATTGAGGAATTATTAACAAACAAACTGTATGATGCCTAGTTGCGAAGAAGAAAGATGTGCAGTCGTTATAATTAAATACAGATGTGACTGTACGACAAAGAAAATACTGAAACCTTAATCTTCATTTTGGCATTGCTTTGACCCGGGATAAAGCAATCCCATACTATCCAATATGTGTACCATTTTACAGAGGTATTAAATATACAGGATGCGGCTAATAAAAGTGGACTAGAGAGCAGAGTCCCAGGGTACAAAGAAACGCAGCAGCCGTAATATAGGACTATCCTGACTACAGTAGATGTTGAAAGTGACTACCATTCATTCACTTTTGTGCCCTGGTCAGCAAGTTTGCTGAAGACGGATAGAAGCTGGACTGCTGGAATTGCTGCAGTCTCATCTGAAGTGTTCTGCTGCAGGTCTTGAAGCCTATGATCGTTGTTGTGACGCGCTTTGGACTTCAGTGCTCCCCACAAAAAGCAATCGCAAACTGACAAACCAAGAGACGTGGGTGGCCAGCTTTGGCCCCGACCAGACTGACCTCTGATAACAACTCTGTCAGGGAGAAAATTATGTAAATGTGTTCCAAGATTCGGCCGGCTGTATGGACAGTTCAAAATGTTCAAATGTGTGTGAAATTTTATGGGACTTAACTGCTAAGGTCATCAGTCCCTAAGCTTACACACTACTTAATCTAAATTAGCCTAAGGACAAACACACACATCCATGCCCAAGGGAGGACTCGAACCTCCGCCGGGACCAGCCGCGCAGCCCATGACTGCAGCGCAATAGACCGCTCAGCTAATCCCGCGCGGCTATGGACAGTTGCTTCATACTCTTGGAAGTATGATTTGCCCCATCTTGTATTACCTAAATTGTATTTCACACAAACAATTTCTCAATTTATTACCTAATACTGACACAAAGAAAAATTGTACTAACTGTATTTTTAATTTGACTGCTGTGAACCCTCCACGAAGAAGTTATTGGGATGTGATAACTGTTAAAATTCACTGCAGGGAAAGAAAATCCGAACATCAAAAATTAATTAATGTAGAGTAATGAAATTTCGGGAATACATTTGTCTTGGTCACATATTCATGTGATTAACACTGCAAATGCTGGTAGATTAATAACGCCAGAATGTTGAGTGCGAACATGCCAACGTGCATGCATTGTGTTGTACAGCTGCCGTATGTTAGTCTGTAAGGTGTAGTTCCATACTGCTGCACTTGATTGGTCAGTGCAGGGAAGGTTAATGCTCTTTGTCGTTGGAGTTGTCGTACGGTGATGTCCCATACATCCTAGATTGGAGACAGATGTGGCGATTGAGGAGGTCGGGGCAACACGCCGAGACACTGTAGATCATGTTGTGTTACAACAGCGGTATGTATGCGAGAGTTTTTTTTTTGGTCATCAGTCTACTGACTGGTTTGATGCGGCCCGCCACGAATTCCATTCCTGTGCTAACCTCTTCATCTCAGAGTAGCACTTGCAACCTACGTCCTCAATTATTTGCTTGACGTATTCCAATCTCTGTCTTCCTCTAACGTTTTTGCCCTCTACAGCTCCCTCTAGTACCATGGAAGTCATTCCCTCATGTCTTAGCAGACGTCGTATCATCCTGTCCCTTCTCCTTATCAGTGTTTTCCACATATTCCTTTCCTCTCCGATTCTGCGTAGAACCTCCTCATTCCTTACCTTATCAGTCCACCTAATTTTCAACATTCGTCTATAGCACCACATCTCAAATGCTTCGATTCTCTTCTGTTCCGGTTTTCCCACAGTCCATGTTTCACTACCATACAATGCTGTACTCCAGACGTACATCCTCAGGAATTTCTTCCTCAAATTAAGGCCGGTATTTGATATTAGTAGACTTCTCTTGGCCAGAAATGCCTTTTTTGCCATAGCGAATCTGCTTTTGATGTCCTCCTTGCTCCGTCCGTCATTGGTTATTTTACTGGCTAGGTAGCAGAATTCCTTAACTTCATTGACTTCGTAACCATCAATCCTGATGTTAAGTTTCTCGCTGTTCTCATTTCTACTACTTCTCATTATCTTCGTCTTTCTCCGGTTTACTCTCAAACCATACTGTGTACTCATTAGACTGTTCATTCCGTTCAGCAGATCATTTAATTCTTCTTCACTTTCACTCAGGATAGCAATGTCATCAGCGAATCGTATCATTGATATCCTTTCACCTTGTATTTTAATTCCACTCCTGAACCTTCCTTTTATTTCCATCATTGCTTCCTCGATGTACAGATTGAAGAGTAGGGGCGAAAGGCTACAGCCTTGTCTTACACCCTTCTTAATACGAGCACTTCGTTCTTGATCGTCCACTCTTATTATTCCCACTTGGTTGTTGTACATATTGTATATGACCCGTCTCTCCGTATAGCTTACCCCAACTTTTTTCAGAATCTCGAACAGCTTGCACCATTTTATAACGCTTTTTCCAGGTCGACAAATCCTATGAAAGTGTCTTGATTTTTCTTTAGCTTTGCTTCCATTATTAGCCGTAACGTCAGAATTGCTTCTCTCGTCCCTTTACTTTTCCTAAAGCCAAACTGATCGTCACCTAGCGCATTCTCAATTTTCTTTTCCATTCTTCTGTATATTATTCTTGTAAGCAGCTTCGATGCATGAGCTGTTAAGCTGATTGTGCGATAATTCTCGCACTTGTCAGCTCTTGCCGTCTTCGGAATTGTGTGGATGATGCTTTTCCGAAAGTCAGATGGTATATCGCCAGACTCATATATTCTACACACCAACGTGAATAGTCGTTTTGTTGCCACTCCCCCCAATGATTTTAGAAATTCCGATGGAATGTTATCTATCCCTTCTGCCTTATTTGACCGTAAGTCCTCCAAAGCTCTTTTAAATTCCGATTCTAATACTGGATCCCCTATCTCTTCTAAATCGACTCCTGTTTCTTCTTCTATCACATCACACAAATCTTGACCCTCATAGAGGCTTTCAATGTATTCTTTCCACCTATCTGCATTTAACAGTGGAATTCCCGTTGCACTCTTAATGTTACCACCGTTGCTTTTAATGTCACCAAAGGTTGTTTTGACTTTACTGTATGCAGAGTCTGTCCTTCCGACAATCATATCTTTTTCGATGTCTTCACATTTTTCCTGCAGCCATTTCGTCTTAGCTTCCCTGTACTTCCTATTTATTTCATTCCTCAGCGACTTGTATTTCTGTATTCCTGATTTTCCCGGAACATGTTTGTACTTCCTCCTTTCATCAATCAACTGAAGTATTTGTTCTGTTACCCATGGTTTCTTCGCAGCTACCTTCTTTGTACCTATGTTTTCCTTCCCAACTTCTGTGATGGCCCTTTTTAGAGATGTCCATTCCTCTTCAACTGTACTGCCTACTGCGCTATTCCTTATTGCTGTATCTATAGCGTTAGAGAACTTCAAACGTATCTCGTCATTCCTTAGTACTTCCGTATACCACTTCTTTGCGTATTGATTCTTCCTGACTAATGTCTTGAACTTCAGCCTACTCTTCATCACTACTATATTGTGATCTGAGTCTATATCTGCTCCTGGGTACGCCTTACAATCCAGTATCTGATTTCGGAATCTCTGTCTGACCATGATGTAATCTAATTGAAATCTTCCCGTATCTCCCGGCCTTTTCCAAGTATACCTCCTCCTCTTGTGATTCTTGAACAGGGTATTCGCTATTACTAGCTGAAACTTGTTACAGAACTCAATTAGTCTTTCTCCTCTTTCATTCCTTGTCCCAAGCCCATATTCTCCTGTAACCTTTTCTTCTACTCCTTCCCCTACAACTGCATTCCAGTCGCCCATGACTATTAGATTTTCGTCCCCCTTTACATACTGCATTACCCTTTCAATATCCTCATACACTTTCTCTATCTGTTCATCTTCAGCTTGCGACATCGGCATGTATACCTGAACTATCGTTGTCGGTGTTGGTCTGCTGTTCACAGTAACTCACCCTCTGCCCTACCTTCCTATTCATAACGAATCCTACACCTGTTATACCATTTTCTGCTGCTGTTGATATTACCCGATACTCATCTGACCAGAAATCCTTGTCTTCCTTCCACTTCACTGACCCCTACTATGTCTAGATTTAGCCTTTGCATGTCCCTTTTCAGATTTTCTAGTTTCCCTACCACGTTCAAGCTTCTCACATTCCACGCCCCGACTCGTAGAACGTTATCCTTTCGTTGATTATTCAATCTTTTTCTCATGGTAACCTCCCCCTTGGCAGTTCCCTCCCGGAAATCCGAATGGGGGACTATTCCGGAATCTTTTGCCAATGGAGAGATCATCATGACACTTCTTCAATTACAGACCACATGTCCTGTGGATACACGTTACGTGTCTTTAATGCAGTGGTTTCCATTACCTTCTGCATCCTCATGTCGTTGATCATTGCTGATTCTTCCGCCTTTAGGGGAAATTTCCCACCCCTAGGACAAGAGAGTGCCCTGAACCTCTATCCGCTCCTCCGCCCTCTTTGACAAGGCCGTTGGCAGAATGAGGCTGACTTCTTATGTCGGAAGTCTTCGGCCGCCAATGCTGGATCAAAATGGTTCAAATGGCTCTGAGCACTATGTGACTCAACTGCTGAGGTCATTAGTCCCCTAGAACTTAGAACTAGTTAAACCTAACTAACCTAAGGACATCACAAACATCCATGCCCGAGGCAGGATTCGAACCTGCGACCGTAGCGGTCTTGCGGTTCCAGACTGCAGCGCCTTTAACCGCACGGCCACTTCGGCCGGCCGCCAATGCTGATTATTTATCAAAATTTAGGCAGTGGCGGGGATCGAACCCAGGACCGAAGACGTTTTGATCATGAATCAAAGACGCTACCCCCTTTTTTTTTAATTCTTTGTTGATCTCATTTTATGTTCTGTTTTGTTCGTTGCATATGATCGGGGCGGACGTCTCATGACACCCGTTCAGGTTGTTCATTGATCCACTCACTCAGTTTTGTTATTTCAGTGGGTAGCTAAACCCTCTTACCGAACACGCTGAGCTACCGTGCCGGCTGAAGACCACGGGTAGTTAGTGAGAGTTATCCTGTTGGAAACCTCCTGGAATGCTGTTCATGAATGGCAGCAAAACAGATTGACTCATCAGATTACCGTAGAATTTTGCAGTCAGAATGCATGGGATAATCATGAGAGCGGTCCTGCTGTCATACGATATCGCACCCACAATTCCAGGTGTAGGTCCAGAGCCGGCCGAAGTGGCCGTGCGGTTAAAGGCGCTGCAGTCTGGAACCGCAAGACCGCTACGGTCGCAGGTTCGAATCCTGCCTCGGGCATGGATGTTTGTGATGTCCTTAGGTTAGTTAGGTTTAACTAGTTCTAAGTTCTAGGGGACTAATAACCTCAGCAGTTGAGTCCCATAGTGCTCAGAGCCATTTGAACCATTTTTTGTAGGTGCAGAGTGTCTAGCACACAGTTAAGTTGGTCTCAGGCCCTCAACTGGCCACACAATCACTGGTCTGGTAGTTACTAGCATCGAGGCAGAACCATCTTTCATCGGAAAACACAACAGAGCTCCACCCCGCCCTCCAATGAGCTCTCGCTTGACTCCACTGAAGTCACAAATAGTGGTGGTTTTGCTCAGTGGAATGTACGCCACAGGGCGTCTGACTCGGACCTGTCCTTGAAGTAACCGGTTTGTAACACTTCGTTGTGTCACAGTGGTGCCAGCTGCTGCTCAGATTGATACTGCAGTGTCATTTGAGAGAGCCATACCCCGAACACGATCGTCTTCCCTCTGGTAGCGCCACATGGCCGTCCGGAATGGTTCAAATGGCTCTGAACGCTATTGAACTTAACATCTGAGATCGTCAGTCGCCTAGAACTTAAAACTACTTATACCTAAGTAACCTAAGGACATCACACACATCCATGCCCGAGGCAGGATTCGAAACTGCGACCGTAGCGGTCACGTGGATATGGTGTGAAAGATATGGACAGACAGAGGAGGAAGGAGATGGACAGAAAGAAGGGAAAGAAAGAGATGGACAGACCGGGAGGGTGGGGGGAAGAGAGAGACGGAATAGGAGTTGGAGAAAAGGGGGGGGAGGAGATAGTCAAAAGGGGAGAAAGAGAAGGTAAGGGGTAGGAGTGGGATATGAGGAGATGGCCTTTTGAGGGAAGGACGAGATGGACAGAGTAGGAAGGAGCTGATGGGCAGACGAGAGGGTGAAGGAACAGATGGACAAAGAGAGGGGGGAGGAGCAGATGGGCAGTGAGAGGGCGGGAGGAGGTAAACAGAAAGAGGGCGTAGAAGGAGGTGGACAGATAGAGGGGGAGGGGAGGATGAGACTGACTAGTTAATAGTTAATGGAATCTGTAATTATGAAATATTAGTTTCCCACTAGAACGACGTAGTTCTTTCCAGATAGTAACTCATATGTTTACCAAGTTTGGTTGAAATCAATCCTGGAGTTTAAGAAGAGATTTTCACCTGCGACGTTTCCTGTATATGCACATGACATTTGTATTTCACATATATTTAACATATTTTACACATACTTGTACATATTGCACTGTAAATCTATAGAATTTTACCTTGCACTTTCGTTTTCACACAGCTCAGTGTTTAAGACATCGTGTATCCTGAACTATGAGTCGTACAGCGATATAATTTTGTACTTATATCCAATGATATATGTGAATACTGTCTGCGAAGTGTGTTGCGAATAGAGTTAATACTAAAGGAGCAATAGATTAAGAGATCATGCCTCATGCGAAAATACAGTGAGCGAAAAACTCTTTTCGTCTTTTCGGGCGGGGTGTAAGCAAGACAAAGTCACGTAGAGGTTCGACATCGAATGTAAAATTTTCTGCAAGTCACTAATTGCTCTCATTCTCAAATAATGGTTGAATATAGTATTCTTTTTCACTTCGAGATGTACGTGGTTCTTATTCACGCAATGGTTCTTCCCAGGCGGCAACTGATCTGTGTAACAAGTTTCGTTGAAATCAATCCAGTGTTTTAAGCAGGGATGTGGAACATGTATACATACATACTTTCATACTAACGTAAAATTAGTCAACTCTATAGAAGGCGTTACGAGCATCAGTTAATACCGTGAACTCCACCCATGGACTTGATAACAGCCTGGATTCAGCTGGAAAGTGAACCCAGAAGGATGTCCAGGTAGATCGCCTCCGTGTTAAGCCATTCGCTGACGATCCGATCGCGCAATTCCACAAAATTGTGGGAATGCTGATGTTGCCATTTGACCCGCTGTTGCAATATGTCCCACAGGTTCGCTATACGGTTCACGTCAGATGATTTTGCAGGCCAGTCGAGTTTTAATAGGGTAGGGCAGTGTTAAGAAAACCAGTTATGTGTTCCTCCAGTCCGAAGCCCTTTCCTGTTGTCGTCTTATATGCCTATGAGAGCAATAACCTCTTGCGAGGTCAACGATTCTAAACGTTCGTTGCACGCAGTTGCCGTCGCTATGTTCTCTCGCTAAAAGGTTGTGATGGACTTTCATCCATTGCCTGCAGTAATTCCTTTCCTACTTGGAAGCTATTTTGATTCACCAGCTGTGAACCGCTCTCCATTTCCTTTCAGTCAGGATCATTTTCCGACCGCAGTTCTGACGTCGCGTTTAGTGGTCACTTGTGATACATCACTGCTTGTACACACGTTAAAAAGTTCGCCACAAAACACCAGCAAATCCAGCAAGTTCACAAACGTATGGCCGTGGGCATTATCCCTTTGGCCATGTCCTTACATTTACCCGTGTTTACGTACTGGGTACTTGTAATTAAAGTGTAGCTACTCACAGAGGTCCAGGGCGGGCTGTAATTGTGGTATGGCAGCGAAATGTGATACATGTTCTAATGAGTTAATGCAGAACCGATTTACGCCGGAAAAAGGTTGGTTCCAATTTTGTTCTCCAGGCGCAAATCTGGCGCTGTGGATGGATTAGGAATGATTCGTGAGCATAGTGTTAGTTTTATTATTAACCGCTGCTTACACAGTTTGTTCAATATGAGCTCTGGAGACGTCGATGAGATGCTATAAAGCGTCAGACTGCCACATGCTGTCGAAAATTTGAACTAATATTTTTCCAGCATAAATCGGTTCCCCATTAACACAATAGTGTTTCCACCAAGTTTCGCTGCAAACGATAATTACAGCCCACACTGGCCCTCCATATGTAGTTGCAGTTTAATTATAACCACCCGGTAAAATGTGTGCTTTAAACATAAATGTCTCACCGATCGCTACTTCCTTATGCTCACGCAGAGAAATGGCACGCGTGGTTCAGCACGTGACCCGCTCACTGCGCCATCTGCAAAGGCTAAACTATTCATCTGTGCGCATGCACTGGGGTGACTAGCTTTTTGTGTGATAAGATTACATACATCACACTGCTGCTGCTCGTACATCCATGCGCTTCTATAATATTTATGGATGTATGAATATTGCACATGCCTTAGTAGTTTAGATTCACGCTGCGAACAGTTCGACAACAGTCAGTCATGTTTTTCGACAAACAGTTTGTGTTTAAGGCTCCATATAAGACAGTTTCAGTACAGTTTCAATCATTTTCTCATTTACGTGGAATGTGCATCTCATTTCCGTTAATCTTATTTTATAATTGTAAATTCGTTCAGTCTGAACCTTGCGAAGTCCGTTTCATAACAGACTGTTTACATGCACAGTATATCACTTTTCCTACAACAGGACTGTTATGTTTTTGTACTATCTATACAGACTTATTCCATCCTGAAAACATCATATGCATTCTCATAGCGATGCCTCGAGCAGAATTAAAATTAAAGCGGATTAGAGTATTATTAGAAACAGCACTCTGGATTTTCCCGCTTCAGTATTACTATTTAATTTCCACATGCGTCTCGGTTTTTATGCGTAAGGTATATTCAACGAATTTTGACGCAAATTCTGTATTGTATAAATATATATTAATTATAGACTGGAATCCATGCGCACTTCAAGTTTAACATAAAAATATTACTTATAAGCTTTTAGCTTTTCTGAATTTTTTCGGTGTATGCAAAAGGTAAAATTTATATTTATTTATTACATTATTCTGAAAAATTTGTTGAAGATGACTTTCGTATAAAAATCGAAACAGGACTCGAAATTGAATAATATCACAGCAAGAAAAGGTCATTTTATTCATACAGAAATACTGATAAAGTTTCAGAAAAAAGTGGAGTCTCTGACGGACTTCTTCGAACTGTGAGTTGATGTGCCGCACCTGAATTCTTCACTGTTACCGATTACAAACTATAAAGGTATTGTACAAAATTTCAATAAAATCCTACTGCACGTGTTTTGAATCTGAAACGTTGACAACTTTGCGACACTGTGACAGCCCCATAAGAATTTTGAATAAAATGGACGCCGATTGTAAATGTCTGTCTTGAAATGTAGAAGTTGTTTATACGATACCGTTGAAAAGAGGAAGCCACGGACAGTATTTAAATGTCAATTTCGACTCAGAAGTACTGACGGACAAAGCAATGAATGTGAAATTAATAAGATATTCAGAGCTTTCCAACAGTAACTTTCAGAAACTCATTAACTTGGTAATCTGATGTTGACTACGACAGTGGAAGCTTCAACTCCAGTAACTAGCCGAAGTTTTATCGTGAATGTTAATGATGGATTGTTTCAAGTGCTAAGAGACGTAAGTAGTGAAGCTGTAACGGCAGAGGCATTAGATCAATCTCTCCAGCAAGTTAGTAAACTTGACTGGATAGATTATTCAGTTGGAAGACAGAAATAATACTAATAAGTAAGAATCCACTACGGATTACGTCTTTAACGTTAGATGGAGTTACCTAAATTATTAAAAGAAATGACTTAATGGAAAACCTATCGCGCTGTCAGGCATCAGAATGAAAGGGGTATCTTGTGGTGCCTTTTCATATTTCGTTCTATTATTACGCCTACATATCCTGCTGTCTGTTCAAATACTTGGACAAAGAATACGTTTGCAGCACATTTTTATTTCATCTTGATATCAGAAGCCTCTTTCCTTTCTCTACTTATCCTTGAATAATTACTCTAAAATGTGGATACGTGGGTGTAGTTTATGAGTTGGAATGCACTTAAGAGTACAGGCATCACATAATAACAAGAATACTAGGACTTTCCGTAGATAGCCTGTGGTGTAGCTTCCCGTGGATTCAGAGCTTCCCTCTTTTCTAGTTCGTACGGTTTCTAGGTCCACTAACAGAAAACACCTCTCTCCCAAGGTAGTAGGAGTAATCCACTTAATTATAGGCCCATATCACTAATGTCCATATGCAGCAGGATTGTGGAACTTCATGAATTACCTCAAAGAAAACGGTCTATTGACACACAGTCAACATGGGTTTAGAGAACATCGTTCTTCTGAAACACAACTAGCTCTTTATTTGCATGAGGTGTTAAGTGCTTCTCTGCCTCGTGATGACTGGGTGTTGTGTGTTGTCCTTAGGTTAGTTAGGTTTAAGTAGTTCTAAGTTCTAGGGGACTGATGACCATAGATGTTAAGTCCCATAGTGCTCAGAGCCATTTGAACCATTTTTTGTTAAGTGCTATTGGCAAGGGATTTCAGATCGATTCCGTATTTCTGGATTTCCGGAAGACTTTTGACACTGTACCACGCAAGCACCTTGTAGTGAAATCACTTGCTTATGGAATATCGTTTCACTTATGTGACAAGATTTGTGATTTCCTGTCGGAGAGGTCACAGTTCGTATTAATTGACGGAAACTCATCGAGTAAAACACAAGTGATTTCTGGCGTTCCCCAAGGTAGAGTTACAGGCCCTTTGCTGTTCCGTATCTACATAAACGATGTAGGAGACAATCTGAGCAGCTCTATTAGGTTGTTTGCTGACGACGCTGTCGTTTCTCGACTAATGAAGTCATCAGAAGACCAAAACCAAATTGCAAAACGATTTAGAAAAGATACCTGGATGGTGCTAGAATTTCCAGTTGAACCTGCACTACTGGCCATTAAAATTGCTACACCAAGAAGAAATGCGGGAATTCATTGGAAAACTGTATTATATTAGAACTGACATGTGATTACATTTTCACGCAATTTGGGTGCATACATCCTGAGGAATCAGTACCCAGAACAACCACCTCTGGCCGTAGTAACGGCCTTGATACGCCTGGGCATTGAGTCAAACAGAGCTTGGATGGCGTGTACAGGTGCCCATGTTGCTTCAACACGATACCACGGTTCATCAAGAGTAATGACTGGCGTATTGTGACGAGCCAGTTGCCCGGCCACCATTGACCAGACGTTTTCAATTGTTGAGAGATCTGGAGAATGTGCTGGCCATGGCAGCAGTCGAACATTTTCTGTATCCAGAAAGGCCCGTACAGGACCTGCAACACGCAGTTGTACGTTATCCTGCTGAAATGTAGGGTTTCGCAGGGATCGAATGAAGGGTACAGACACGGGTCGTAACACACCTGAAATGTAACGTCGACTGTTCGAAGTGCCGTCAATGCGAACAAGAGAAGACCGAGACGTGTAACCAATGGCACCCCATACCACCACGCAGGGTGATTCGCCAGTATGGCGATGACGAATACACGCTTCAAATGTGCGTCCACTGCGATGTCGCCAAACACGGATGCGACCATCATGATGCTGTAAACAGTACCTGGAGTCATCCGAAAAAATGACGTTTTGCCATTCGTGCAGCCAGGTTCGTCGTTAAGTACACCATCGCAGGCGCTCCTGTCTGTGTTGCAGCGTCAAGGGTAACCGCAGCCATGGTCTCCGAGCTGATAGTCCATGCTGCTGCAAACGTCGTTGAACTGTTCGTGCAGATGGTTGTTGTCTTGCAAACGTCCTCATCTGTTGACACAGGGATCGAGACGTGGCTGCACGATCCGTTACAGCCATGCGGATAAGATGCCTGTCATCTCGACTGCTAGTGATACGAGGCCGTTGGGATCCAGCACGGCGTTCCGTATTACCCTCTTGAACCCACCGATTCCACATTCTGCTAGCAGTCATTGGATCTCGACCAACGCGAGCAGCAATGTCGCGATACGATAAACCGCAATCGCTATAGGCTACAATCCGACCTTTATGAAAGTCGGAAACGTGATGGTACGCATTTCTCCTCCTTACACGAGGCATCACAACAACGTTTCACCAGGAAACGCCGGTCAACCGCTGTTTGTGTATGAGAAATCGGTTGGAAACTTTCCTCATGTCAGCACGTTGTAGGCGTCGTCACCGGCGCCAACCTTGTGTGAATGCTCTGAAAAGCTAATCATTTGCATATCACAGCATCTTCTTCCTGGCGGTTAAATTTCGCGTCTGTAGCACGTCATCTTCGTGGTGTAGCAATTTTAATGGCCAGTAATGTAAATAGCAAAAAGTGCGAGGTCATCCACTTGAGTGCTAAAAGGAATTCGTTAAACTTCTGTTACATGATAACTCAATCAAATTTAAAGGCCGTAAATTCAACTAAATACCTAGGAATTACAATTACGAACAACTTAAATTGGAAGGAACACATAGAAAATGATATGGGGAAGTCCAACCTAAGACTGCGTTTTATTGGCAGGATACTTATAAAATTTAACAGATCTACTAAGGAGACTGCCTACACTACGCTAGTCCATCATCTTTTAGAATACTGCTGCGCGGTGTGGGATCCTTACCAGATAGGTCTGACGGTGTACATCAAAAAAGTTCAAAGATGGGCAGTACGGTTTGTATTATCGCGAAATATGGGAGAGAGTGTCACTGAATTAATACAAGATTTTGGCTGGACATCATTAAAAGAAAGGCGTTTTTCGTTGCGACGGAATCTTCTCACGAAATTCCAATCACAAACTTTCTCCTCAGAATGCGAAGATATTTTGTTGACATCGATCTACATAGGGAGAAACGATCACCACGATAAAATAAGGGAAATCAGAGCTCCTACGGAAAGATATAGGTGTTCGTTCTTTCCGCGCGCTATACGAGATTGGAATAATAGAGAATTGTGAAGGTGGTTCTATGAACTCTCTGCCAGGCACTTAAATGTGATTTGCTGAGTATCCATGTAGATGTAGATGTAGATGCAGACCATACTAAGAAGAGGCCCCACTCCCCAGTAGGAGAACGTCGGCCGTTTGTTAGACATTCTTATGTCTGTCACTGACTCGTAAGTATATCCTTTGGAACACAGTTTAGATGTAAGTTCAGGTCGCTACTGATCACTAAGTACCTATTACTATTAGGCAGTAATTCGATTGTCTCAATTATGTGCTCAGATATGTTTATTGGTTTACATTGCGGTATTATTAGGCTAAATATCGATGACGTGCGGGGGCTTCTGTTCATACTTTGTTTTTCGACGAGATCTGGCCATATGCCTTCAGAACATCTGTGATTTTCCACGTATCGTGGTTCTAAGTTGTTACCGAAAATCTCGAAAAGTGCATGACCGATTCTTTAAAGAACATTCGGACGGCCGACGGCTCCATATTTGTATACTATGTGACAGTTGAATACATATTTAATATTTGAGGGGCGACGCTTCCATTTGTAGGGGAACCATCCCTATTTTTGTCTGAAACAGTTAAGGGAAACCATGAATTCCTAAATTTGGATGGCAGAAAGAGGATTCGAATTGTCATCCTTGCGAATGACAGTGTGCTGCATTACCATTAAGCAACACTGCTCGATGTAAATCATGTGCACTAATCATCTGAGAGCTCTACACCCGTGGACTAGCAATATCATCTTTGATTAGTAATTAAAACGTCCTCGGTCCAGGGGTCGAACCCATTCACTGCTTAACTTCTAATAGGCTGAACACTCCCAGCATAAGAAGTCACCCTCGTTCGCCAATGGCCTTGTCGAAGGGGTCCGAGAAGAGGACAGAGGTACAGGGCGCCGTCTTGACTTGGCTTTTCAATTCAATTTTGCCAACAGCGGTATGCTGTAGGTTATTTTATTTTATTTCGAACGCAACCAGATTCGGAAATTCATTTTGCCATCATCAGGCCCCATGCGTTTTTTTTTTTTTTTTTTTCAAATCAACGAGCTTATCGTATAGCTAGATATCGTATAGCTGGATATCGTGAATCCCAATCGTTGTGCAATTGATTCATACAAAAGCCTGCCACCTAAAGTGTACGGCTGTTGGCAAAGTTTATTGAATTGAAAAGTACGTACCAGGCGATGTCCCCTGGCCATAATGAACCGACAGAGACTCTTGACCTGGGGTGACAAACTGCCACTAAAAGGTGGAAGAATCAGCAATGGCGGCATGAGGACGCAGAAGGCAGTGGAAACCAGTGCATTAAAGACACATTATGTAAATCCAGAGGGTATGTTTCCTGTAAATGCGAATGTGTCATGATGAAAGAAGAAATTTTCAATAGAGATGATTCCGGCACCGGTGAATAGGAATTACGACGAACAGAAGGACGGATAGTAGTGGAAGAAGGATACCAAAAAAGTGGTTAGTGTTACTACCTCAAGATCCTGGGGTTCCGGGTTCTGGCATTTAATTTGTGCGCTATTTGTACGTTAAATATAGACGACATCTTCTGTCGGAGACCGCAGCGGTCGAGGATCGTGTTGACTGGCGCGGACCAGCATGGGATCTATCAATACAGGTATAATAAAGGGATTTGTCATGACGTCTGAAACTTGAAGACGACATCCGCCAGGTTAGTGTGCTCAAACATTGTCTTCTGTTGGAAGTGTTTTGAATAAAACAATGTCATTTTGTAACATTTACAGTTGTACTAGTCGCTCCGAACATAGTCGTGTAAAGGAATCATATCTCAATCGTAAGTGGACCCGTTCAAGAGACATTTTCTTTCATATACCATACATGAATTTTACTTGCGCTGGTTCCTCTTGCTGTAGAGGCTTTATTTATGTAATTTGACTTTAGATTTACTATCGATACAATCCGAAGAATTCTGTGTTTGAAATCTATGAGAAGAAGATATTTCAAACCGTTCAGGCATAATAAAACATGTTCTTAGTATTTTCTGGAAGAGGATATAGATGAAACGTTAATTTCGTCATTCGGTATTAAGGAAAATGCTGTATTACCAAAGCAGCATTTTCACATCACATACTTCAGAAATGGTTCAAATGGCTCTCAGCACTATGCGACTTAACTTCTGAGGTTATCAGTCCCCTATAACTTAGAACTACTTAAACCTAACTAACCTAAGGACATCACACACATCCATGCCCAAGGCAGGATTCGAACCGGCGACAGTAGCGGTCGCTCGGTTCCAGACTGTAGCGCCTAGAGCCGCACGGTCACTCCGGGCAGCATCACATGCTTCACTTGTTGGTTATCTGAAACGTGTCATATAGAGAAACTCATAGCAACGAGGCCAAAGGCGTCGTATTATTCGATTAAATACGTCTAAGTCCAGAAAAACGTCTGAAAAATGTCTTCCCGACACAGTGGTATTCACGAAACCATTTTTATATTTCCCATCTGAAACGAGTGCTGCGTGGACACGAGAGAAATTCAGAATAAGACGCAGTTGTAAATTACAGTCTGATAATCTTTAGGGCCTACTCACTTGGCGGCACCGGCTGCAAAGCAATGTACAGAGTAAGTCTGTAGCGCCACTTCCCTTTATTGTACCTCCACGCATCTACCAATTCGTTTCTGAGTGTTCACCGACAACCTGTGGAACCACGTCAGTGTGTTGCTCGTTGGGGACACTCGTCCCATGTGGAGAGCGCTGGCGGACAGTATCTAGCGGGCGTACGCGTTGCTACACCGTCCCATGTTCATATTCGTAAACAGTGGACCATCTAAAGACGCTCTGTCAAGAGCTGCGTAAACGCGCTTGCGGGCAAGTCTGCAGCGAGTTTCAGCAGCCGTCTTTTACTGTCAGCAGCGCCACGCTATCGGCAGGTGGCGTGTCCTGCGCAACGCGTGAGGCGAGATGCCACACGCTGGCGAGTCGCCGCTTTCAGCCGCTCGCCTCGCGCCAACTGGGTCATTAACAGCTCAGGCCGCTCCGCTACCAGTGCCGAGTGGATCGCTGCTAGGCGCCAGACTTCCTAGCGACAGGTATCCAAGTGATGGTTTCTGGGAATCGTGCTTGTCTGCAGGATTAACTCTCGGGTTAATAGGGATTTCTTTCACGTTTTCGGCTATCAGGAAAGAGTCCAGAGACAAGGAAATTAATCACAGTAATTGGTATGTTCTGATCTTTAGTCTGTTTTGATGCAGCTCTCACATCTACCCTGCCTTGTATTGGTCTATAGACCCTTACATAATACTGCTACATTCTTCCATTTGAAGCGTTTTACAATATTCAAACATTCAAACTCCACAACTTTTAATTCCAACACATTTCTTCATTGCAGAATTAACTGCGTGACTCAGAATCGGAATCTGTCCTGTCAACCAATCTCTTCCTTTAGGGAAATTGTGCCATACGTTTATTTTCTTCGCTATCACATTCAATATCTCTATTGTTTACCCGATCTACCAATTTAGCCCTCAGCTTCATTTTAAAACACTAAGAATAGAAATCTTCCATTTTCTTCTTATCTCTAGGGCAACTGCCTTGCCGCAGTGGATACACCGGTTCCCGTAAGATCACTGAAGTTAAGCGCTGTCGGGCGTGGTCGGCATTTGGATGGGTGCCCATCCAGGCCGCCATGCGCTGCTGCCATTTTTCGGGGTGTACTCAGCCTCGTGATGCCAATTGAGGAGCTACTCGACCGAATAGTAGCGACTTCGGTCAAGAATACCATCATAACGACCGGGAGAGCGGTGTGCTGACCCCACGCCCCTCCTATCCGCATCCTCCACTGAGGATGACACGGCGGTCGAATGGTCCCGGGTGACGGAGTACTTCTTTTTTTCTTCTTATCTCTAGTGCTTTTCATCCACTGATAACTTCCATATACGGGTACACTCTAACTAATAATTTCAGAGTTCTTCGTAATACTTTAAGTATGTTCGAAGGCAACACGATTTTCTTTCTCTGAGAAGTTTTTCTTCCTATTGCCAGACAAGTTTATATCCCCTTCACTTACGACATTATCAGTTTTTTGCTTCCCAAATAGCATAACTCGTCTACTTCTTCTATTGACTCGTTCGCTAATCTAATTACCCCAGCACCATCGGTGCTGGTGGTCGCATTCCGAGCTAAACTGTACATCCCTTTCCCCGTTCGTATTACTAGGATAGGTTAGTGACACACAGGTCACCGTACAAGCGTTCAATTGATAGACTTGCAGCAGCCCGTTGAGCGATACATAATTATTTCTATTATTATTATTATTATTATTATTATTGTTAGACTAATATCACCTGAATTAATTCAACTACAGTACATTACCTCTCACAATGTATCTCGCCTCGATGGAGAATTTTGTATCTTTGAAACTACCTACGAAAAAGGGCGCGCACACTGTTACACTTTAAATGGTCACGTAAGAGAAATTTTCGTATCGACAGAGTATGTCACGACCACGGGTAATTCTGCAGTCACTTGCAAGGAATGAGTTGAGTATCTTCTGCGGTAGAACACACATAGCTTAGAGCAATTTTGTGACGGTATGCGTCGCCAGGTTACTCAGTATACGAAAGAAATATTGTTGTTATTCATATCTGCATCTATATCTACACCTAAACTTTGCAAACGAAAGTGAAGTGTGCGGCAGGGGCTTGTTTCCACTGTACGACGTCTGAGAGTTGCTTCACATTCCATTCGTGCAGGTAGAGTGACATGAATGACTCCTACATTGCTTCTGTGCGCGCCGTAATAACTCTGGTCTTGTCTTTCCGTTTTGTGTGAGAGTAATACACAGAAAGCCGTATTATATTTCCAGATTCTTCACTTAATATTGGTTCATGACATTCTGTATGTAGTCTTTAGAGGTATGGCTAGCGTCTTCTTCAAGTCTCTGGCAGGCGTTCCAGCATTTCTGCAACTACGCGCTGCCATAGTTTGTATATACTCCATATCACCTGTTAGACCTATTTCCTATGGGTCTCTGACACTTAATCAGTATTATAGTACGAGTCGCACGATTCTTTTGTAATCAGTTTCCATTGTACCACGACATATTGTCAGTGTCCTACGAATGACCGACGTCCCTTATTGAACACAGGTATTTGTACGAGACCACTTAACTGATGATAATTGTTTGCTAGTCATAGTTTAGTATTTATTTTAATGTTTATTAATATTTAGTATATGTTCAAATTTTTACGTTTCATGAAACATATCTGAATATTTACGACAAATTGATGACCTTTGCTCCATTTTAAAATCTTATCAAGATCGGCCTAGATATTTGTGCAGCTTTTTTTCAGATGGTTGGGAGGAGTGCATATGTGTGTTTGAAACGAAGCATAGACTTCTCTCATGGATAGTGAGAAATAGGCCCTCGTGTTTTGTTCTTATGCCGAATGAAATACCTAATCCCACGAGAATAAAGCTAGTAATACCATCTGACATGACAGCGTACCTAAAATACATAGCAAATACTTTCATAGGTTCACCGCAACAGAAATAATCGAGGGCCAACGTATCTTTAAATTTCATGTAGTACGTGAATGAATTACTTCGTAAATGGCTGTAAATACTTTGAACATGTAACTCTTCAGGCTTTCCCGGCGAGATCTTGACATGTGGAAAAATCGGGTCTACTGCCGGATGTTTGTGTCGCTCTGGCACTATATTTCGGCCACGTAACTCGTTACGTTCTTCAGGTGCTACCTGAGACTGCTGTGTTGGAGGATCTTGTCCTGTATTTATGCCCAGAGGGCGCTGGGTGCTCTCTTTGCCGTCCGCGCCCGCCTGGCGCTGCTTGTAATGTGTTCTCTCTTTCCCGGTGTTCCCTCGGACGTCCGCGCCCGACTTGGGCGCCATCTGTGGCAGCTCTCTGAGGCCTGTCCTGTGTCGGGCGTTCCGTTCGCGGTCCGCGCCCGCCAGGTGCTGCTCCTGAGGCTTTCACCCCTCCCTGGTGCTCCCACGGACGTCCGCGACCGGCTCGTCCACCATCTGTGGTCGTGGCAGTTGTCTGGGGCCGGACCCGCATGTGGCATTTCGTTCGTTGTCCGCGCCCGCTTGGCGCTGCTCCCAAGGTGTTGGCACTTCCCTGGTGCTCCAACGGATGTCCGCGCCCGCCTAGTCCACCATCTGCAGTTGTGGCAGCTGTCTGAGGCCCGTCTTGCGTCGGGGACTCTGTTCGCGGTCCGCGCCCGCCTGGCGCAGCTTGTTAGGTGTTGTTTCTTCCCCAGTGCTCCCTCAGACGTCCGCGCCCGACGAGGTCTCCATCTGTGGCAGCTGCCACTGTCACGTACTCGAGTAAGCGATGCAGTGCAAGCAGGACCATGCTACTCAAGCGAAGGGTGTGGCGGATCGCCGCCAGGCGGGACGGGCTCGGGCGACCGAGTCCGCCCCGTCTGCGGCCCCATCCGGCCTCCCACGTACGACGACGCAGCAAACGACAATGGACCACGAGACGGCATATTCTAGGGAAACAGGTCCGCTTACAGCGGCGCAATTGTACGTCATCCTGCACCGAATGTCACGGGATACTGATTACCGGGAACGAGCAGCCGACGAACGAGCTCTCCACTTGTTGCAACAGTACCTCAAGTCACTCGGTTGCGTGGTCAATGAAGAGGAACGAGTACCATCGGGAGCCCTGATGGCGTGTTGAATACAAACAACTCTGTTCTGTCAGCGGCGGCCCCGATGAGTGTTGGGCCACCAGTCCCAGTTCCAGAAGAAACTGGTGCACTGCTGGCTGCCACTCCGGTCTCTTCCAGTGAAGAGGCCACAGTTATACCGCAAACTGTACCGCCAGGCGTGACGAGAGAAGACGTCACCGTCCTGCCACGTGACGACACTATCGTAGAGGCCAACCTTGGCGACCTGCTCGAGGCGGAAGCCATGGCACCTCCGCAGCCCTCCAGGAAGAGGCCGGCAGCAATATAGGAGGACGACTCCTCCACATTCTCTCAGTCTGCTTGCAGGAGAAGCCAGAAGCAGAACGGACGATCAGCACCTGCCAGGAGGGTGCAACCTGGCACGAGCTACGCCTCCGCCGCCAAGGGGGAGTCCGCTGACGCCACCACGAGACGACAAGCGGCCTTCCCGCCACTTCCGCCACGGGACTCGAACGAGACCGCACCATCCACCGCGCCTGGCTCGTCAGCCCCACAGGCTGCCTCCCAGGCTGACCACCACCAGGGTGTACGACGCACTGCCCGTCCACTCAATATTCCCGCTCCGCAGGCTGCTGGGCGCGCGGTCCAGCGAACGGACGCGACGGCAACGCCTCGCCCGGCCGCCCCCGCGCCCGCCGCTGCGGCTGTACCTGCACCATCAACAGGACCAGGAGCCGCAGACCTGGGAGCCCTTCTGGGATCTCTCTCTGCCCTGCTGCAACAACTGCCCGTGCTAGTCACAGCAGTCACGGAGGCCCTCCAAGCTGCTACCGCCACCATGAAGCCGCACCATGGATAATCCACTCATCCATGGACTGACCATTTGCGGCTTCAACGCAAACAGCCTGTTCCCCCAACAAGGTGAGTTTCGCCAGTTCATGCAGGACTAGGCCACTGACCGCTGCCTCGTCGGCGAAACTCACCTTAAACCTGGGGTCCACGTGCGTGTAGCAAACTATGTTTGCTACCGCAATGACAGGCCAACAGCCGGCGGTGGCACCGCCATCTATGTACGTGCATCACTCAGGCACCACCAGGTGCAACTTCCGGACCTGGCAACCCTGGAAGCCACTGTGGTAACGGTCACCATGACAGCCGGGTAGATCACGTTCGTGGCAGTATACAGGCCACCACGCGGACACCTCCAGGAGGCGGACGTCGACACGCTTCTGACAGTTGGGGGGAGGGTGTTCATTGCGGGTGACTTCAATGCGAAGCACCCGGAATGGAGCACCCGCCTCACGAATGTCAGTGGCCGCCGACTTTCCCGCGCTGCCGCGAGGAACGGCGCCCTGATCTTGGACCCACAGGAGCCCACAATCTACCCAGCCAGGGGACGGCCGGACGTGCTCGATGTCGCAGTCATAAAAGGCATCGGGCACCACATGACCGCCTCCACACAGTGTGCACTGTCGTCAGAAAACCTGCCGGTGGTCTTCGACATAGATGTCGCCAGAGCCACGCTGCCACCACGCCGACAGACGTACCGGCGCATGGACTGCGAGCGCTTCCAGGAGATAGTCCTGGAATTGATCGTGGACACACCCGATCCAGACGCAGTGGGAGCGGACGCCACTCTGCGTGTCCTCTCCCGCCAGCTACTGCACGCAGCCGACTCAGCCACCCCCCCCCCCACCCACCCCCCCAGCCACAGGGGCCCAGGAACTTCTCCCGCAACCTACCGCCTCCGATACGGGAAGCAATCAGGGAGAAGAACAGGCTGTTCCGGGAGTGGCAGCTCACCCGCCAACCCGCGACGAAGCGACGCCTCAACCTCATGCGGAGAGACATCAAAGCAGTGGCTGAGTTGCACAGGAACAGCGTGTGGTCGGCCTTCGTCACCTCCCTCAACCCAGAGGACGGCAGCATGTGGCGCACGGTGAAGTCGTTCCTGCGCCGACGACAGCGCATACCACCAATATTGGTTGGGCAAGACGTCCTCTGCAGCCCAGACGGTAAAGCAGGTGTCCTGGCGGACCAATTCCAATCGTCATTCACCACGGTGGACGACAATCTGGATGAAGACCACATCCAGCGTGTAGCCGAACAACTCCCAGTGTTCCTGGAGGCAAGGGACGACGGGGACGTCATCGAAGCCATCTCCAAGGTGGAGGTGGCCGCACAGCTGAAGGCGCTCAATACTAGGAAGGTCTGAGGCGCTGATGGGGTCACCAACCACCTGCTGAGGAACCTTCCAGCAGGGGCTCATCCGCTGCTGGCGGGTATCTTCAACCAGGTCCTTCGCTCGGGTGTCTACCCCTCTGTGTGGAAACATGCAGAGGTGGTGGCCATCCCCAAAGTGAACAAGGACCCGCGTGACGCTGCCAATTACAGACCCATCAGTCTGCTACTGGCCGTCTCCAAAGTGTTCGAGCGCCTCTACGCCAGGCGCCTGCTTCGCCACGTGACAGCAGAAGGAGTGATACCGGATGAGCAGTTCGGCTTCCGGAGGGGCACTCCACGGTCCATCAGCTGATGCGGCTGGTGGAAGAGGCCATGCGCGCCCTGGAGACGCGGGAATACCTTGGGGTGGTGTTCCTCGACGTCTCCAGGGCATTCGACTCCGTGTGGTACGACGGCCTCGTGTACAAACTTTTTGTGCACGGGGTCCCGACGTCGCACGGGGTCCTACTCCGGTCGTATCTGGCCGCAGGACTTTCCACGTGCGCCTGGACGAGGGGACGTCCACGCACCGACCCATCCGTGCTGGAGTGCCGCAGGGGTCCGTTCTCGGCCCCCTGCTCTACTCCTTATTCACGGCCGACGCTCCGCGCGTGGTGCCGGTGAAGTTGTCACTCTACGCCGACGACACAGCGCTATTCGTGCGGAGTGTGAAGGCAGTCGAGATGCGCCGCCTGCTCCAGCGTGGATGTGAGGCCCTTGGTGCGTGGTCGACCAAGTGGCGCCTGAAACAGAATGCGGCGAAGAGCCAGGCAGTGATGTTCACACGAAGACCACTGCCACCAGATCTTCCGCCAGTCACCGTCATGGGAAGCCCCGTCCCATGGAGCAGGACTGACCGCTACCTGGGAGTCATTCTCGACCAGAAGCTAACGTGGAAAGCCCACATCGAGGACGTCAGGGGCAGAGCAATAGGGCGCCTACGCGTTCTGTATCCTCTGCTCAACCCGTCGTCTGCCTTGCCTCCCCACCACGGTATCACGCTGTACCTGGCGCTGGTTCGTCCAGTGCTGGAATATGCGGCCGTGGTCTGGGGCAACGCAGCCGACACACACTTCAACAAGCTGCAGAAGGTGCAGAACAGGGCGCTCAATCTCGCTCTGCGCCTACTGAGGCTCTATTCGACCGCTCCGCTACACCGCCAAACCGGCATCCCCTTCCTCCGCGACCGATGTAAACAATCGGCGCGTCTCTTCTATGAGCGGACTGTACAGTCCGACAATAGGCTCATTAGGGACTTGGGCCATCCTATTCACCACAGGCCAACCACGCGTTGGCCTGACCTGTTACGAGATTAATATCTCGTGGCAGAGAGAGGACAACTCCACCCCAGCAAACACCTCAAGCCAATTCGTACCGTGAGGAAGCCACTCCACAGATACAGGATTATGCAGGAACAGCAGTGTATACTTAGCCTGCTCCCAACACGGGTCAGGGCAGACCCGTATGGATAAGTGACAGTGACAGTCACTGTGGTGAATAGGATGTTTATGTCGCTCTGGCACAATATTTCGGCCACGTAACTCGTTGCCTTCATCAGGATGGACAACTCCCATTCTTGGATGTTCTGGTCAAGAGGAAGGCAAATGGCACTTTGGGGCACAGTGTGTATCGTAAGCCCACCCACACTGACTTATACCTCCAAGCCAGTAGCTGCCACCATCCGGCACAGAAGAATGGCGTCTTGAAAACATTACTTCACAGGGCTTGAGCTCTGTCAGATAAGGAAAGTCTGGCCACAGAGATAGAACATCTACAGCTGGTGTTCAGCAGAAATGGATACTCCTCCATAGACATCCAAAGGGTACTTAGTACTACCAGTCAACCACAAGGTTCACAAGAGGAACCAGAGGAGCCGAAGAAGGTGGCATATCTGCCATATGCTGGACCTATTCCTGCATAGATCAGCAGAATTCTTTCAGAATATGATATCAAGAGTATCTCCTGTCCACCCTCCAAAATTGGGACCACGCTAGGGAATGCGAAGGATGACCTGAGGCTACGTAAACCAGGCATTTACTACATCCCGTGCCAGTGTGGAAAGTCATACATTGGCCAGACAACCAGGATGGTGGACGTCAGGTGCAAAGAACACCAGAGGTACACCAGACTTGGACAGGCAACAAAATCTGCCATAGCGGAGCACTGTCTGGAGCTTGGCCACTCAATTGACTACAACAACACCAAAATTGTGACACAGACGCCAAGATTTTGGGACAGTGTCATAAAGGAGGCCATCGAGATCAAGGTCACTGACAACATAATAAACCGAGACAGCGGTTACCAGCTCAGCTCGGCGTGGAGTCTGGCTCTGGAGCTTATTAGGGCTCAACGAAATGAACCAACAAACTCCTCAAGAATGGGCGCGGACGTCCGCGGGAGCACCAGGGAGGGGTAAAAACCTCAGGAGCAGCACCTGACTTGGAATATGTCTTAGCTTTTCGTTTATAGCGTCCATCTGTGCAGGGGGACAGTCTCCCCAGATCTGTCAGTAACAGTCTTTTAACGGAACCCTAATTTCCATTGCAATATATTAACACAATCCAGGGAGGCAGCGCAACCCGAAGCCTTATTTCAGCATCCAGCACCGCAGCATATATAGCCTTACCTCACTCAGTCCTTGTAACTAACTAGTACGCATTGAATTTCTGTTCATTATTGGTGTGCCTCAATCATGGCTTAGTAATCATAAACTTAATCATCAGAGAGACTCGCCCTTCAACAGTTACTTTACGTGAAACGAAACAAGTAGATGGCTGCTCGCCATACGGATTTTACACAGATATTGATTGGTTTCTCGGTAAAACAAAATACTGAGAACTGAGTTTAACAAACTCTATATTTTCAAAGGCATGCAAAAGTAAACTTTAAATTCCGAAAGTATACTTTAAACTAAGCTTTCAACTATTGGGTTTACAAGCAGGCGAAACATCACTCGAGAAATGCGTGATTACAAATCTGTGAAAAAATTAATGTTTAGACTTCATGGTTGGTAACAGCCTGAATTTATCGTAACACGAAGAAAAGTACGTAGTATGTAATGCACTTACCAACTTGCAAACAGTTCTGAATTAGCAACATATCTACTCCTACTTCACTGTGCAGAATCACTTGGCCGGCCGAAGTGGCCGCGCGGTTCTGGCGCAGCAGTCTGGAACCGCGAGACCGCTACGGTCGCAGGTTCGAATCCTGCCTCGGGCATGGATGTGTGTGATGTCCTTAGGTTAGTTAGGTTTAACTAGTTCTAAGTTCTAGGGGACTAATGACCTCAGCAGTTGAGTCCCATAGTGCTCAGAGCCATTTGAACCATTTGAGCCAGAATCACTTGACCGGACTTATACGTTGATTGATATCCATAAACATTCCCAAGCTAACCTCCCTTGCGAAACTAAACTTCGTCACAGGATATGAACTGGACTGATTTTACCGGAATCCCTGTACATGGTAACGTCTGATCAATAGCACGGATCCCCATCAGAGCAAGAATGTTTCACAGTATCGTAATTTGTCCTGTATCACTGATAGAAACTCCAAATAGCGAAACCAGTTTCCTAATAATGCATTATACCCCCCCCCTCCCAGTATATATCTATGTACTAGTAAAAAGATCTGAGTCACAGTAACAGTGAACTACAAGTATACATTCTTGCGAAATGTGTTGTTGGCAGTAAAAGCAGGAAAGAGTTTGTGCAGATTCCTAAAGTCGGAAACGATCTACGGCATCTGTCGCGTCAGGACGAGTTGCAGGGGACATCAGTTTCTCTCGGTTCCTGCCAGAATGATTCTTCTGTGCAACCCTAGAGTTCGTTAAGCCACAGCTTACTTCCGGAAAACGTTTTCGTTACTCTCATTTAATACACATTTGACAGAAAACCTACATTACAAAATTGTCTACGAGCGAACTCGACACGGTTTTATAATATAAACGAATCTCTTAATAGTGAAATAACAGTAAATAGGAAATTAACTTGCCGACCGCGAGCAAATGACTCTCAGTGAGGCAGGCAGTTTTTAGATTAGATTAGATTTACTTCCACTCCAATTGATCCATAGTGAGGAGGTCATCCAGGATGTAGAACATGTCACAAAAATAATAATACATGACAAATATTTACAACTAAGGAGCTAATGTACCTTCCACAGGTCTCGTCTTTTTTTTATGAACACTATATGAAAGGATCATTTTACAACACTCATTTATTAAGATCGCATTAATGCACTGAATTTAAAATTATTATTTTTTCATTTATAAGGTAATAAGCGTATGATAGAACTACTACAATACTTATTTACAATGAACACATTACTGCATTGAATGAAATGATGCAGAAGTTAGATTGTACTTTGCACACACACACATACACACACACACACACACACACACACACACACACACACATATATATATATATATATATATATATATATATATATATATATATATATATACATGCATACACACACACAAAATCAGTTGGTTCTACGGAAAAATTCATCGATGGAGTAGAAGGAGTTGACCATCAATAAGTCCCTTAGGCTTCCCTTAAATTGAACTTCATTGGTTGTTAAGCTTTTTATGGCTGCTGGCAAGTTATTGAAAATGTGTGTTCCTGAATAATGCACACCTTTTTGTACAAGAGTAAGTCACTTTAAATCCTTGTGAAGACTATCCCTCGAGAAGTCGTACCACAACCAACGCTCCGCTTTTTAATGACATATTCATTTCGTAACAAATATGGATTATTGACTTCGGAGTGTACTGAAACTACTCGAGCTGCTAAGTGCAACGACTGGCTGCTTTGAAACATTCATTAAGAATGCATTTTTTGGTTATCCCAACGGAATTATAATGTACGTGACTTATTTTGCTTTTACTGTAGGCCAGGATAGGACCACTCCTGATTTATTGCAATGTCGTCCTCTTATACCTTCAGATAACCTGATGATGCCCTGTCCCGGTGAAACGCATTGTTCTCAACTTAATAAAGAATACTGTGCAGCCTATGACTGTTTTTTAAATAGTAGCGTTAGAAGCTTGCTGTACCACCTATCCAAAATGGAATGGAAAATTTTCCTGAATATAATATATCGTACAGCAGGGGCTCCTGCCACGTGACCACGGGCGTCTTATGTTGACTAACACCACGATAAGTGTATCACGAGTGGAACAGCGGAGGTATTAATATTTCAGTCTGTTAAGAGCCACATAACTTGCGGTGACCCACTTCTGATGCGAGATAGTGTATTTCAAGACGTCCTAAATTTCAGCAGCAGCAGCCTTTCTAACGGGTTTTCGCACATTATAGATCGCAAACTCTACGGCTTAACGGTAGAGATGTGCAGTCGTGAAACTATAAATCCTCTCACTTCCACGTGAATTTACTAAACCTACGAATGCAGGACCAAATACACACGCACATTTATAAAGATTCGTTCGGTCAGTCCCATTTATAATGTTAATCAATGTACATCTGCAACTGCATGATTATTCTGCAATTCTCAATTAAGTACCTGGCGAGGGGTTCATCAAATCACCTTCAACCTATCCCTCTATCGTTCCACACTCTAACGGCGCTTAAATGTTTCTGTGCGAGCTCTAATTTGCCTTATTTTATCATGATCATTTCTTCCAGTGCAGGTGAGCTCCAACACAATATTTTCGGAATAGGAAGAGAAAACTGGTCGATGAAATTTTACGAGAAGTTCCTGCCGCAACGGGAAGCGCCTTTGTTTTAATGATTGCCGCCAAAATTTACGTATCACGCCCGTTGCATTATCTCCCCTATTTCGCAATAGTATAAAACGAGCTACCTTTCTTGGAACTTTTGTCCCCGTCAGTCCCTTCTGACGCCGATCCGACAGCAATAATCCAGAAGGTGGCGGACTAGCGTGGTGTAAGCAGTCCTTTTTAAAACAAACCAAGACGATGACATTTCTAACATAGGCAGAACTGATTTCTGCTTTCATTCGTGGTCTTTTTTATTTCTATGACGATTTGAGACTGAAGATGAAACATTGTTCTACCGAAATGCGTCAGATACAATGTGATAACGCAATAATTGTGTTCGTTAAATTACACGAGTCGTACCCTTCCATCGAGCTGCAAATAAAAACAACACACACACACACACACACACTGATCAGGCACAACATTATGTCCACTGGCCATTGTGAGATTGAATAACGCTTGGTAGCGTCGTGTGCACGTGACGCAATAATGAACGTATATAAGCGGAACAGAGACGAATGTGGAATCATACTAGCTGCGATACGGGCTGAAGGCACCTCAGAAACGGCGGAACAGGTCCGCTGGTTACGTGCTACTGTCTTGAGCATCTATCGAAAGTGGTTGAAAAGATGTTGGACGTCGACAACTCATCACAGAACACTGAGGGCGGAGGCTTGCCCCATCTGTGAAGCAAATTAGGTGCTGGCATATTTCGGTCCTTGTCTGGCGTAAGAGAGTTCAATTGGTCGCAGTTCGGGTAGATGAGTTCACGTCGGGAGTTCGGATAGCGAGTTCGGGTCTGCCAGTCAGTTGGAACGTGTCTGGAGCGCAGTCCGGACCTGCCAGTCGGCACTAGTGCAGTCGGGTTGGAGCAGCAGTGAGGCCTGCGTAGACATGGCTTCCCCGACCATTGCCGCCAAGCATCACTTGAGCCGAGCCACGGTTTTGGTGGATCGTCGGTCAGTCGTCCAACCGGACGACGCGTTTTGGCTCGCCGATCGTTCATGAGTCGGCTGTGTGTGCATACACTCCCGATTTGTTTTCGTGTGTGCTTAGTTACTGTTGCGTATCGTTCAGGTCTTCGTGCAAGTGTTTGTCAGGTTGTGCGTCTAGTTGGCGGTAGTTCCACTGACGAGTATTTTAAATGTCGTTGGTGTACTAGCTCTGAGAGGTCGGTCGTCTCATCGGACGACGTGTAACTGGTTCTCTGAGCGCTTCTGGGCCCCTTCAATTACCATCTTGTGCAACTAAGCTCGGTCTCTTCCCAGCGCAGGGATTTCGGGTAGCCAGTGGGCGTGTGTCCTCTGCAAGGTTGGGTCCGAGCTAGTATTTCCTCCGTCGGGTGTCTGGAAGTGAGTGCGAGAAGCACCAGCTGTGCAGTCGCGACGGGAAAAGTAGTCGCGGACGGACCAGCGGGCAGTCGGTCGGTTTCTGCGGACCAGGGAAGACATCTCCGCGCGGTGCAGTAGGCTGGGTCCACAGGCGGTCCCTGTGCAGTGTCGGAGCGTGTGTGGTGCTATCCGATCGCTACGAGCTTCGTGGTTCACCGACCCAGGACGTTAAAGTTGAGTGGTGTTTTAAGCACTCAAGCCACGTACGTTCATGTTGTGTCGTTTCGTGCGTTTTCACAGCTTAATACATTTGCATATTTGATTGTGGATAATTACGTCCGCAACATTTTGGTGTTTGAGTTCTCATGTTCCGATTGGTGGCAAGCAAGTCGTTTGTCGGTCGGTCCGTGGCTGTCCCTTGGTTGGGTTCCGACGGATCAAGTGTAGTTAGGCACACCACCTGTCTCACGTAAGTAAACGAGGGCAGACCGACCTCCCTGGAGCCCTTCTGAGTGCCACCGTGTTTAATTTTCTGTTGTCAGCTATTTTAAATTTTGCAAAATTAATTTTTAAATTTATCTTTCAAGCTTAAACTCTGTGGCCTTCTGCCTTTAAAGATTATGGTAATATATTTTAAAATTTGGAAATTTAATTGTGGCCCTCAGCCATTTGTATTGCACTTTGTATATCTTGTTGATTTTTTTATTGGAGGCCTTCAGCCGTAAAAAGAGTTGCTTTTGGTAAAGGTTCGTCTGTGTGCCGCTTTGGTTGTAAATGTTATTAAATTACAATAAATGACAATTATAAGGAGAAACTGACCTCAACCCGTGGCCTCTTTCCACAATACTATTACCTGTTATGCCCAGCTGGTTTAGCGGGCGTTTCAGTACGGTTCCTCAGCAACGACTCTAATTTATTCCTATGTTGACCCAACGACAACGTCAGTCTCGATTGCATTTGGCTCAGGATTGACGGTCTGATGACTCACGTTTTCTGGTACACTAGGTCGATGCTCGTGCCTCGAAATGCCTCTTCTTGAAACATGCACCACGCCAGGGACACAGGATGCAGGGGCAGTATTACACCACGGGCGGCATTCACCTGGGATTCCGTATGACTTGTGGCAGTAATCGAGGTCGTGATTGCAGCTGTAGACTTCGCGGTCACTATTCCGGACCAGCTGTCTGTCTTCAAGCTCAATGTCTTCCCGAAAGGAAGGGAAAGTCTCTGGCGTGTCTAATGACTGCGCCTTCGACGCCGCCAACCCGCAACGCAACTGTACTTAGCGGGTTATCGTCAGCCCAACCCCTGCGTTGAGAACGGTTTCCGCGGTACCCGACGCGGCCCTTAGAGGGCCTTCCGATATCCCGCCATATGGCGCAGAAGAGAGGCACCTGTTGCTGCAACCGTCAGAACTTCGATAGTCAATACGAAAATTGTAACCTTCCGCGAGTTTGTGCCCGCGCGGAACCGGTTAGGGCCAGTTCCGTCTTCGCCAGCCAGAGACTAATGTCTATTAACGTTTGGACACCGCCTCGGGTCGGTCGTTGCTTCGCCACCCGGACGGTTCTGCTCGCCCGACCCGTGCTCCGAACCTTGGTGAGCTGCGCGGTAGACATGTGGACCTGCTCGTGAGAATACGTACTTTATTTTGAAGACAGATTTTTCACTGGTCAACAGAACGTAATCTACGCTCTCAAGAATCTGTTTTCGTGTCGTTGAAGAATAGTTGTTTGTGACGAACTTTTGCTTCACATAACTAACAAGACTTTTTGGAGAACATTTATTTTCTTTTGTTGTACTGCAGCAGAAATAGCAGACTGTTTGTGTTCTAAGCTTACTTTTTCAAATAAACGCCGCGCGGGATGAGCCGAGTGGTCTCAGGCTCTGCAGTCATGGACTGTGCGGCTGGTCCCGGCGGAGGTTCGAGTCCTCCCTCGGCATGAGTGTGTGTGTTTGTCCTTTGGATAATTTAGGTGAAGTAGTGTGTAAGCTTAGGGACTGATAACCTTAGCAGTTAACTCCCATAAAATTTCACACACATATGAACATTTTTTTTCAAATAATTGCATCTTTGTCTGATCTTGTGAAAGCATTTCGTGTCAAATGCCTTACTGAAATCAAGAAATACGGCATCAGCTTGAGTGCCGTTGTCCACTGCGCTGTGGATCTCATGGAGGGACAGAGCGAGCTGAGTTACCCAGGATCTCTGTTTGCGGAATCCATGTTGATTTTTATAGAGGAGCTGTTCATTTTCGAAGAATGTCATAATCCTTGAGCATAAAACATGTTCCCTAATTCTACAACAGATTGAAGTCAAAGATATAGGACTATAATTGGGTGGATCTGTCTTACGGCCTTTCTTAAAAATAGGCATGACTGCTCTTTTCTCCAGTCGTTAGGAACCTTTCGCTGCTTAAGCGATCTACGATAAATTACTCCTAGAAGGCGAGCAAGTTCTTTCGCATAATCTCTATAGAATCTTATAGGTATCTCATCTGGTCCTGAAGCCTTTCCACTACTAAGCGATTGTAGCTGCTTTTCAGTTCCGCGATCGGTTATCTCAATATCTGCCATTTAGACGTTCGCACGACGATTGAAAGGAGGGACAGTGTTACGATCTTCCGCGGTGAAACAACGTCGGAAGGCTAAATTCAGTATTTCGGCCTTCTCTCCGTTACCTTCTGTTTCGGTGCCGGTGTGGACGCTGAGAGAATGAATAGATCATTTTGACCCACTTACTGATTTTACATACGACCAAAATCTCTTAGAGTTTTTACTCAGGTCGGTTGACAACGTTTTACTTTCGAAATCATTGAACGCTTCTCTCTTTGCTCTCATTACGCTCATTTTCGCTTCGTTCAACTTTTGTTTGTCTACGTTTTTACTTCTCTTGAATGTGAGATGAAGTGCTCTTTGTTTATGTAGCGATTTTCTAAAACGGTTATTAAACCATGATGGATCTTTCCCATCCCTTAAAACCTTACTCGGAACATACTTGTCTAGGGCATATTGTTCTCCACTGACTGCTGAGATATTCAGAAATTTGTATCCTGTCACACCTGCTGAGCAAATATACGTCCCTACCTTTCTTAACATTCCTTGTAGGACCCGTCGTCAAAGATACTGTCACAGCCTTATGATCACTGATACCTCCCTCTACGTTAAATGATTCGGTAAGTTCAGGTCGGTTTGTTGCCAGGAGGTCTAAGACGTTACCCTCACGCGTTAGTTCTCTTATTATCTGCTCAAGGTAATTTTCAGGCAAGACATCCAGAACAACGCCACACGATTCCCTGTCTCTGGCACCAGTTTTGATGGCATAACACTCCCAATCTATACCTGGCAAGTTGAAGTCACACCCTAATACAACGGCATGATTAGGAAAATTACTAATGATATTCTGCAAGTTCTGTCTGAAGCGCTCTACAACTACAGATCCTGAGCCAGGTTCTCTATAAAAGCATCCGATCTCCAGTTTTGACCATTCTTTGATACTCAATCTCAACCACATTAATGCACATTCGGAATCCGTGATAACCTCGCTAGATTTTATCTACTTTTTGTCCTGCAATACACACGCCGCCTCCATTGGTGACTAACCTACCTTTACGGTAAACATTCCATTCTGAACTTAGGATTTCGTTGTTGTTGACGTCTGGCTTCAACCAGCTTTCTGTTCCCAATACTGTCTGTGCATCATAACCCTCAATAAGCGATACTAATTCTGGGACCATTCCTTGGCTGCTCCTGCATCATATTAATCTCTTCTATCTCTGATCTGCAAGGACCACGCGGTTAGCCGTGCGGGCGTTCTATGAGTACCACCATTTCTTAAAGTGATCGACACTTTTTTGTACACGTATTTGAGAAATCACACTTTTTAAGTTATAATGAAATCTAACTGCAGTTACATAAGTGGAACATAATAAAACACAAGCAAGAGGTAAACACGAAGTAAGGAAGAATGATTAGAACTGATTGTCCGTCGACAGCGTAGCCATTACAGACGGAGCACAGTTTCGGTATAATGAAAAAGGAAATCGCCACGCTCTTTGCATAGGAACCATACCGACATTTGCCTGCGGCGACTTAGGGAAATCACGGAAAACCTAAATCTGAACGGTCGTGATGGGCGAGTTAAACGGTTGTCCTCCCGAATGCGAGTCTAGTGTACTGACCACAACGTCACCTCGCTCTGTATCACGAAGGGATAGGATTTACTACCATAAGACAATAATGACGTAGGCATTATTTCAGTTTAGAATGTTGTAAATGCAGATTAGTAATTCCGTATGAGTGAGATTCAGGTTCCGTGTATCAACAATTCTCATCACGTCGGCGAGGGAAACAAGAAATATTTAAAAAGGAAAGAAGACCATACTTTACGAAAGTAAATACCCGTAGACAACACATATTCAAACAAATCGCCAAATTTTAAAAGGAGAAAATTACCCGTCATTGCCACAGAGAATGTGAACCAGGATTAATGTACATCATTCTACAGCAGTAGGACGAAATGGGAATAACTGCAATAGCTGCGGATCAGTTCCTCGACTGTCTGGTCACTGTCGTCTGCGGTCGTTGTCGATGGCCTTCCTTCCAGATGAGCATCACCCCCGTCTGTGAGACCTTGGTGAAATTGTTCGCTCCATTTCGCTACTGCCGGTCGCGACACTGCATTTGGACCAGTTGCATTTGGCCAGAATTTCGCTGTGAATACGTGTGAAAAGTAGACGTTTAGACGTTTTCTGTACAAGATTCGCTCTGTTCCACTTACTTGAACTTTGCCGGCCGAAGTGGCCGAGCGGTTAAAGGCGTTGCAGTCTGGAACCGCAAGACCACTACGGTCGCAGGTTCGAATCCTGCCTCGGGCATGGATGTTTGTGATGTCCTTAGGTTAGTTAGGTTTAAGTAGTTCTAAGTTCTAGGGGACTAATGACCTCAGCAGTTGAGTCCCATAGTGCTCAGAGCCATTTGAACTTGAACTTTGCACTACGTTTCCAGATGCTGCACCATTTCATTTTCGCACTGTGAGGCACCTGTTGTCCGTAGTGCAGCAGAACGATGTCTGCAAAAGACCCACAACATGTAATCTCATCTGAATATGCGCCACTCTTATGGCGTAATGGTCTTGGGTGGGACGACATGTTTAATTTACTTTCTGAAGTCCCTACTTGTACTGAAAGATCCTATGACTACGTTCTCAAGTAAGCTACCCCCGACAATTGGCATGATCCAAACATAGAACACGAAATTCAGTGGCTACCTCCTACTGTCAAGAAAAAATGTCCCCTTTCGATGACGTATTTCCACCTAACAGCTTCCATCGACTTGAAAAATATGGATCTGGGTCCGACAGCTAGAAGCGGTCGAGACGGCTGCTGCGGTTCACTGCATCGTATTTCGTAACGTGACGGACTGTCTCTTAAAGGCTGGAAAACGCAATTCTTTTTAGGGTTTCTTGGGTTTAAGCGACTTCTGCAGGAGTCCGTGTTGCTACTAGCTTCCTCCTCTGCAGTCCACCAGTACCACGTGCTGTTTCTGCTTCAAGAAACCCCATGTGCAACGTTTTAGGAGGACAATGTGGGGGGCGGGGGGGCACTCTTGGTGAGAAATGAGCAAGCCCTCCTCGAACAACATAGTTCAACACTGCGTCCCGTTCTACACTTTCGCCTGTTACTTCTCGTATATTGACAAAGTTGGTTGGTTTACAACGTTTTTTCTTGTCGCGGTTCCCCACTAGCCATCATTAACGCTTTAAAGATTTATGCAGGAACCACGTAAAAGTTTCAAGGCGTTCTTTGATTCCATTCACATTTTCAGATTCTGAGCATACCTGTTTTCAGATCGCACTCAACACTCAAACTTAGAGTTTCTTTACCCTAGAATTACACTTCTGATGCACAACTCTTCTTCCTGTTGGAAGTTTCAAAACCATTGTTATATACCTAGAGGTATGTCCCTATTGTTGCAACAAACACGATAAAAGATACCCACTGCAATGAAAGTCATAAGCTACATTATCAGCAGGAGAGAACATTCAGTACGCTTTCAAACTCCTAAAGCACACTGGTTTGGAAGTTATCTCTGAATAGCTCCAGCTGAGTGAACGTCCGATTATTGCAAGTGCTGCAGCAGTGAAATAGTGGAAAGAGGGAGAAGTTCATTATTGTATTTATTGTTTCAGTCTTCGCTGATATACAGATATCCTCTTTTTACTGAATTTCTGTATGTACGTCGACGTACTGTCCCCATAGTGAATGAACGAGTGGACGTTCGCAATCCCTAAAATTGTGAAAGTCTCCCTCAATCCATTTTGGTGATATATGCTTGCGGCCTTATGATGGATGTTCCAGCTGTGTGCTACGCAGTGGCTTCCACGTCACTTGTCTAGTGGAAGACCGATCGGGTACTCCATGATGGGGCTCTCCCTTTTAGATACTGACGGCAGCACCTACCAATCACATTGAGAGGTCGCTGTCAAGGGCGTAAACCAATTCCGTCTCCGTTATTGCCGCTGACGTTTCGTCTGCTTCTGGAAGAAATCTACTGTCGTTCCAGATTCGTACAAAGCGACTGTTTCGCACTGTTCTTTCTTATCTCTCGTCGTCTCTTCTTCCGCAAAGAATTTTCACTTCTCTCTTTCCACAAAGAGTGTATAAAAGTTACAGAAGCTTCTTTGCTTAACGGGTGTCCTGCGCTATTTGTAACACTACCGTTTGTCCTGAAATTGATAAATAATCCATTTTGTGTGTGGATTATAATTCCTTACATCCAAACTGCTTTCTTTAGCCGAAAACGTAAATTATTGCCTTCCTAATCGAAGGCGTGGTAAATGGCTTTAATTGCTGTTTCTGTACGGCCAACCTCTCAGAAACGGTGGGTTTTTGGGATTTTTGAGGAGGCAATGGAACTTCCTCATAGATGAAAACTGTTACGAAGTCACTCGTTTCACCAGTAACGCTCTTACCGGCTTTCTGTGCTCGTGGCGTGACGCGCCTTCCGGCTCCAGTCTTCCAGAAACTTTGCTGGAATTCCCTGATACCACAGAAAGTCTTGCAGTAACCGCGAGAGAAAGAATATCTGAAATCGTGACCTATAAATGAGCTGTGCGATTAAAAAGGTAAGAATATTATGTGAGGAACTTAGTTCGAAAAGTACACGGTCCAGTCATATTAATGTGTCAATCGCTTATGTTCGACGTCAATGTGCAACTGTCACTCACAAACTGCAGGTGCAGCGCTAGCGTTTCGGGGGACGCGGAAAACTGTGCAGTCGTTGTCGCAATGCGGAGACGGAGCCATTTATCTGACGTCCATACTGGTATCATCGTTGGCTTCCGGGCCAAGGGTGGAATAATTTCCGAAACGGCTAAGTCTGTAAACCGCGTCACGACGTCGTTAAAGTATATCGTGCAAGGCAAAATGGCGCTGTCCAGACCAGCGCCGACGCAACTGTGGTGCACCACGGACCATAGATGACAGGCATGGACGACTCCGGCGGAGATATGTACGGACCAACAGAAGAGCAACTGTGGGCGACTGGACATGAACCAAGTGGCTTCCAGCAGTGTCTCCCCAACGAACGTTCAGAAAATGTTGCTGAGAATGGGCCTCCACGGTAGGCTTCTGGTTCATGCACCCACGCTGACTGCTGCACATAGGCGACACAGGCTGGAATTTGCACGCCATTACCGCATCTGAACACCAACTGAGTGGCGACAGGTGGCCTTTTCAGATGAATCACGTTCTGTGCTCCATCGGACGAATGAGCGTTGGCGTTTACGCCGTGACACGTATGAAAGGAATCATCCAGCAACAAACGTCAGAAGGGTCCAGAGCGTTTTATATATATAATTTTTTTTTAGTCATCAGTCTTCTGATTGGTTTGATGAGGGCCGCCACTAATTTCTCTCCTGTGCCAACCTCCTCATCTCAGAGTAGCACTTTTAACCTACGTTTTTGCCCTCTACAGCTCCCGCTAGTACCATTGAAGTCATTGCCCGACGTTTTAACAGATAGCCTATCATCCTGTCCATTCTCCTTGTCAATGTTTTCCACATATTCATTTCCCCTCCGATTCTGCGTAGTACCTCCTCATTCCGTACATTACCAGTCCACCTAATTTTCAACGATCGTCTGTAGCACCATATCTCAAATGCTTCGATTTTCTTCTCTTATAGTTTTCCCACAGACCATGTTTCGCTAGCACACTATGCTGTGCTCCTAACGCACATTCTCAGAAATTTCTTCTTCAGATTAAAGCCTACATCCCTGTCTTACACCCTCTTAATTCGAGCCCTTCGTTCCTGGTGGACCACACATTCTCCACTGTCTCTCTCTCTCTCTCTCTCTCTTTCTCTCGCTGTCTCTCTCTCTCTCTCTCTCTCTCTCTCTCTCTCTCTCTATATATATATATATATATATATATATATATATATATATATATATTATCCGTTTCTCCCTCTAGCTTACTCCTACTTTTCTCAGAATTTCGAACAATCTTGAACCACTTTACATTATCTAACTTGGGTGCATGAGCCGTTAACCTGATTGTACTGCGACAATTCTCGCTCTTGACAGCTCTTGGTGTCTTCGGAATTGTGTGAATGATATTTTTCCGAAAGTCGGTATGTCACCAGACTCATACATTCTAGAAACCAACGTGAATAATTGCTTTGTTGCCACTCCCCCCCCCCCCCCCCCCCCCAATGGTTTTCGAAATTCTGATGAAATGTTATCCTTTGTTATCCATCCCTTATGCCTTATTTGATCATAAGTCCTTTAAAGCTAATTCTGATTCTAACACAGGATCCCCTATCTCTTCTAAATCGACTCCTGTTTCATCTTCTATCACTTCAGACGTATGTTTCACTCATAGAGGCCTTCAATGCACTCTTTCCACCTATACGCTCCCTCCTCTGTATTTATCTGTGGAAATCCTATTGCACTCTTATTGTTACCACCCTAGCTTTTAATGTCACCGAAGGTTATTTTAATTTTCCTGTATGCTGAGTCAATCGTTCCGCCAATCATTAATTTTTCGATTTCTTCGCATTTTTCATGCAGCCATTTCGTCTTGGCTTCTCTGAACTTTCTATTTATTTTGTTCCTCAGCGACTTGTGTTTCTGTATTACTGAGTTTCCCTGAACAACTTTGTACTTACTGCTTTCATCGATCAGCTGAAGTATTTCTTCTGTTACCCATAGTTTCTTGGCAAGTACCTTCTTTGTACCTATGTTTCTCTTTCCAACTTCTATGATTGCCCTTTTTAGATATGTCCATTCCTCTTTAACAGAACTGCCTACTGAGATATTTCTTACTGCTGTATCTTTAGCCTTAGAGAGCTTCAAGCGTATCTCGTCATTCTTTAGTACTTCTGTATCCCCCTTCTTAGCGTATTGTTTCTTCCTGACTAATCTCTTAAACTTCAACCAACTCCTCATCGCTACTACAGTGTGATCTGATTCTATATCTGCTCCTGGATACGCCTTGCAATCCAGTACCTCATTTCGGAATCTCTGCCTGTTCGTGATGTAATCTAATTGAAAGCACCCCTATCACCCGACTATGTCCAAGACTACCGCCGGCAGTTGTGGCCGAGCGGTTTTAGGCGCTTCATTCCGGAACCGCGCTGTTGCTACGGTCGCAGATTAGAATCCTGCCTCGGGCATGGATGTGTGTGATGCGCTTAGGTTAGTTGGTTTTAACTAGTTCTAAGTCTAGGGGGCTGATGACCTCCGACGTTGGGTCCCATGGTGCTCAGAGCCATTTGAAACAAGACTACCTCCTCCTGTTGTGCTTCTTAAACAGGGTATTCGATGTTATTAGCCGAAATTTATTGCAGGACTAAATTAGTCTTCCTCCTCACTCATTCCTTGTCCCAAGTCCATACTTTCCTGTAACTTTTTCTTTTACTATTACTATTAGATTTTCATCTCCCCTTACGTATGGTATTACCCTTTCAATATCCTATATTTTCTCTACGTCTCACCTTGCGACGTCGGTATGTATACTTGAACTATCGTTGTCGGTGTTGGTTTGCTGTCGATTCTGATAAGAACAACGCTATCCCTGAACCGTTCACAGTAACATAGTTTCTGCCCCACCTTCCTATCCCTAACGAATCCTACTCCCATTGTAGCATTTTCTGCTCTTGTTGCTATTACCCTATACTCATCTGACCAGAAAACCTTGTTTTCTTTCCATTTAACTTCTCTGGCCCCTATGATATCTAGTTTAAGCCTTTACATTTCCATTTTCAGGTTCTCTAAATTCCAGACCACGTTGAAGCTTCTGACATTCCATGCCCCAACTGGTAGAACGTTATCGTTTCGTTGGTTATTGAATCTATCTCTCATGGTCACTTCCCCGTACGCAGTCCCCTCCCTGTGATTCAAATGGGGGACTGCTTTGCCAACTGAGATATCATGATGAGACTTTTTCAATTACAAGCCAGATGTCCTGTGGATAAACGCTAAGTGTATCTCATACAGTGGTTTTGCATTGCCTTCTGCATCCTTATTCCGTCGATCATTGCTGATTCTTCCACCTTTAGAGGCAGTTTCCCACCCCAAGAATAAAAGGTACCCTGGACCTCTGTCCGCTCCTCCGCCCTCTTATGCTGGAAGTCTTCGGCCGCCAATGCCGAATATTATTCAAAATTTTAGTGGTTACGGTCTGGAAAATGTTTTCGTTGCATTAGCTTGGTGATCTCATCATTCTGGAAGGCGCAGCGGATCAAGACGAGTATGCAGCTTTTTTTGGGGTTATATCCACCCTTACATGCGGTTGGTTTCCCGTCGGCACAATGGCATCTACCAGCAGGACAATGCAGCTAGCAGTGTACGTGCGTTGTCCAAAGAGAACGACGATGAGTTTACCGTACTCCTCTGGCCAAAAAACAAGCCGCATTTAAACCAATCGATAATCTGTGGGACCACGTCCATTGGGCTGTTCATGCCATGCACCCTCTATCGAGAAACGAAGCCCAGCTGCCCTCGACGCTGGAGTCGTCATGGCTTCACATCCCTATTGGTACCTTCCATACCCTCATGAAAACGAACTCGTATGGTATCGGATTAAAAAGTGAGAATAGAGCTGTTCTCCAATAATCTGCCGTCCAGCATTCTGCAAAGGCTTCCTCTTGGGACGAGAGCTGAGTTGCACTAACGTTTCGGGTCGCATTGCAGACATAAAACTTCCTTAAAACCACGACACACTTCTCGATGAAATCGTCATTGGATTGGCTGCAGTTGAGATAGAGCTTGTTTGAAACATGTTCCTATTCTTATTCTTTGCATTTGGCTCACCAAGTCCTGTCACCAAGTAGAGTGATGGCTTGAAGCCCACAGTGGAGGAATCCTCTGAATACCAAACCATCTGATTTTAGGCTGTATTCACACTGTATGAAGACCAGAATGATAAACTACCTGGTGCACAACTATCTTCATTTGACGAACTTCCAGTTTTGCAATGGGTCTCATTCGCGATTTTCCCTGTAAATGATACTGGGGCATTTTACGCCCATGCTGCGTCACCATAATACCTGCCCACGTTACCTCTCAAACATTCAGATATTTATTATGTACAAGCGAAGAAAATAGATTGAAAATAGATTTTGACACAACTCACGGCCAAAACCAAACTTCCATACATTAAATGAATACGCAGTTCCGAGCATGGACTACCATTAGTTGTATAATAGAATGACGACAGTGAAAATATATGCCAAACCGGGACTCGAACCCGGACTTATCACTTATCACGAGCGGTTGTCTTACCATTTGGTTATCCAAGTACAGTACACGGCCTGACCCAAACTTCCACATCTCATCAACCATGTGTCTCACTCCGTCTTCAGGCCACGAGTGGCTCAAGCACCATCCGACCGCCGTGTCATCCTCAAGGAGGATGCGGGTAGGAGGGGCGTGTGGTCAGCACACCGCTCTCCAGGCGTTCATGATGGTATTCTTGACTGAAGCCGCTACTATTCGGTCGAATAGCTCATTAATTAGCATCACGAGGCTGAGTGCACCCCAAAAAATAGCAACAGTGCATGGCGGCTGGGATGGTCTCCCATCCAAGTGCTAGCCACACCCACCAGCGCTTAACTTCAGTGATCTCTCTGGAACCGGTGTATCCACTACTGCAAGGCCATTGTCGTCAACCATGTATCTAAAACCTGTAATTCTATATTCATTATGTACACTCCTGGAAATGGAAAAAAGAATACATTGACACCGGTGTGTCAGACCCACCATACTTGCTCCGGACACTGCGAGAGGGCTGTACAAGCAATGATCACACGCACGGCACAGCGGACACACCAGGAACCGCGGTATTGGCCGTCGAATGGCGCTAGCTGCGCAGCATTTGTGCACCGCCGCCGTCAGTGTCAGCCAGTTTGCCGTGGCATACGGAGCTCCATCGCAGTCTTTAACACTGGTAGCATGCCGCGACAGCGTGGACGTGAACCGTATGTGCAGTTGACGGACTTTGAGCGAGGGCGTATAGTGGGCATGCGGGAGGCCGGGTGGACGTACCGCCGAATTACTCAACACGTGGGGCGTGAGGTCTCCACAGTACATCGATGTTGTCGCCAGTGGTCGGCGGAAGGTGCACGTGCCCGTCGACCTGGGACCGGACCGCAGCGACGCACGGATGCACGCCAAGACCGTAGGATCTTACGCAGTGCCGTAGGGGACCGCACCGCCACTTCCCAGCAAATTAGGGACACTGTTGCTCCTGGGGTATCGGCGAGGACCATTCGCAACCGTCTCCATGAAGCTGGGCTACGGTCCCGCACACCGTTAGGCCGTCTTCCGCTCACGCCCCAACATCGTGCAGCCCGCCTCCAGTGGTGTCGCGACAGGCGTGAATGGAGGGACGAATGGAGACGTGTCGTCTTCAGCGATGAGAGTCGCTTCTGCCTTGGTGCCAATGATAGTCGTATGCGTCTTTGGCGCCGTGCAGGTGAGCGCTACAATCAGGACTGCATACGACCGAGGCACACAGGGCCAACACCCGGCATCATGGTGTGGGGAGCGATCTCCTACACTGGCCGTACACCACTGGTGATCGTCGAGGGGACGCTGAATAGTGCACGGTACATCCAAACCGTCATCGAACCCATCGTTCTACCATTCCTAGACCGGCAAGGGAACTTGCTGTTCCAACAGGACAATGCACGTCCGCATGTATCCCGTGCCACCCAACGTGCTCTAGAAGGTGTAAGTCAACTACCCTGGCCAGCAAGATCTCCGGATCTGTCCCCCATTGAGCATGTTTGGGACTGGATGAAGCGTCGTCTCACGCGGTCTGCACGTCCAGCACGAACGCTGGTCCAACTGAGGCGCCAGGTGGAAATGGCATGGCAAGCCGTTCCACAGGACTACATCCAGCATCTCTACGATCGTCTCCATGGGAGAATAGCAGCCTGCATTGCTGCGAAAGGTGGATATACACTGTACTAGTGCCGACATTGTGCATGCTCTGTTGCCTGTGTCTATGTGCCTGTGGTTCTGTCAGTGTGATCATGTGATGTATCTGACCCCAGGAATGTGTCAATAAAGTTTCCCCTTCCTGGGACAATGAATTCACGGTGTTCTTATTTCAATTTCCAGGAGTGTATATTCCAATACACGGGAGACATTGTACTTGAAAGCTGCTCGCCCTGTGTCGGTGAATAAATACAATATTGCAGTGCCTATGTTACTCCGAATTACGCATGTATGACCGAAGGAACATTGCATCGTAATTCGGAATAACACAGGCGCTGCAATATTATGTTCAGTGCAGCAGCGGTGCAGTAACAATGTATTTAACTTTTGTACCAGTTGCAGTGCATATATAGCTTTGTAGAATCATACATCGTAAGGCGCCCAGATTTTATGGACCTTAAATGGGCTTGATCCATAGTGACCGGACAATGCAGTATGAGATCCTCAGAAAATAGTAATAACATTATATCACCAAAAGGCAAACGCAGTTAATCTCATGTACTGAAAACTAAAAAAAGAATATCTACCAATATACGGACTGACATGAACAAACAAGTTAAAGTGAAACGCATTTTGGAGATGAACCGAGCAGTTGGTTAATGTTATCGTAAAAATCCCATTTAGGAAGAGAACGGCGAGCTACAGCGCAGAAAGGGATAAGGCCAGAACACTACATCATTCCTTTTAATGTAAATAAGGCCGGGACCGAGGGTAAGTGGCTGCACGTCATTAACAGGGCTAGGCTGCCATCCAGCAAGGAAAATAAAAATGTATTCACCTCTAGCGAGACTGTGATTGGCTGAAGCCATACTTGGCGACACGGTGGGGAGATCCCCATTGTATAAAAGAATTTTGAGACCTAAAATTAAGGCTCTATCTCTCTCTGTCTCTCGTCTCACAGCGGACCGCACAAGTGTTTGGAAATGAGGGCATTGAAAGCTTTGTTTACTGCGAAGACAGGACGATATGCTTTATGTATCGTGGCGACAGATAGCAAAGCGGTAGTTAATTATTCCTGCGGGAATTTTTGCAGGCAAAGTAATTGTGCACATCACTCCAACCCATAGCGAGTGTGCAATAACTATTATTTTGACTAGGAAAAGAGTAAACTTCTTCGGAATGCAGGCAAGTTGTGACTGAGTGAAATCAGTTATGGCCAGGGAATTAACTTTTCAGATCCAGCACGGAGGCAACGCCATTGCAGATGCCACTTGGTAAAGTACCATCGTGCATTAGGCCACAGTAAATGTTGAGTCTAGGTTTAGCTCACTCCAGCTTGTGTACGCTTTGACTATTGAACATCAAAAGCTAAGATACTAACCTACCCTCACATTGAGTACATGAGAGTTTTTTCATTGGTTCAAAAAGTAAATTTATTCTCCACCAACTCAGTGCATTGACCAGCTATGAGAATGTAGACTAAAAGGAGATGATGAGGATCTTTAATAATGATTCTTTTCTGTGATAAAAAATTTTTCATGTGTAGAGATAACGATTTTAATAACCGTCAGTTCAGATGTTTTGTCCATTTGAGTGCTAAGTGGTAAGCTAAGCTTGAACACATTAGTACACTCACTGTACAGATACAAATGTCAGATGTACGACAATGTACACGGGCGAATAAAAAAACTCCAAGAAGGGATTGTGCGACATAAACGAAAGTGGTTAGGCGTGCCTCTAATGTGAGAGATGATGCCTATTCAATTTTCGCGCCACTCGCATAAGAGCGGTGCTGGCAGCTCCACTATGGGGATGCAAATCAAGTTTCCTTAAAGCACATGCTATATCGGTAGTGAGAGTTAGTTACCTTTGAAATTGGACGTGGTGAGTTGATGATAGTCAAGAATGTCTTTAAGGTGACAAAGACGACATTATCAGCACCTCAATATCCTTGAAGAAGGTCGCATTATAGGTGTATGACAAGCTGGATGTTCCTTCTGCAATATCGCAGAAAGAGTTGGCAGGAATGTAGCCACTGTACGTGATTGCTGGCAGCGGTGGTCAGGAGGCTGGGGACCAGAGGGTAACGTGGCGTTACCGAGAGGGAAGACTATCGTGTTCAGCGTGTGGTTCTAGCACACCGCATTGCATCTGCAGCAGCAATTCGAGCAGCAGTTGGCACCATAGTGACGGTTACTTCAACGACACCTCCAAGCCAGACGTCCAACAGCGCACATTCCATTGACCGCAAACCACTGCCATTTGCGACTTCGGTGGTGTCATACGAGGACTCATTGCAGGGCAGAGTGGAGGTCTAGTGCATTTACTGATGAAAGCTGGTTCTGCCTCGGTGCTAGCGATGACCGTGTATTGGTTAGAAGGAAGGCAGTCTAGGGCCTGCAATCAATCTGTCTGTGTGATAGACACAGTGGACCTACACCTGGAGTAACGGTCCGGGCTGCAATTTCGTATTACAGCAGGAGCACACTCGTGGTTATCCCGTGTACTCTGACTGCAGATTTGTATGTTAATCTGGTGATTCGACCTGTTGTGCTGTCATTCATGAACAGCATTGCACGGGATGTTTTCCAACTGGATAACGCTCGCCCACATACCGTTATTGTAACTCAGCATTCTCTACAGAATGTCGACAAATATTTTGGCCTGCTCGACCACCAGATCTATCGAGCACATAGGGGACATCATCGGACGACAACTCCAGCGTCATCCCCAAACAGCATTAACCATCCGAGTGCAACAAGCAAGGAAATCCATCCCATAAACTGACATCGGGCACTTGTATAACACAATGCATGCACATTTGCATACTTGCGTTTACTATTCTGGCATTACACCGATTTTTAATGTACCAACAATTTTACATTTGCAATAGCTTATCTCGTTCTTACATTAACCTGTGATCTTGCAGTATTAATAACTTGAATATCTGACCTAGAAAATGTATTCCCGGAATTTCATTACTCGACATTAATTAGTTTTTGGTGTTGGGATTGTTTCCGTCCGTGTATATGAAGTACGCTCGAAGCTAAGAACCCGGACTTCGGTCGCTGACGCCCATCATTTCTTTCAAGGCTATTTTTGATGATACATGGTGATTATGAAAAGGGTGTACAAATTCCGTGAAACGATGTCTAAGACGACGAAGAACTAATAAGTTCTAATGAATACATATTTAGTAATTTATGGTTACCACGCTATTCATACCATCAATCATCGTGCACTGTATCCGACACTGCAGGACCAACTTTCTGCCGGCCGTTGTGGCCGAGCGGTTCTAGGCGCTTCAGTTTGGCACCGCGAGACTGCTACGGTCGCAGGTCGAATCCTGCCTCGGGCATGGATGTGTGTGATGTCCTTAGGTTAGTTTGGTTTAAGTAGTTCTAAGTCTAAGGACTGATGACCTCAGATCTTAAGTCCCATAGTGCTCAGAGTCATTTTAACCGTTTGAACCAACTTTCTTTCTTTCCAGAGGGCAGTTATGTTCCCCATGACAGCAATGGTACTCTCTTTACACATTATTTGTTCCTAACCAAGCGATGCGCATCTTCACTTAACTTCCATCTACGTCACTGCTCTGCAGTTCAAATTCGAATAGTTGGCAAAAAGTTCGCAGAACCACTTTCAGGCTTCTTCTCGACAGTTCCATTCTCGAGTAGGACGTGGGAAAATAGTCATTTATCTATGTAGGTGAGAGTCAGCAAAATATTTTGGCATTCGCAGGAAGAAGCTGGTGATTCGAATTTTGTGAGAAGATATCGTCGGAACGAAAAGTGCTCCTTTAAATGATTGCCATTCCCGGTCGAATGTCATGTCCTTGAGACTTTATCACCTATTTTACGATAGCAGAAAACGAGCTGCTCTTCGTTGAAACTTTTTGATGTCCTCCGTCTATCGTATCTGCACTCCGCAGCACTACTCTAGCAGAGGACGGGCAAGCATAGTGTAGGCAGTCTACTAGATTCCTTTTTTATTTTTGCATCTTCTAATTGTTCTGGCAATAAAACGCTTAGTTCGCCTCTTCCACAACGTTTCTTATGTGATTATTCAAATTTAGCTTGCTCGTAATTATAAACCTTAGACATTTACTTGAAGTAAGAACCTATAAATTTTTGTCGTTTGGCATGTAGCTGAAATTTAACGGATTCTTTTTTGTACTCATGTGGAGGACCTAATACCTTTAATTGTTCAGGGTCAAATACCAGATTTTAACTACATTATCACATCTTAACTAAATCATTTTGTTATTCGTATCGGCCTTCTGATGACTTTGTTGGACGGTAAACGACAGACAGCATCATTTGCTAGTAATCGAAGAGGGCTGTTTACTGTCTCTCCCAAATCGTTTATATAGATTAGAAACAGCAGAGCGCCAGTAATGCTTCCTCGGGGAACACCAGATATCACTTCGGTTACACTCAATGGCTTGCCGTCAGTTAACACGAAATATATCTTTTCTGACTGGAAATGACGAATGCGGTCGTACAACTGAGACGATACGACAGAGGCAAGCAATTTGATTATAAACCGCTTGTGAGTAACGTTGTCAATATCCTTCTGGAAATCGAGCAATATGGAATCAACTTGAGATCCGCTAGCGTTAACTCTCATTACTGCGTGTGGATGTAGGACCGTTCCTGTTTCACAAGAAAGATATTTTCTGAATCCGTGCTGACTGTCTCAGTAGATGTTTTTCTTAGAAGTATTTCATAACGTCCGCACAGGGAATATGTTCTAAAATCTTACTTCATAATGTTCTGCGGGAAGAAGTGCATTTGCTCTTATGAAGGTTCATTAGATTGCTGATCTCGGTTCCCCACTTAACTTCTGATCTCTGGCAGGGAGGGGAAGCGTGTCACTTTCTTCAAAGTACGATGTCCTCTAGCGCGGAAAGGATATATACTGTGCTTGGACCGCAGTTGCTATATATATATATATATATATATATATATATATATATATATATATATATATATACTCAGAGATCGTTCCCTCAGTTCCTCACCATTACTCAGAATCATCATACACAGTGCAGTCAATATGATGAACATATTATTCAATTATTATTTCATGGGAAATATTTTTGTATTTCTAGTTCACACGGAGTCTGCTTTTAAGCAAATTATTAATCGCGTAACAAAATAAAAAGTGAGGGCAAATGGTCTTTGAAAGAAGAATTACTCTACCGTAGAATTATTATTGGATTTGAAACTATGCTTAGTAGATGGTAAAATTAGCACTGATACAATGTTTTTATATACTTTGGTTATATTTTTATATTTTTTATATACATGTTCCTTTCCACTAGCACAACAGAACATAGACGTGATTCAGTTACTGTAAACTATCAATCAGTCTTTAAAATAATCACATACAATATGTACGTTTATGGACAACCCGTGGAGTAATGCTTCTACGAAGAAGATATTAACATCTGCTCAACCAATGCTAAGTACGTTTCCCTGTAATATACCTTTTGTATTCCTCATCAATGTACAACCAAGGTCTACAGCTTTATAATATTGCTAATTTCGTAGGCCAGTGAATGCGGTAAAGCAACTAATGACAATTTTATCCCCTCCCCAAAAAAATGTTACTACCTATCTTGTATCAGAGAAACAACAGCCATAAATCTGACCAAACGGGGTCAGACTTAACATGCTGAGATGGAGCAGGGGGAATACTGGTGGCGCATCGTTATTCTGGTCCTCCCCCTGCCGTGGCGGATTTGTTATTCAATAAGCTCCCAACGTCGACCTCATTGCATATGGAGCGATGTACTGATAGCAGCGTGAAGTGACCTTGAGCCAGTCCTTATAGGAAAGTTCTTTAAGAGGGGTCGACTATCTACGAAGTTAAGCGTACGATCACAATCTTTCCTAGTTTACAACTCAGCTATGAGTGCTTATGTTACAAACACACTTATCGTTTCTCAACGACGGCTTCATAGAGCAAATACCAATATTGGTGATAGTCCTACAGAGACCATCACATTATATTACATGCATACTGTTTTAAGAATCTCCTATGGATAATTCTCTACAACATAGAAAGAAGTCAAATTGTACATTTTATTTCAGTTCGATGCATCAGTTCTTGCATCACTGTAAACAGGGTGATTATAATTTATGTTAAACTTTCTAACCATTGTAGAAATAACACCGCTGGTCAGAATGACGTCAAATTGCAACGGAATATTATCGGAGAAGGGAAAACGTATGGCAGAAGAAAAATAAATAGTTAGAAAATGTAGCAATAGGTGGCGCTGTAAGCATCATAACTTAATAGTGGTTGACTACAAATAACAAACGAATCATACAATAATAACTAAGGTGTACATTTGACGTTAAACAAACTGTACTACTCCGTGTGCGTGGGTGTACAGGTGCGATGCTGTTAGTTACGTAAGCCCATCCACCAAGGCAAGGTCATATCACATCGGATGGGAAAAATCGGTACTGTCCTGAGGCCAAAAACCGCATAAAAAGCGTGAATCAAAATCAAATCTGATTATTAATTTCCGTATGACTGGCGCAAAACTTGTTCAATAATCTGTCCACCGTTTTCTGCAACAAGTTGAAATCGAGAAACAGTATGTTCCGCAATTGATCGGAGTGCTTCCCGGATCACGTTCAGAATGTGTTGCGCAATGCGTGCCTTTAATGCAGCTAACTTTGCAATCGGAACACTGAACACAACATCATCAGATAGTCCCACAGCCGGAAGTCACAAGGATTAAGATCAAGTGATCGGGACGGCCAGGCTGTAGGGAAATGGCGGCTGATAATTCTAGCATTTCCGAAACAGCGCTTTAGCAGCTGCTTAACTGGATTTGCAATGTGCGTAGTTGCGCCATGTTGCATAAAAATGATCCCATCCACACATCCACGCTGTTGGAGAGCTGGAATGATGTGGTTATGCAAAAGACACTCATAGCGCTTACCAGTGACGGTACAGATAAGAGGACCGGACGCACCTGTCTCTTCGAACAAATATGGCCTATGATAAATGAAGCCGTAAACCACCTTTTTAGGATGAAGTGGTGCTGGTTGATTTGCGTGTGGATTTTCCATTGTCCACATTCGACAATTCTATGTACTGACGTATCCTGTCAGTTGGAAGCGGGCTTCGCCTGTCCACAAAATCTTCCACGGCCAATCACTGTCCACTTCTATGCGAGCAAGAAATTCTAAAGCAAAGGTCTCTCTTGCTGGCAGGTCAACAGGAAGCAAGTCGTGCACATGGGTAATTTTGAATGGATAGCAAAGAAGGATGTTTCGTAGGATTTTACGCAACGTGCTCCCGTGTATGTCCAATGTTCCAATGTTCAGGCAATTCTCCGTGTACTACACGTTTCCCCACCACCACTCGTCTTCTTCCTGCATTGCTGTGGCCACTGTTTCCAATGACGTCGAATCAGTTCATTTCTTCCCTCTACCAGGTTGCACACCAAAAGAACCCATCTTTTCGAATTTCCGAATCATTTTCTCCAGACCCACGGCAGTCATCGGACCAACGCTTTTCTTTCAAACCCTTCAGTGTCCGGATCTTCTGCAGAGCAACTTGTGCATAGTAATCATTCTTGTAATACAGCGTTACAAGCAGAGAGCGATCTTGCATTGAGAGAGTCATGGAGAACGTCGCAGACGCGAAAGGAGGAATAGCCGTGTATCCGGCGTTTTTATACCAACTTCAGTGGGTCGTGCGCGTGACAGGTGTTTTCATTTACGTATTCTGACACATACAGCGCCATCTATTGACCAATTTTTCACACTCTTTTTTTCTTCTGCCATACATTTTTCTCATTCTCCGATAATATTCCGGTGCAATTTGACGTCATTCTGACCAGTGGTATTATTTGTACAGAGTTTTGAAAGTTTAATTATAATAACCCTGTACATAAATTTTATCCGTTGCTGTGAAGATGACAATGGAACAGAAGATATTGCCAAAGGTAGAATTCTTTACTGAGTGCAGAAAATCTACTGTACAAGGTGTAACAAAGCGGTACGGCGCAACTTTCAGGGAACGTACCGCATATACAAAGGAATAAAATTTGTTACATGGACGTGGATAACGAAACTCTTTATTTCAATGTCAGAGCTTGTGACACCGATAATGCAGTTAAAATACCTTCCGCATCAACCAAAAAATTTTGCCGTTTGATATCCGTTGGTAACTTATACTGTACTTCTGATTCTGAATTTGTAAGCTTTATGGCCGCGCGGAGTGCCACGCAGGCGCCAGGTCACTGGCTGCACGGCCCTACTCGCAGGAAGTTCGAATTCTCCCATGGGCATGGGTGTGTGTGTTGTTCTTAGCATACGTTAGGTTAAGTAGTGTGTAAGTCTAGGAGCGATCACCTCAGCAGTTTGGTCCCTCAAATATTCACAAATTTGTAAGCTTTATTATAGAAACTATTGATGACATGTAATGGATCTAATACTGTATTTGTTTATGACTGTATATAATTGATTGTCCCCCACCCCCCCCCCCCAACGAACCATGGACCTTGCCGTTGGTGGGGAGGCTTGCGGGCCTCAGCGATACAGATAGCCGTACCGTAGGTACAACCACAACGGAGGGGTATCTGTTGAGAGGCCAGACAATCGTGTGGTTCCTGAAGAGGGGCAGCAGCCTTTTCAGTAGTTGCAAGGGCAACAGTCTGGATGATTGACTGGTCTGGCCTTGTAACAATAACCAAAACTGCCTTTCTGTGCTGGTACTGCGAACGGCTGAAAGCAAGGGGAAACTACGGCCGTAATTTATCCCGAGGGCATGCAGCTTTACTGTATGATTAAATGATGATGGCGTCCTCTTGGGTAAAATATTCCGGAGGTAAAGTAGTCCCCCATTCGGATCTCCGGGCGGGGACTACTCAAGAGGATGTCGTTATCAGGAGAAAGAAAACTGGCGTTCTACGGATCGGAGCGTGGAATGTCAGGTCCCTTAATCGGGCAGGTAGGTTAGAAAATTTAAAAAGGGAAATGGATAGGTTAAAGTTAGATATAGTGGGAATTAGTGAAGTTCGGTGGCAAGAGGAACAAGACTTCTGGTCAGGTGACTACAGGGTTATAAACACAAAGTCAAATAGGGGTTATGCAGGAGTAGGTTTAATAATGAATAGGAAAATAGGAATGCGGGTAAGCTACTACAAACAGCATAGTGAACGCATTATTGTGGCCAAGATAGATACGAAGCCCACACCTACTACAGTAGTACAAGTTTATATGCCAACTAGCTCTGCAGATGACGAAGAAATTGGAGAAATGTATGAGGAAATAAAAGAAATTATTCAGATAGTGAAGGGAGACGAAAATTTACTAGTCATGGGTGACTGGAATTCGAGCGTAGGAAACGGGAGAGAAGGAAACGTAGTAGGTGAATATGGATTGGGGCTAAGAAATGAAAGAGGAAGCCGCCTGGTAGAATTTTGCACAGAGCACAACTTAATCATAGCTAACACTTGGTTTAAGAATCATGATAGAAGGTTGTATACATGGAAGAACCCTGGAGATACTAAAAGGTATCAGATAGATTATATAATGGTAAGACAGAGATTTAGGAACCAGGTTTTAAATTGTAAGACATTTCCAGGGGCAGATGTGGACTCTGACCACAATCTATTGGTTATGACCTGTAGATTAAAACTGAAGAAACTGCAAAAAGGTGGGAATTTAAGGAGATGGGACCTGGATAAACTGAAAGAACCAGAGGTTGTAGAGTGTTTCAGGGAGAGCATAAGGGAACAATTGATAGGAATGGGGGAAAGAAATACAGTAGAAGAAGAATGGGTAGCTTTGAGGGATGAAGTAGTGAAGGCAGCAGAGGATCAAGTAGGTAAAAAGACGAGGGCTAATAGAAATCCTTGGGTAACAGAAGAAATATTGAATTTAATTGATGAAAGGAGAAAATATAAAAATGCAGTAAATGAAGCAGGCAAAAAGGAATACAAATGTCTCAAAAATGAGATCGACAGGAAGTGCAAAATGGCTAAGCAGGGATGGCTGGAGGACAACCCTGCTTGGTCGTTGTATATCTTTGCGTTTGGAGACCCGCTGTTGCGCTGCGAACAGAGAAGAAGCAGGACAACTTGAGCCGTTAAATAGTGCGGAAGTGTTCGTTGAGGTCTCCCGCAGAAACGGGGTGCAACTACACACATCAGAAAAAGTTTTGCATCACCTCGGTTCCGGAACCTGTATAGAAAATTGGAATAAAGATCAACAAAAACATCATTTCCGTCCTTTTTATTGCTCATGAAAACCACACATTGCGTGTTGTACCACCATACAGCGAGACCTTCAGACGTGGTGGTCCACATTGCTGTCCACACCGGTACCTCTGACACCCAGTAGCACGTCCTCTTTCATTGATGCATGACTGTATTCGTCGTGGCATACTATCCACAAGTTCAGCAAGGCACTGTTGGTCCAGATTGTCCCACTCCTCAACGGCGATTCGGCGTAGATCCCTCAGAGTCGTTGGCGGGTCACGTCGTCCATAAACAGCTCTTTTCAATCTATCTCAGGTATGCTCGATAGGGTTCATGTCTGGCGAACATGCAGGCCACTCTAGTCGAACCATGTCGTTATCCTGAAGGAAGTCATTTACAAGATGTGCACGATGCAGGCGCGAATTGTCGTCCGTGACGACGAATGCCTCGCCAAAATGGTTGCACTATCGGTCGGAGGATGGCATTCACGTTTCGTACAGCCGTTACGGCGCCTTCCAGGACCACCAGCGGCTACCTCGGCACCACATAATACCACCCCAAAACAGGAGGGAACCTCCACCTTGCTCCACTCACTGAACAGTGTGTCTAAGGTGTTCAGCCTAACTGGGTTGCCTCCAAACACGTCTCCGACGTTTGTCTGGTTGAAGGCATATGCGACACTCGTCGGTGAAGAAAACGCGATGCCAATCCTGAGCGGTGCATTTGGCATTTTGTTGGGTCCATCTGTACCGCGCTGCATGGTGTTGCGCTGGCAATGATGGGCCTCGCCATGGATGTCAGGAGTGAAGTTGCGCGTCATGCAGCCTATTGCGCACAGTCTGAGTCGTAACACGACGTCCTATGGCTGCACGAAAAGTATTATTCTACATGGTGGCGTTGCTGCCAGGGTTCCTCCGAGCCATAATCCGTAGGTAGCGGTCATCCACTGCAGTAGTAGCTCTTGGGCGGTCAGAGCGAGGATGTCATCGATAGTTCCTGTCTCTCTGTATCTCCTCCATGTCCGAACAACATGGCTTTGGTTCACCCCGAGACGCCTGGACACTTCCCTGGTTAAGAGCCCATCCTGGTACAATGTAACAATGCCGACGCGATCGAACCGCGGTATCGACCGTCTAGGCACGGTTGAATTATAGACAACACGAGCCGTGTACCTCCTTCGTGGTGAAATGACTGGAACTGATCGGCTGTAGGACCCCCTCCGTCTAATAGGCGCTGCTAATTCAAGGTTGTATACATCTTTGTTCGGGTCTAGTGACATCTCTGAACAGTCAAAGGGACTATGTCTGTGATACAATATCCACAGTCAACGTCTGCCTTCAGGAGTTCTGGGAACCGGGGTGATGCAAAACTTTTTTTGATGTGTGTGTAATAGCGCCAGTGTAGGCGCGCTTAATTCGTCAAACCGCGAGTATTGCGAGCATGGTTGGAGTGGACAGACGGAGGAAGTTGCAGTTCTAACAAATGCCTGTCCCATAATTATCTGTGGCTCTGGAGACGACTCGGAGTTCTCAACCGGCAGCAGCAGCATCAGCGGCAGCTCAGCGTTGTCGTCGGTTACATTCTTCGTCCTCTGCACTGCTACAACATCGTAAGACTGTTAAGTGAAAATTTATAAACTGATATAGACATTACCCAGCTGCATTTCTTCCACAAAGTAGGGCACCTATGTTGTCATTGTCCTCAGACATTATTATCAAACAGGGTCCCTTTCCTTTCCAAGCAATCACCGAGTGTCGTAATAATAAGAACATTGATTAACTATTAACTGCCAGATTTGAGTGTTTTCTAATGACCAGTTTCAATCTAAATTTTCTGCCCCATAACTGTTTATTTTTGTATTGCATACCAGAGGGTTAAATAATTTGCACTTTTAGTATCATCTCCATTCACTTAATGTATCGTAAGGTTTCACTGGCAAAAGTAATAACTGGCTGGCTCTGAGCACTATGGAACTTAACATCTTAAGTCATCAGTCCCCTAGAACTTAGAACTACTTAAGTCTAACTAACCTAAGGACAGCACACAACACCCAGCCATCACGAGGCAGAGAAAATCCCTGACCCCGCCGGGAATCGAACCCGGGAACCCGTGCGTGGGAAGCGAGAACGCTACACACATCCATGCCCGAGGCAGGATTCGAACCAGCGACCGTATCAGTCCCGCGGTTCCGGACTGCTGCGCCTAGAACCGCACGACCACCGCGGCCGGCAAAAGTAATAACTAAAGACACAGTAAAAATTAAGCGAGCACATTTCATTTATTCTGTATTTACCTTAGCGAACGACTTCTTATGATTTGGTATGTATCTTATAGCTGTTACTTTAAAAGTAAAACCAGTTGCTCATTTGCTTTGCATTACCTGAAACATTTTCTTATAGTAAATGGCTCATGATATCGACTTGTGTACCAGACGAATTAATAGGTTGAGAATTTTTGAAGAAAGTCTGTTTCTAAATATACCATTCTCCTTCACACAAACTACCGTAAGCATATTTTACATACATAAAGCACACATTTATGAGACATTTGTTATTCGCACAGCTGAACTCTCTTTGTAAGCGAACTGCTATTTAATTTTGAGAAGATTACTTCGGAGAGCAGCTTACGTGCAATTACAGTCTTTCCTAAACTTGAAAACCTTTTGATGTGTAATTTCAAAATCTGCCATTTCACGGATTTTACGCGAGAAGAGCATTTGGAATAAAATGGCTTGAAATCAAAGGTTCTGAATGAGTACTGTTATGGACAGGAAATGCGCTGAATGCACGTTCTCTGTATTTGTCTCGTATATACACAATCAGGAAATAGTAGCGACCGAACGTACACTCGCAATAACAATGCGACGCAAGTGACGTAACATGCACAGCTGCACACGGCGTTCGATACGTTTTATCTCGACGTATTACGGTTGACATGAGTGGGTGTCAAACATATTTCCAAAAATATTTTGTTGTTTTCAATGCAAGCAGCACAACCTCAGACTGCTTCTGTTTGCCTTCAAATGCAGTAATGTTGCACAAAGGAGGAGTGCTTTGTGCATTCTCATATCTTGTTTTTATTGTTGGCCGACTGCTAAGAAGTTCAGCTCGCAGTTTGTTGAGGATACAGTATAGGCCGCTGGTGGTTCTGGGATATTTTGAGGCTGTTTTTCATATTAGCACTTGGACCTGTTCATTCATGTTACCGTGGATATGAACCATAATTTTCATTTCAACAATCAAGATGACCAATAGCTTTTCGTTCTTCTATTCATTCCTCATGAGTATGCTGTAGAATCAACATAACAACCGTTTTTACGGGGCAGCGCGCCTAAGTTCCTGGTCTGACGATCATTCAAGTGTCCAACCGCAGGTCAACTGGCTCACTCAATCAACCAATCTTAACCCCTTAGAAATGTCTGGCGCTATTTAGAAGAAAGGTTGAAACGTGGCCGTCAAAGTCACAGAAGCTCTACAGGATCTAATCTTCAACGAGAAACTTTACGTGGGTACGAGACATTACAGCAAGCTTGTCAGCTCTCACACAAATATTTCATAGCAGTTACAGATTTCGGGCAGCAATTCCCACCTTCAGATGGCTGCAACTATTTTATAAAGTTGCCAGTGTCTACATTTATTGTGTTCTTGCAGTATTTCTTTCTCCTTCCTAACGAGGAAACCAGTAACAGGGATAATATGAAATCTTTCTTTTTTTTTCAAAATAATTATCGCTAGTTACTGTCTAAACTCTAAACAATATCTCTGTGATAGTAGACAAATGGACAGAAGACAGAAGAATGTGGATTACGTGCAAGAGTTACGTGGTGCAAAGGCGGTCAACACCACACTGTTTTTGGAAGATGAAGGGAAACAGCATAAAGAAGACCGAGGCACTGGGATACTGAACGGGAACTGTACAAAGCAATTCAGAAGCTCTGGGAAAAGAAAACTGTGGGTTGGTTGATTGGGGGAAGGGACGAAACAGCGAAGTCATCGGCCCCATCGGATTAGAGAAGGATAGAGAAGGAAGTCGGCCTTGCACTTTCAGAGGAACCTTCCTGGAATTTGCCTGAAGCGATTTAGGGAAATCACGGAAAACTGAAATCAGGATGGCCAGACGCGGGTTTGAATCGTTGTCCATCCGGATGCGAGGCCAGTGTTCTAACCACTGCGCCACCTCGTTCTGCAGGATTGTGTGGAATAACACACTGGACTTTGATAGAATACCATCTGAGGCAGTGAAAGTTTTAGGTCTAAATTCAGTGCCCAGATTGACTGACGTAGTAAACAGAATTCACGATACAGGACACAGCCGCAAGATTTACTTGGTGCTTTCTAACACCTGTACCTAAAAAGTGCATCGCAAAAGAATGCAAAGACTACAGATCAGTCACGATACAAAGGCTGTAACGAGATAAAAAGAAAACTGAGGAACATTTTGAGGAACACCAATTCCAGTTCAGAAAGGGTAAAGAAAGCGGAGATGCTTTAGGTTGTCAGAGGATAATGGAAAAATTACAGAAAACAACAACGAGATTTATAGTTGTTTTATCGACTCGCATAAGAATTTCGATAGAATCAGCTGGAGTCTACTGCTGAGAATTTTAGAATATGTTGGTATAGACTGTATAGAAGGTTAATGAAGGAGACGTATACGAAGTAAAAAGTGTCAGAGTGGGGGATCAGAAGTTGGAAGAGATGAACATTGGAAGTGGTGTAGGGAAGGACACTCATTTAATCCATTTGACAATATAGCATAAATTATACGAAGCGTTCCAAGAGATTCAGTTTTTCCAGTTTGTTACGGAAGTGATTTAAAATATATGGAGGAGAACTGTCACCCCTTTTCATAAACATCATCATTCCGTTCATTCCATTCTTTGCTGCAGAAAATTTCTTACTCTATGTCCCAGGCAAGATCCCCGCCCCCCCCCCCCCTTTCTCATCGCTTGCAATAATCCTACTTCTTCCCCTATTTTCTTCACTACTTCTTCATTTTTAAAGCTGTCAGTCCGCTTCCCCTTCACAGAGAATGCAAGAGGCAGAGAAATTGGAGGTGGAAGGATGAAGACTACAAAATACGCGGTGCAGGCGTAATCGGTAGAGGAGCTAGACAAAATGTTGAGGAGCACTGCAAGAAGTGGCAAGGAGTATGGAACGAAGACAAATATAGGAAGACAAAAGTGCTAAGACTAAGCAAGAAGGAAGCTCCAGTTAAAACCTTTTTAGATGGAAAAAAGATAGAGCAAATAAATGGAAATCACAATACGCTTGCAAAATTTTCATTCATATATAATAAAACTATGTCACTGACAAAGGCCAGGCAGTCTGCTCTGTCATGGTGATTCTTTCTGTCTAACTCGTACATCATCAACAGCCACGGTTTATTACACCTTTCTCCACTAACTGACCACTTCACGCAGAATCAAACAGAACGGTAGAAACCCCCATCTTCGCTCAATATTATTACAATCCATTATCTTGTGAGCGAATAAAATGTGTGTAAGCGTTATGCTTTATTAGTGTGCGTACATTGGAGCCACATTCTGTATTATACGTCGAACGTTATCAATCAAGTGAAGTAGATCTTCTGTCCAAGAAGATAGAAATAGCATGACATTGACAGCACATCCTTGGAATGGAGTTTAAACATTTGTATTCGTAAGCACCTTCAAGATAAATTTAGAGGCGCAATGACATATTGAATCGTCAAAGGTAACATTCGATTTACTTACAGTAGTTCGTAACACTTGTAAGGAGGAACATTGTTTTCACAAGAAGATTGAATAGCCGGAGATATGTAACATTATAAATTCGTAGGACAGATGAAAGGCCTAATTGGTAACAACACATTCAATCGCCTAGAAAAAAAGAATGGTGATTTGTTCATTGTAATTCTCAATTGTGAATGTTTGTTTACTTCGCGTATTGGAATCCTAATACACCTTAAAAGTGATCTTTTGGAATCAAGGTGGTGTAGTCACAAATAATACTCATATGCAAGAAACGATCAATCAGAAACTTTTAGTTTCCTTTCGTTAAGACCATGCAGGAAGTTATTTGTTTCAGAACTCCAGAAGTTTTACCCTTTTTCATGCACATCCTAATTCCTTTCTCTTTTTCCTTTATAATTTTTTGCTGCACAAGATTCCTTTTCAGTATATGCCCCAGCAAAGATTTTTCCCTTTTCTGAACTCTTCCAATAACATTCTTCTTTCCCGTATTTTATTCATTACATTTCATTCTTAAATCAATCATTCCACTTCACCTTAAGCATTCTTCTGCATAGCCAGTTTTCAAAGACGTCTAGATCTCTAAATTTTCCTTCTTTCTTTTTAAAGGTATATGACTCACTGCTGTGTAACTCCATACATAATATTATGCAATGTATTCATTGCCTCCACTGGAATTCTTCTACATATTAGTAACTGCTTCAGCTTCTCAGATGCTCTCTTTCCCATATGTATCCTAATCCTTATTTCTTATGTGCAGCTTCCGTTCCACGTCAATAAACCTCTTTTATCTGTCCTATATTAATCTTCTTTCCGTTCTCCTTGATCCCTCTTCCCGTATTCTTCAACATATTGTGTAGCACCTCTTCCGATTACGCCAGAATTGCATGATCATCCACATCTTTTATAGTCTTTATCCTTCCACCTCCAATTACAATGCCTCCTGGCATCCTGTATGAGTTTAATTGTCACTTTGTCTCCGTATATGTTAAATGGCTTTGGTGACGAACTGGATAAACTGTATTACATGGAACGCTTCGTATAATTTGTGCTATATTATGAGTTGGATCAAATGGGCATAGTTACATCACACCCCCTCCGGTGCTCATCTCTTTTTTCTCCTCATTCCACACTCTGTCACTTTTGGCTTTGTATACGTTTCCTTCATTAACCTTCTATCGTTACGATGCGTACCATTAACATCGTCAATAGTATATTCCAATTAAGATCGGTTGATTTAGCGGGCCAGTCGAGCAGCGATAGGGCACTTGAGTGTTCGTCTAATCAGGAACTTAGGCGTGCAGCCCTGTAAAAAGCAGTGTTATCTTGAAAACGGCATTATCCGAAACACACTCATCATGTATATATAGAAGCAACAGCAGCTATTGGTCATTTCGAATGCTGAAATAAAAATTATGTTCACGAAAACACGCTCAAGACGTCATGGAACAATCTCCGGCCTGTACTGTACCCTCAAAAAATGTTGTTCCAGTTGGAACAACAGCCAACACCACATTCCTGCAGTTTCTGTATCGTTTGGTCTGTTGAAGAAACAGTTTTACTTCTCGCTGTGAGCAACGACGTCTTGCTCGGTACCTGAATCTAATGTTGCACTGAACGCAGTTTCCTTCGCAATGCCCACTGGAGAACTGATTGAGAAGAGATTGTGTCCACTGACCGCAAATATTCGTCAGGTTGAAAAGTGATTGCGATTCAACTGACGTCTCCGGTATTAGTCAGCTAGCATCTCTTGACCACTCACCTTCAGCAGTGTTACAAGGCAGACAGTAGTTGACTATTCCTTATAGACACAATGTTAAAACAGTAAATCGGGCAACTTCATTCACAGCGTAGTCATGGACAATTCAAAACACTATCTTGTTTCTGCCAATCAGTCACATCTCTATTTTGACCCACAATACTGCGATATTCTTGATTAGTCTAAAATATTTTAGTAACTCACCATTAATGTGGTAGGTTCGACAGACCTATGTATTCCTGTAGTGTCTAAATGTTTACCATCCCAGTTATCTACACCGGTTGCTATACGTTTTTTAATACCTTCCGATTGTATTGATTCACAAGCTCTGTAGAAAAAAGTTTGGTGAATACGAATTTTTCTCCTCAGATTAGATTGTTCTTGCAATTTGTTGTCACCATTGCTGTTAACTTTACATTCCATCCACTCCTTACAAAATTTATATATATATATATATATATATATATATATATATATATATATATATATATATATATATATATATTCTGAAACCGGGATTCGAACCTGGGTCTCATGTTCTCTAGGCAAATGCTCTATCTCTAGGCAAATGCTCTAACCACTGTACAGTGGCGCAGTGGCTTTGCACAAATGCATGGACCTTTGCACAAATGCATGGACTACCATAGTATGACTCCCTCCTCAATCTGAATTCTCATTCACCTCTCAGCCCACTTGGTATCCCCCTAAACTGGAACAGCATTGCAGAGGCTCTCCAATTGTATTGGCGTAACACCTCAACATCCAACGAAATGGGTGTCCTGCGTGAAACCCAGGCGTAGATGCTTTACTGAAGTCAAACTATATGGTTCCAGAGACTTTCTCGAGTCTCATTCAACGCAGAGATGCTATTCCAATACATTTAGAGAGCCCGTGTAATTCTGTTCCAGTCTAGGGGGAATACCAAGATGGTTGATGCTGAATGGAAATTTGGATCGAAGAGGGAGGCTTGCTAGAACAGTCTGTGCAGTTGCGTAAAGCCACTGCGCCAGGGTAGCGTAGCGGTTAGCCCACCTTGTAGTGACCAGGAGACCCAGGTTCGAATCCTCGCGTTGGCACAAACTTTCATTCTTCGCTTCAGCCTGCATATATACATCACAGATGTTTCTGAGACTTGAAAAGGCCACTGGAACCATATAGTTTCATTTGACATTGCTTTTTGCTTATAGTTTCACTTCTCTCTTCTGTGGTTGGTGTTTTCTTCAGCCAATTGTTCAAAATCACGATGGCAAAATAAGGACACGACACAGGAGTAAATTTCCTTATTCTTTAATCAGCTCACGGACCAAATTTCGTTTCTGCCCACCATTTGAAATGGAATTAACACTTGTGTCACTAGTGTCGCTCTAGAGTACCTGTAGACTGTACCCATGGGAGAAAAGGAGTTTCCTTGGACTCAACGAATTTCACGATTGTTGGTTGCAATATAATTTGTATAAGACACGGTTTGGGATATATATTTCTGGGAACACCGGTCCCATCCAACTGAAGCACTGCACACAAGTGAGCGGTAGCACATAACACTTCCCAGTCACTTCATAGGTGGAGATTCACATGATCGCCTGATATCGGTTCTGGACCAAGTTCCAGATTGCTGCAAAGAAACCAGCGTAAAAGGGAGACTAACATCTCGCCATGAGCTCATTTGCAGATGGTTGCGATCTCCTGCAATATTAACTGACCAGCAGCTGTGGACTTCAACGATTCCCGTCATAGATAAATTAACATCATGTTTCGTATTTCTCTCTTACGTTCCTTACACATGTTTCTACCAGATGTCTTTTTCTGTAACATGTCAATGCGATACGCCGCTTGGGCTCTCTCTCTTCTCTCTCTCTCTCTCTCTCTCTCTCTCTCTTTTTCCTTCTGTGTATATGTGTGTGTGTGCGCGAGCGCGCGCGCGCGTGTGTGTGTGTGTGTGTGTGTGTGTGTGTGTGTGTGTGTGTGTGTTCAAACACTCGCGCGCGCACGAGAGGAGAGGTGGTAGAAGTGAGGACGAACCTGGAAGCTGGCATGAATAACAGAGCAGTATTCAGCAAATATCGACTTTCTCCTTTCCCAGCGTACCTGTTGCATGGCTGCTGCGAAATGAGAAGCAGTCGTTCGACAATGGTAACGCAGCACCGGTATCGCGTGGCTTCGGCTTTGTAAAGGGACGCCGGGTGGCAGCAATGTGAGAGCACAACACAGCACACGCCGAGGAGGCAGCTGCCGGCAGCAGCGACGCGTAGTGCCTCGCCTCGCCGCCAGGGGCGCTGCTGGAATGCGCGAGTGTTTGCAACCGGCTGCTGACAAGGAGGGAAAGAGGTGGGCCGAGCGGAAAGACAGAAACAGCAGCAGCAGGAAGCGGCGGACAAGCGCAGGGTATTATTAGCGGGCAGGTGCCGACGGCAAAGTGGCTGTAGCACAGCGCGCGGCTAACTCCGTGCGCAGACCGTGTCAACCGAGACGCTGTCTGTCTGTCGGCTCGGTCAAGGACGAACATCTGCTGTCTCCGATGTTGCGCTCTCCTGCTAGGGACGGGGAAGTCGACCGGTTAAAACTGATGCCGCTATTGTAGTTCTAACAGGTATTTTTCGGTATTTGTTTAGTCTCAGTTATAATAGGTTGTTTTTTACTTTTTACTAATAATCGGGTAAAAAACCGGCATGTCAATTTGTCCCAGCAGAAGCGCTAAAATTTTCGGTTTTTAAATAAACCTTTTGTAAAAATGAGGAATTATTCGTAAAATTGCTCTGAAATATTACGATATTATACAAAACTAGAAAAGCGATGAATGTTATTTTAATACCGACAGAAACGAACAACAAATATGGGTTAAGAACCGGTACAGCACTGCTGAAACAATAATGAAACTGCTATCTTGAGGCATGCGCCATGGTGTATTGGATGGTATGTTTGTACATGCAACGTGTGCAACATGCCCCATCTGGTCTATATCGTAGTTCCGTGCTGTCGTCGCCGAACATTTCTTGTATTACAGAAGTATTTCACGAAGTTCAGTACCAATGAATTGAAAACTGCATATCCTTTAAAAAAGACTGAGAACGGGAGGGGTCACAACAACCTTGCGACACCATATAAGGAGAAAACTTATAACTTAAAGATTCATTCATAATTTACAATAAAAATTGGAAGTATCTGATCTGTTGCCTGTGTGTGCGTAATATGCCTTTATCTACTTATATCCCATGAAAACGGACATATTAAAACGAAAAAATAATCATTCAACCTCATTTCTCACCCTTTGCCATTCATTATTCCTAATGCCCAAATGGTGGCTGATCCTGGATTACAATACGATTTTTCGACAGAGATTCAAGAAAATACTCAGTACGAAATACTGATGTTTTGTAGTATTCACCCACTTATCACCTTTCGCAAAAGCAGCGAACGGTGGCTGGACTAAATTCTCTTTCATTTGCTTATTTAAATCAGTATTTTGATTTTATATATCTTGAAAGTCAAGGACTCAAAATCGTTCAGTCTTTGTTCGTTTTCTACGCGTATCGTAGGAAGTAATAGTAATAAAAAACCAAAAATCGTTTATTTGAGGAATTTGAGCTCTTTTAACATTCAGGTTAAACTGCCATTGGGGGAAAAAATATAACCGAAAACTCGTTGTTCCCTCAATCTCTCTCTCTCTCTCTCTCTCTCTCTCTCTCACTCACACACACACACACACACACACACACACACACACACACACACAACATCCATTCTGTAGCAAATTACAAATTTTCCCTGTCTCTTCTCCACAGGAAACACTTTCGGATAACGTACACGTAATACCCAGAATACAACTGCCAGTCTCCATCATAGTCATCCCCAGCACTCTGCCGCTCCTAAATCGACAAACCTACAGCCTGGAGCCATATTGTTAGACACACCCGATGTTTTGACTATAAATTTATTTCTGGGGTTTGGTTTTGTAAACTGGTTCCACTATCATTGTTTAATAGGTTGAATAATGTTGAAGAGCTATTATTGGATGAAATAAGCTCATTTGTTGTGCTGCATCACTTTTGTGAGAGCTGATTGGTTCAAATGGCTCTAAGCACTATGGGACTTAACAGCTATGGTCATCAGTCCCCTAGAACTTAGAACTACTTAAACCTAACTAACCTAAGGACAGCACACAACACCCAGTCATCACGAGGCAGAGAAAATCCCTGACCCCGCTGGGAATCGAACCCGGGAACCCGGGCGCAGGAAGCGAGAGCTGATTGCTGATGAACAATTTCCAGTTACAGTTTTGAGAACAGCTAGAGCTGACGTGTTTGGAGTGTGAGAGCATTATTAACATCTAGTAATTTTTTTAAAGAAATTTCCGCCATTTCATTTATAACTATTCATTTATTTTATGCTGGCCGGTGTGGCCGAGCGGTTCTAGGGGCTTCAGTCTGGAACCGCGCGACCGCTACGGTCGCAGGTTCGATTCCTGCCTCGGGCATTGTGATATTATTGGATTTCTGACATTTTGCATATGAGAAAAGGACAGCCATCGAGCTATAGTTTGTAATGATACTAAGCTTGACAAAGCGAGAGTAAAGAAACGAAATCTGTTTATAACGTGCGCCTATACCAAGACGCGCGGCCAGCGTTTAAAAGGTACTTTTAAACACTATGACTCGCTGGGCGCAGATATTTAAAATAATTGCCGCAGCGCTTGATAGCAAGAAGCTGCGAAACAGAAGAAACAACAATTTATCATTTGTTAGTAAAATTCTAGAGTCTTTATAGTTAGTTGTACTTCTGGTCGCCGATATGTTAACATGTACTTCATTACCTTTGATGTTTGGTCGCCGACTTGTTAAGACGTGTTGTGTAGCACCGCTACAAGTTATATTTCATTTAGTGTGAAGAACCACGTTATCACCAAGAAACAAAACGGTTTTGTAAACCTTGTGACGATAAAAAATACTTACGCGCACGCCAGGACATTTAATTTTTACAAAATATCACACATACAAAAGCAGCGATTGTTGGACTGCTCCATGTATGAGAAAAACATAAAAAAGTAAGTTTTGTATTCATTGTAAATTTGTTAATGTTTATAGTTTAACGCCTTTGTTCTTTAAGAATATATTGATGCTTCACTGTACAGAAAATCTATGCTTATTCTTTTCTTTAAATTAACCACAAATAATGTTTATGTTTAAATGAACTTTGTTACAGGTTCGCTCTTTATCGCGGTGTCTCGATTGTACTTGGGAGACCATTAATGTGTTCAGTTTCCGATCTGACAACTTTTCTTTTACAAAATTTCACTGTTTTGCATTTTTTTTATTATTCAAATAGGTCCCTTAGGTAATTTCATTGAAGAGTCTGATTGCGTGAAAGCAATCCGGGTTAAGAGGTCATTTGAGAAACTATTTTCGCGCAATCAATCTGTACGTCTCCTGAACACAATCTAGAACCGACGCATCGTCGATCATTCATTAATTTTTCTCTCTTTCCAAGTCGTACGAAAAAACGGCCAAGGAGAACTGCCGTGAGTACGCAATCTAGTGTTAAAAGGTTGTATTCTTTATCTTGTCGGCAAACATTGCCATGAATTATCATCATCAATGTTATATTTGGTTAACTGTGAAAAGCCAAAAAAAACCTTCTAACGCTAGAGCATGGATGTGTGTGATGTCCTTAGGTTAGTTAGGTTTAAGTAGTTCTAAGTTCTAGGGGACTGATGACCTCAGCTGTTAAGTCCCATAGTGGTCAGAGCCATTTGAACCATTAATTTTATACAGTTTCGATTTCGGCTTTAGGGCAGTTCTCAAGTGCATATTGAACTGAAAATTAATGAAGCATATATATCATATAGTGTATGGCGTAGGTAGAAGAAATTTTCACGTATTTGAAAACATTACTTACATGTTAAAGTTATGTCTGACCTGTGGGTGACATGTCATCGTCCAAAAAGGATTTCTAGTTTTATAGACCAAATAGTCGCATTACAAGATGTGAGTACGTATCGAAGATACATAATATGGCTGACCATGTGCACAGTGAAAACCATTAATACACAGTATGACGTGTTTACCAGCCAACATATTCCCGTGGCCTGTATTCGTCACCTCTGTTCATCAACATGTAAGAAAATATTGGCATCGTAACAAAATGCCACCACTCCGTGAGCCACATGCTCTTTGCATTGCCAGGGGTATTATAAGGAAAGGGAAGCTGGATATTTATTTAGCTAAATGCTTAACATGGCTTATTAATGCACGTTCATAACAGCCTCTTACAGGGATGCACTATAATACTCAGAGTCTAAATAAAACAATTTTAGATGCACAATAAAATTTTGATGTCAAAATGATCGCGTGGCTCCAATGTTATACTATCGTAATAAAAGATTATACACCGTGCGACAATTTGCAAGACCGACGTGATATAGCAGGACTGTTACAAATTCAGAAAGTGAAAGATCCTAAGCCAGAATTGAACGACATTTTCTATGCGTTTCTAAAATACGACAGCCCGTACAATAGAATGAGGGAGTGGATGGGAGGAGAGTTGGAGAAAGGGAGAGTAGGCTGGTATTGCTGGTTTTCGAGTGTATTTGTAGCCTCTAACGACAGACTTTGATGATTACTGGGTGATGTTAGATACAGCAAGATACGGAAATAATGGGTAAAGTAAATTACTTGACACCTCGAAGGACTGTGGTGGTAAAAGCACTGATTAGCACCAATCTGTATTCAAATCGAGAGATTATCCGTAAGGGATGTGAATAAGAATTTCATCTTCAAGTCTCGTAGGTCTGCACGAAAGCCAAAATTAACTGCCGCTATGATGTCAATACATCTTTCATTTGCAAAGGAGCACAAGCATCGAGATTTGGACTTCTGGTAATCGGTATCATTAAATTGCTAAATAAATGTTTCAGTTCAGGGCCAATCGTAAAGCAAATATTAATAGCTTTTTCGCAGGGGTTGAAAATACCGCTTCGCTTGTAAATTTCTTTATTTTCACACGACCAGTTTCGGACTGTTATAAGCCTATCTTCAGGTGTCATCGCTGTGCTGTGGTTCCCGAGCGCCGCGTGTACCAGGCGCGGTGTACTGCCTATGAGCGCGTCTCTAATGACCTCGTTGTCGACGGGACATTAAACACTTATCTCGTTCTCCGTCTGTTGCAGACGTACTAATTACCCTGTAGCCGTAAGTTCTTCAGCAGCAGCGCCTACGCCGTAGACAAACCACCAAAACATATTTCGAACGCGTTCTGATGCATGCAATACCATCAAGTGGTATTATTCATGAAGGCAGAGATAATCTTAAAAAGCGTTTTATGACTACGAACGCACTACTAAAATATCTTGGTTTCAAATAAAAAACAGAAATTCTATGAAGAAGGAGCAAACGTACAGAAGAACTGTTTTTTGAAAAAAAAAAGTGAAGCTACAGTTTCCCAGCGCAGCCTATTTCCCCTTACATTAACGCGTATGAATAACAAGGTTAAAATTTTCGCTCATTAGTAAACTTCTGTCTGGAATTTAGGTAGTCAATAGAGCGCCTTAAAGAAAGTTTGACTGCTGACACATGTACTAAACCAAAACATACCCCTTTTATAAGGGACTGCATTCCTTAACAAATCCCCTGGGTGAGTCGGCGATCGTTATGGATACTTTACGAATAAAGTTGACTAAATTCCTCAATACGTTTCATTATTTATTACATCGTATCGGCTACTGTCATCATCTGATTAAGATTAAAGAAACTGAGAAGCGTTTGCATACAATTTCGATGTTTTTGTGTGTAACCTTTTCGAATTTCTGAATTTTTAATTTTACATCTCTTGTAGCCTAATAATGTATAAAACACACATCTCATATTTACGTTTCTTTAATCTTAGTTGCAGTTCCGATGAAGGCAGCAGACGAAACGACATATAAATAAGGAAATATATTAAGCCAGCTGGACGATTTCATTCACAATGTACGATGTTTCATTTCAGAAATATATTTCTGTCTCCCTAGCGAAAATTAACTATACAGACTGAATAATTATTTCGTGAATACTGGTACGAAAACTTGTTACATGTATAATCTATGCACTATATTACGCACTATGATATAGAATGCTGTTAAACTGTATGAAAAAACTGCTTAGTTTAAAATTTCCCGAGTATAGTGATATAAGGGTTGTTGATGTCGGTATAGCAAAGCTGCGAAAATGTACAAAGAGAAATGAGCTAAAATCTAAACCAACGCGGCCAGACTCGAATACAGCGGTGTAAACGCCGCCAAAAGCGGCTCTGGTGCCACTCACCGTCGTTGCCCCGTCTTCTGACAGTTTATTTGGTTTCACTAAAGCTGTTCACTTAAAGAGCCTACATACGTTTGAAACAGTTTTCTTAACTCTCTTCTGTATGGCAGAAGTCAGAATCTGGTTCTAGTTACAAAGCGTAGATGACCTCTTTTTCGTATAAATTTGGACCAAGAGGAAATGCGTACACCCTCAGTCGCCAACGGTAACATACGTTATATCGTTATGATTTTCTTTTCAAGAGCTTTCACATATGTATCTACATCTACATGGGTACCCCGAAAGTGCATGGCAGAGACCACTGAACCACCTTCACATTAATTCTCTATTACTCCACTATTGAACAGAGCGCAAGGAAAAAGGACAGCTATACCTTTCTGTGTGAGCTCTGATTCCCCTTATGTCATTATGACGGTTGTTTCTCCCCATGTAGGGCGCCAACAACAACATATTTTCGCATTCGGAAGAGAAAGTTGGTGACTGAAATTACGTGAGAGGATCCCCGAGAAACGCCTTTTTTTTAATGATGTCCACCCAGAATCCGGTAACATGTCCGTGGCACTCTCTCCCCCATTTCCCGATAATACAAAACGTGCTGCCCTTCTTTGAACTTTCTCGATGTACTCTGTTAATTTTGTCTGCTAAGGATCCCACACCGCGCAGCAGTACCTTAAAAGAGGACAGCCAAGCGTAGTGTAGATAGTCTCTTTAGCAGATCTGTTACATCTTCTAAGCGTTTTGCCAATAACTTTGGTTCGCCTACCCCACAATATTTTTTATGTGTTTTCTTTCCAATTTAAGTTGGTCGTAATTATAATTGGTAACTATGTAGCTGAAGTTACGAAACTTAGATTTGTTGTTTTCTCGAGTAACCGAAGTTTAACGGATTCCTTTAAGTACACATGTAGATGACCTCACACTTTTCATTTAAGTTTAGTCGCCAATTTTCACACCAACAGATATCTTTTCTAAATCTTTTTGCAATTTGCCTTGATCTTATGATGACTTTACTAGATAAACGACAGCATCATATGCAAAACAAACTAAGACGGATGCTCAAAGTGTCTTCTAAATCGTTTCTATAGATAAAGAACAGCAGAGGGTCTACAACACTACCTTGAAGAACGCCAGAAATCACTTTTGTTTTACTCGATTACTTTCCGTCAGTTACTACAAACTGTTACCTCTCCGACAGTAAATCACGGATTCAGTCGCATAACTGAGATGATATTCCATAACCAAACAATTTGATTACAAGCTGCTTGTGAGGCACTGTATCAAAAGCCTTCTGGAAATCTAGAAATACGGAAACAATTTGAAATCCCTTGTAGCTAGCGCTCAGAACTTCGTGTGAGTGAAGAACTACCAGCGTTTCACAAGAACGATGTTCCTTAAATCTGCCGCGTCGACTATTGTGTCAATGGATCGTTCTCTTCCATGTAATTCGTAATGTTCGGCCTGTAATTTACTGGATTACTCCTATTGCCTTCCTTGAATAGTGGTGTGATCTTCGAATCTTTCCTGTCTTTTGTTACGGGTCTTCCGTAGAGCGAGAGGTTGTATATGATAGTTAAGTATTGAGCTATTGCATCGACATACTCTGAGAGGAACCTCATTAGTATATAGTCTGGACCGGAAGACTTGCTTTTACCAAGTTATTTAAGTTGCTTCACTACTCTGAGGATATCTACTTCTAATTTATTCTTGTTGGCAGCTGTTCTGATTCGAATTCTAGAATATTAACATTGTCTTCTTTGACAAAGGAACTTCGGAAGGATGTGCTCAGAAAATGTGGTTTATAAGCACTGTCATCATTAGTATATCCATTGCTATCAAGCAAGTAGCATACTTGACATACGACCAGAATATCTTCGGAGTTCTGCTAGGTTTCGAGACGAAGTTTCGTTATGGAAACTATTATAAGCATCTCGCATTGAAGTCCAATCTAAATTTCGAACTTCTGTAAAACATCTTAAATCTTGGGGATTTTGCATTCTTTAAATTTTGCATGTTCTTTTTCGTTGTTTTTGCAACAGTGTTCTCATCTGTTTTGTGTAACATGGGGGATCATCTCCGTCGTTTGTTTATTTATTTGGCATAAATCTCTCAGTTACTGTCAATAGTTTCGAATGCCATCCAAAACATACGACATTCCATTAAAAAGGAAACTTGATGTGCCTCAATGCCTCTTTTGATACCAGTGATAAGTGTATTAAACTTGCAACAGAATTACGCGTCCTTCTTCGTACTGCCACATACCGAAAACCATCGTTTCGATGTCTTGAGCGATTCACAACATTTGCGAGTATTAACTACATAGCAATACTACGCACACCTCTATATTTTGAATCTCTTAATAAATGTTAAGATGCTCATGCCTCACGTAACACGTAGTATACTGTTCAATAACTAATGGAAAATAATTTTCCTGGATTTAACGAGTATAGATGAGAAGTTCCCACAAAAAAGTTAGGAAATCAAAAATAAATTGTGTACTGTGGTATCTAAATGTTTTGAGGAGGGTATACCATCTGACTTTACAAAAAGTAGAGCTGTCACGTTACATAAGGAAATAAATGCAGAGGACTGTGCATACGCAAACATCAAAAAACGTTTTGTTTCGCCCCGGTTCCAAGAACTCCTGAAGATACACGTTGACTGTGGATATTGTATCAGAGACACAGTCCCTTTGACTGTTAGGAGCTGTACTAAACCTGCCCAAGGATGTAAACAGCCAGTCCGACAGCTGATCAGTACCAGTCATTCCACCAGGAAGGAGGTACACGGCTCGTGTAGCCTGTAGTTCAACCATGCCTAGGCGGTTAATAACGCGTGTAAGTAGGCTGCCTAGGTTTTTATATTGGTAACGCCACGTAGCGCTCTGTATGAAAATCACTGGCTGTGCTGTGTGCAGTCTGTGGCTGGGTGGCATTGTTGTAATATTCGCTATTGTAGTGTTGGGCTGTTGGCTGTTAACAGCGTGTAGCGTTGGGCAGTTGGAGGTGAGCCGCCAGCAGTGGTGGATGTGGGGAGAGAAATGGCGGAGTTTTGAAATTTGTAAGACTGGATGTCATGAACTGCTATATATATTATGACTTTTGAACACTATTAAGGTAAATACATTGTTTGTTCTCTATCAAAATCTTTCATTTGCTAACTATGCCTATCAGTAGTTAGTGCCTTCAGTAGTTTGAATCTTTTATTTAGCTGGCAGTAGTGGCGCTCGCTGTATTGCAGTAGTTCGAGTAACGAAGATTTTTGGTGAGGTAAGTGATTTGTGAAAGGTATAGGTTAATGTTAGTCAGGGCCATTCTTTTGTAGGGATTTTTGAAAGTCAGATTGCGTTGCGCTGGAAAATATTGTGTGTCAGTTTAAGCACAGTCCTGTACAATTTTTCTAAGCGGATGTTTCATATGTCGACCCTTAGCCGAGGATACCTCACTGGAATCTCCTGATTTTTTCTTGTAGTTTGTGCAATTAGTGCAGCCTTTGTTTATTGCTAGCGCGTAATTGTGGAGAGAATTTCCTTTGTAGTTGTAGTTTCTCATTCTTGTACAGTTGTGGCATGCATGTAGATTTCCACCAAGTATTTCGCAGCTGCGCTTGCAATTAACGAGATATTATTTTCAGTGCTATCTTAACGTGTTCTCTTATTTTTGCTCTTCAAATTGTGCTTTTCTGTGTTATCGTGTGAAATATTGTGACAATAATGGCGTGTCAAACGTAACACTAGGCTCCAAAGTAAACTGAGAAATAATAGTGACGACGATCGTAGCTTATCAGCACCACTGTGTAATGAATTAACAGACATTCGAAGTAGTAATTTGGTAATTGTGCATAGGGAAATGGAGCGGGCGGCAAATAATGGTGTAGACAGTGAAACAAATATTGAACAGGGAAGCATTATCGATCGATCGGTCGGCAACAGCTCGCCTCAGGAATCCGAAATGACTGAACACAATATTGCAAATACTGTTGACTGAGGTTTTTAGTCCTCACCGTTTTCTCAAACGAGTCAAGACACATTTTCTGCTTGTCAAAATTTGAATGTTGCCGGTGAAAATGCACTGCCAAAAACATAGAGAAACAGATTCCAGACACTAATACATTATTATTGCAATTAATGCAATAAATGGAACAAAACCAGAGACAAACAGAGAGAACGCTTCAAAAGTTAGACACAATGGAACAAAATCTTCAAAAGTTGGACACAATGGAACAACACCAGAGACAAACACAGCAACAGTTAGACGCAAAGGAACAACACCAGAGACAAACACAGCAACAGTTAGACGCAATGGAACAAAATCTTCAAGTTAGACACAACACATGAACATGCACGTGAAGATTTAACTACTGAGTTACATAAAATCGAATCGAAATGTCAAAAAGTCTGTAATGACGTAAAAACACAAATTTGTGAGCATTTCCAACCTATTTTTTCGCGTCATGAAAATGCATTACAGAATCACGAAGCAGCCATAAAGGAACTGCAAACTATAGTTCATGAAAATCACGACACCTTGCAAGCTAAAACCGACTCAGTTGCATCTACCGATTCGGTTACGCAACTTGCAAAAACTCAGGAAAACTTAAAGGACACAGTAGATACTCTGAAAATTGGTTTAGAAAGACACATGGAGGAAATTAGTTCAGTATCAGAGAAAGTAGTTGAACTTTCGGATCAGCTAAATAATTTATCTACGAAGGTAGTTGATAATCTGAATGACACAAAACCGGTAGTCTTTAATGACACAGAAGAGTGCGAACAAATTAAGAGATTCAAACAAAATCAGAATGAAATTAATACGCAACACCAAAGAGAAATCCGGGAAGTACAAGATCAGTTGGCACAGGTAATACAGGAATTACATATTTTAGAGGACACTCGCGCTCCAATACGGGAAGAGGGACATAGAAATACGGAACAGCCACTAAATAATAACACAGGGCACTTTGGAAATTATGAAAGAAATTGGCAAGGTACACCGAATTTTGAGATGGAACTGCCGAAACGACGTAACAATGACCGACATGCGACTCGCCGACATGATGATTTTGACTATAAGCTGTTTAAAACAACACGTAAATTCAAAACATTTATGAATTCCGGCAACGACATTCATCCACAAGCGTGGCTTCATCAATTCTCTCATTGTTTTCCTCCCAACTGGTCATTAGAGCACAGATTAGAATTTATGTGTGGCTATTTAGAGAATGAACCAGCTGTAAGAATGCGATCGGTCATTCACGATTGCCACAGTGAAGGAGAATTTTATCATGCCTTCCTCTCAGCATATTGGTCTCAAGCTACACAAAACAGAGTAAAACATAGCATCATAATGATGAAACATTGCGAGCAATCTGAATTTTCCAGTCTTGTGAAATATTTTGAAGACATGTTGCACAAGAATCAGTACCTGTCAAACCCATACAGCCCCTAAGAACTCATCCGCATTTGCTTAATCAAATTACCTGAACATTTGCGACATATTATTTTGGCAGGACGTTGCAAAGACGACATTGAAGCTTTTCAGGGACTCTTACAAGAATTAGAAATTGACACTGACAATCGCGGAACGCGAAAACAGGAACACAACAATTACAGGTCACATCTGTCGCAATTCCGCGATGAAAGAAATAATAACTGGACACGACAAGGCAATTCCCACAACACAAATCGTGACCAAAACAGACACCACCCGTATGACAACTGTTGGCAGAGTAGTAATAATTACAGGTTGGTTGGTTGGTGGGTTTGGGGGAAGAGACCAAACAGCGAGGTCATCAGTCTCATCGGAGTAGGGAAGGACGGAGAAGGAAGTCGGGCGTGCCCTTTCAGAGGAACCATCCCGGCATTTGCCTGGAGCGATTTAGGAAAATCACGGAAAACTTAAATCAGGATGGCTGGACGCGGGATTGAACCGTCGTCCTCCCGAATGCGAGTCCAGTGTGCTAACCACTGCGCCACCTCGCTCGGTGATAATTACAGGGAAAGAACACCTCTCTGTGGTAGTGACTATCACAGAGAGAATCAGAGAAACAAACAATATGGGAACCAAAGTAATTATTATCAAGGGAGACAGAATAACTTTAGACGCAACGGTCCAGCGCGTAGTTATGATTCTGGGAGAAATTCTCCACCATGTGACCGAGAAGAAAGAAACTATGGTATCTACCGACGTGACGACAGACGATATGATAACGACAGACCTGAATTGCATCAGAACTGGCGGGATTCCAACAGGGCAGGGCCCTCTCGACAAGGTGAATTTGTAGAAGTTAGGTCTCCAAATCCCAATAACGACGCGCGCCATCAAAGAGACAATAGGCAATGACTCATACCGCTGGCAGCCACAAAACGTACTTATGAAACTAATGACGCAGCTGCCGTAGCTAGTAATTACGTAAAAATGGAAGACATTAGGGATATCTTACTCCAGGAACACGACGTAAAAGATAACAACATTGCATATCCTGTGATTCACATTACAGTAAATGATGTAAAATTTACGGCAGTACTTGACTCTGGCAGTCCCATTTCAGTAATTAGTGAAACCGCCTTTAGCAAATGCAACAAATCGAACGATTGCCCCACACTTCCGTTACGTAAGATTAAATTACAAGGTGCAATCGTGGGAAAAAGTGTAGATGTACGCCAACAAACCAACTTAGAATACTTTTGTCAAATCCACAGCTTCTCTATGAACTTTCCTATTGTTCCATTATTGTCGACGGAAATTATATTGGGAGTAGACTTTTTTAATGAATACAAAGCAATCTTAAACTTTCACGATGCTGAAATAAATTTAGAGAAAGAAGGTAAGTCAATAGCCTTGAAATTTGAAGATTGGCTCTCAAACCATGACGAAGAAATTAATCGGCTTTACCTCCTGTAAGACAACAGTTCGGAATTTTCGACGGAACTTGACACTAACAATCACTCTGCAAGTACTGACAGGGATGATATCGACGACATATTTGAAACTAATGAGTTAACTCAGAATAAAATTCAAACAATTGAGAATTGTAATGACACTGATAGGCAAGACCTTTTTGAGATTTTACAAGCACATCCCACAGTTTTTACTCACAAAACAGGAACAATCAATGGATTTCAATACCAATTTCGTGTTCGTGAGCATACTAAATTTTGTGTTAGACCATACGTAATTCCGGCACATTATAGGGACCGTATTAGAACAGAAATACAATCTATAGTTGACGAGGGCATTATTGAGCCTGCAGTTAGCTCATACAACAATCCATTACATGTTGTTGAGAAGAAAAATGGATCCATAAGGCTTGTCTTAGTTCGAGACAAATGAATACTATCATCATTCCTGAAACAGACACGCCGCAAACGTTGGAAGAACTTCTTCAAAATATTAATGGTGTAAAAGTGTTTTCTTCTATTGATCTCAGATCCAGCTTTTATCAGATCGAACTTCATCCAGAATGTAGAAAATACACAGCTTTCCTTTGTTTCGGCGTTTGTTATCGGTTTCAGAAACTTCCTTTTGGTTTGAACATTTCTTCGGCAGCATTCATTCTCGGTGTGGGGCGGCTGGTAGAAATTATTTGCTGTTGTATAAGTGTTTGCATGTTGAAACACTGCATTTCCCGGCCGATTTACCATATGTGCAGCGGCGGGTGGAATTATTGTTGTTAAATGTTCCTATGATTTATGCTGTCTTTTGCTGTTCTCAACACTGGCTCTCTAACTACAATATTGGCAACCAGAAAGTGATTAGCAAAACGTGAAGCCTGTAATTAGAATTCCTAGTACCCACTTCATCTGAGAAACACACTTATAGCTGCAGCTTATAGCTCTGAAAAATTAGGAGATTGTCTGGGATTCATAATCAAAAACGATTTCTAAAAATTCTCTGTATTCTGAAAGTCAAAGATGAAAATAAAAAGAAAAAACCACATAATCTAACAGAGCCATTCAGAGTCTAATGCGCTGATGCAACTATAACTGTCCAAATTAAATGTTTAAATGAATGCTTGCCATAATTTGATGATTAGGTTCATCAAACGCCACGCTAAATAATGGTAGAATGTCTGTCCCGCAGCGGCACGTGAAAATACGACATACGCAAAGTGAAAATCGATAATTAAAGTCATCCCAGAATTAACACTTCACTCTAAAATGATTTCATGGTTACGCGTATCCCGAGTAACTTAATACGGCATCCGAGGCTATTTATAGCAATGATACCGACGCGACGCGACTCCCGACACAGATGGTGTGCAATTCAGCGTCTGGAGAGAACTGGGGCCTTACTTCCTCGCGCAGCGTTCTTAATATATAAAGCCGCGTTGCGGACGACTAAGGGAACGCCTGATCAAAACGGCTCTCCCAACTAGCCGCTGGGCTAGTAAAGCACCACTTTAGCTTCTTTTGCTGATGGCCGATGAAGCTCTCAATTTAAATGTGCAATCAGCACACAGGTAAGTAATCATAATAAAAGTTTGACGTGGCTAAGTTAAATATTTTGGGCGAGAGAATTAATTTAATTACACTGCACGCAGTAGACGAGCTCTGAACTTGCCCTTTGAGGATATGATATCGCTATAGTTTTATAGTTATTCAAATGAAACTTCTCACATCTTCATGAATTATAGCGGATCTCCATTATACTTAAATATAAACATCCTAGCCTTATTTATCAGCCTACTTAATCTATCTTGCTTCCTTAATTTTTAAGACAAAAACCAGAAAATTATGAATTTCAACTAAAATCTTAATTTGTGAGATCCAAAGTACTGTTTCTATTAAATTATTATGAAAAAGGAATCTAAATATAAATTTTTAATTCTCTAGCTCTTTTCCTGTAAAACGTCCAAATTTCGAAAATGGTTAAAGTTATTAAACTGACATTCAACACATGTTGATTTAGTATTACTCCTGACATGCTAGAAACGTTTTAGGTTATTTGCTTGATTTTTAAAGTATTGCGCAACATTTATGACGTCAGAGCTAGTTACAGCGGACTAGGCTGGCACACAACGGAAAGACTGATGTGAATTTACTACAGCGTGAGTAGGCTGCTTCCCTACATCACCCTCTACTTAAATTTTTTTTTCGATGTTAATGACCGAAAAAAAATAATTTAATTACAAAAAGGGAAGCAAGAGTACAGCTTAACGCTCTATGAAAATTTAAAATTGAAATGTAAACATATAGAAATATTAAAAGAAAACTGATTACCTACTTCAATTATTTAAATGGCTGGGATATTCACTGCCTCTTAAGCAACATTATTACTCATAATTTATGCAAAATCAATGAAACACTTTGGCATACATATTTCCTTAGACAAACACATAAAAGTATGTAAAATTATGAAAATCTTAAATCCATTAAGTACATTTTACATACACAAATTCAAAGAAAATAACACAGTTATTCATGATACATAAACAGGTGATTATATCTTAGCAGTCTTTTCTAAACCTGAAAGAAAATTTCACAAATCATTTTTACACACGTGGTTGTAGCCGCTGTGGCTGGCGTTCTACACTTCCATTCACAAGGGTAGAGGAGGGGAAGCTGCTATGGTGTGCGTCCGCGGTGGTCTAGCGGTTCTAGGCGCTCGGTCCGGAACCGCGCGACTGCTACGGTCGCAGGTTCGAATCCTGCCTAGGGCATGGATGTGTGTGATGTCCTTAGGTTAGTTAGGTTTAAGTTGTTCTAAGTTATAGGGGACTGATGACCTCAGAAGTTAAGTCCCATAGCGCTCAGAGCCATTTGAACCATTTTTTTGGTGTGCGTCCTTCACGATCACTCTAAATTACATGGGGAGAGGGGAGGGGTCACTGTGAGTTGTGTCCAAGTCACTCCACGCTTTCACGCAGCTACCAGGCTGCCATTATCTGGTTTGTCCTGTAGAACAAACAAAAAGAGTGCCTCAGACTCTGTTCACTTAATATCTGAGGGTGGGTCACAATGAAATGGGGATATATATACATTTTATCCTTCAATATGTTACTGGAACAAAGGTAACAGAACTTTTTCAATATTACGCTCGTGGTTACTTAATTGTCATAAAATCGGTAAACAAATGGCTCAAAACGCCGTTAGTCACGTACTAGAGAAAATTTATGCTCAAGGCATACAATCATGAATCCTATTTAATTTCAATTTATTATTTCTGGGCCGGAACACTGAACCAATGCTCGGTACATTCCTGATACATTTGTATTTTATTCACTTAGCTGACTCATCTTTGATTACCTTATTCTTAGAGATAGTATGAGTATATTTGATTAGTAGTTGTTTTCTCAGCTTCCTTGTACATGTGAGTAACTTGTGGTAATAGTACAGTTCTGAGTGTTCAAAACACACTACGTTTAGTTGACTACTAAATCCACTTATTGGTCCTCTGCTGCTGTGTCAGTTCCACATCTGCAATTATGTACTTACTTCATCAAAGTGTATTTATGCTGAGCTATAAATAATGTTTCACGTCTGCCATTATGTTACTCAAATATGTTGCTAGTGTATGTACTTATTTAACACTGACTCTATTAACATTTAACGCATAGGATAGCACATTTATTTCATATCTATAGTGTATTGCAGCTGATCAGTTTGCTCACATGGCAATTCATTTCCACTCGATCGGACGCTGAAACCACAGGTAGTCTCTCTCGACCTACCACTAAAGTGCATTAAGTAATTATGGACGAGCGTAATGCTAAATTCCATAAACCTATAGGACACCATGAGCTGCTCTGTCTCATCTAACATAAGGGTACCTATGGTCGCATTCACGCCTCCAACTCATAACCTCAATACGTGTAGGTGTGTCCTGTCACACACTACACCAAATAACGGCCAGCTCCAAACTTATAAATATTTCAAAGACGTGTCCTTCACGTCTCAACCACACACACTGTTCAATTCTATTACACTGCCATTCCTTGCTACACAAGGTGAGTTCATTCTTACAAGTTATCTGCATATTTTTCATAACACTAAGCAATCTCTTTTACTATCAATTAGTTAGCTCTACAGCATACAATATGTTTCACTGCCACTTCAGATCCTACTTGTACACGAATTAGTATATCTTTTTAAAATATTATTGTGGGACCATTTCCAATAAAACAACACTTTGCACTTACAATATTTCCAGGGTTCTATACATATTTGTTACTCAAATACATTTTATCTTAATTATATCATACTTCTCTGTTGTTTACGTCACTGTTAGGTTTGTCACATTAGGTATTTTTCTTCCACTAATCGGTGGATAGAAAGGTTACAGAACTCATGGCTTGATAGCCATGACGGAAAATTTCCGTATTGGAAAGAAGAGGTCGAAACTTTGGTGGATAGGAAAGATGAAGATTGAGTGAGACCTGAAATGGAAAGAAGATCTCACACAGCTGGGACTGCACAGCTGCCACACTGTGTAGCGGTTACAGAACAACCTCCTCCCTACAGAATCCATTAGTTTATTATTAGTTTGATAACCATAACGGAAAATTTTAGTATTTGAGAGTAAGCGCCGAAAATTTAGGTGGATAGAAAAGTTGAAGAAAGTGAGACCTGAAATGGAAAAAAGATCTCACACAGCTGGGACTGCACAGCTGCCACACTGTGTAGAGGTTACAGAACAATGTCCTCGCTATAGAATTCATTAGCTTAATGCTGGATTGATAGTTATACCGGAAGATTTTAGTATTTCAGAGTAAGAGCCTAAATTTTGGTGGATAGGAAAGATGGAGAATGAGTGAGACCTGAAAAGGAAAGAAGATCTCACACAGCTGGGACTGCACAGCTGCCACACTGTGTAGAGGTTACAGAACAACCTCCTCCCTACAGCATTCATTCATAACCTTTGACCATGCCACGTCGATCTGAAAATACCTTATGATGCCTTTTTAAAACCTGTCTCAGTTCTTCCTTCTGATTGGCTGAAATTTTATCGATTTCCTGCAATTTAGCTTCTATCTTGTCCAAAATAATGGATTCTTCTTCTTCTATGCTTAGCTTACTTTTACTAAGATTAACACCTCCGTCCCAATACCTCCTATTTTTCAGAACTCGTATAGGCAGCTCCCAAGTTTCATCATTAGTTACTACATGTTTATCACTAAAAGGTACTGTAATTACTCCGGTTATCGGCAAGACCATTTTTAACTGGCTTCTTTCAAAGTCAACAACACTCTGACATTTCGACAAGAAATCTATGCCAATTAAAACCTCAATACTGAGATTATTTACAATTAAGAATGGATGATCAATTAAATTACCATTAATGTTAAAGGGCAGCAAAGCTTCTTGCTTTACCATTTTTGACACCTTGCCAGTAGCACCAATTATTCTTAGTCCTGATACCCTCATTACTGTAAGCTTGTCTTTACCAGGTAATGCATCAAAGAAGGACTGAGATATCGCACTCACCTCACTTCCACTGTCTAAGAGACAACGTACATTGATACTCAACACATTCACTATTATTATAGGGTGGCTTATTCTAGGTTGTACAGGTGGTTCCTCAAACTCATCCAAGAGTTCCTTTTTGATTTGTCTCCAACTAAAGTGATCGACATCTGTCTTCATTACATTTAGGTCAAAGTGTGTAGGGGTTTCCTGAATTACATTTTCAGCTGCCTTTTCCAGTCGGTCTATTAATTTCAAATCGAAACACCGCACGACTTCATTACACTTAGTTTGCTGAACACGACCCAAATTACTGTAGTCTGAGCGATTCTGCGCCTCCAGACCAGGCATAACACTAGTTACAGCTAAACCACTTTTACTATTATCATCGGGTTCCTTCTCAAGTGACAACTGGTCACAGCTACTGGGTTCATCGACCCCCAACAGGCTACCCTCTACATTCTCACTTACCTCCTGTCCTAAATCTATTAGTACAGTATCAACCTCCTGCACAGGCACTTTAGATAAGAGCACATCATCCTCATCGTAAATATAAGCATGAATTTCTTCTGCTTCTTTACCTGACAATTCAGTATTTTGTAGCTCCTCCCTATCGTTACACTGCTGCGCCTTCTCTTCCTCTTCCCACTTAGAAAGCGTCCCTAACACGGTATCTGTCAAATACTGTGAGTGATCTAATATTTCTGCTGTATCCTTAGATGCTACCGACCCTTCATCCACATGTTCAGTTTGAGTATTCTGATCTGTCTTACCAATTACCGTAACTACTGGCTTAGGAAAAGTAACCGCCTGGTGAGCGCCAGTGTCCTCATAGACGGGAACTAGTTTTCCTGCCTTGGCCTACTACTGTTTCCTTTATTTCCATTATAGTTAACTGGCACAGCATTGCTTTCCGTACTGTTGTTTACCTGCATAATTTTGTTTGGAACAAAATTACTATCATTTGGATGCCATTGTTGGTTCTGATAATTATTTCTCCAATTCCTACCTCTCTTAGAATGCCGAACACCTACTGTTCTGATGTTTACATTGCCATTCTGCTCGTTCTTAAGATTACTACTAGCGTTATTAGCATTTCTGTTATTACCTGCTTGCTCCTCATTGGCAGCCACACGCTCTACACATTCTAAATATTCAATGAAACGATCAAGATTGTCTCTAGGGGCAGATATAATTCTAGTTTGCCAATACCATGGCAGTTTGGCTTCAAGACCTAGTATTATCATTTCAGGTTTCAGCTTTTCCGCCAAATGTGACAAACGTGAGATCCATGACCCAGCAAATTCTTTAATAGATTCCTTGCCTACATTGAAGCGTTTTCCACTCCAAAATTCTCTCAACACTTCATTTTGCTTAGCACTAAACCAATACTCATTAATGAAAGCTGTTTTAAATTCCGCTAATGTTTTACACTTCAACATAACATCAGCTGACCAACGCATGGCGTCACCTGCTAAATGGCTTCTAATAAATGAGATTTTCTCTCATTCAGACCAAGTTGGTGGAATCACATCTTCAAAATCGTTCCAGAAATCTAGCGGGTGGATATTTTTATCTGGATCGAACCGCAAGAACTGCCGACACCCGATAAAAGCGGCGTTTGTAGCTACAACTTGTTGTATACTACCATTACCAGAAGTTACTGAAGCTACTTTACTCTCAATGTTAGCAATGTTAGTACTAATATTTTCTACTCTCATTTCAACATTATCTACTCTTTGCACAATATGAGTAGTATCAGTTTTAATTGCATTTACTTATGCTTGACATATGTTTACTTTTACATTAACATCTTTAAACCTATCTGAGCACAGTTCAGATTCCGCCTCGATCTTTTCTGTTAACTTGTGCTCCAGCTTCGCATCTTCCATTTGGAAGTCTTTGCGAACCTCAGCAACTTCGGATTTTACTGTTTTATACAATTCAGAAAATTGTTGAGCAACTTTTTTCTTAATATCCTCATGGTTGTAATCAATTTTATAATTCAAACTGTCCAGCTCCTCTTTCAACTTATTGCAACCAGCCTTGAAGGTATCGTCCATTACCTCCAATCGTTTATTAAAATTAGTTCGGCTGGCCACAGTCTCATATTTTAATTTAGCATTATAGGTTTCTAATTTATTGTCCATTACCTCAAACTGTTTATTAAAATTGGTTTGACTGGCCACAATCCTGTTATTTACCTCAATTATATTAGATTTTAATTCAGCATTACTGGTAGCTATTGCTTGTAATATAACATTTAAATCAATAGCCCCAGTATCTTTGGGTTGCTCACTAGCTGGCTTTTTATCACACTCAGGTGACGAAAAACTAGCTCCAACACCAGAATCATCAAAACTAAATGAAACTTCTGATTGATCAGTCATACCTAACTTCTCCTGTTTAAACTCTACGACCTCTGATGACTGTTTCGTTTTTAACTCATCAGATAAACTATCATCCAATAAATTAACAATTTCTGCTTTCTGCTTTACTACACGGGTCTCTATTATTGAATCATTGCCCCTTCCCACACTACTGTCAGAAGACAATACTTTATATTTCACATTAACATTACTACTTTCATGCATATTTACACTTGAACCATTGTCTGGATTTACAGTTCCTTCAACAGACATAGGTTCTGATTTAAGTTTAACTTCGGTTTCTTCTGGCAGTTCCATTTCCGACAGTCTTTTAGTGCAGGTTAGTAAAATTTTTAACAGCTTTTCACTTAACGTAGTTCCTTCTGCACGACGTATGGCGTTGCCTGTGCGGCGTACCAGGATTACTGATGCGACGCAGCACGTTGAACTGCAGACTGCACTCCGACAGCTGTTGTGTGTTTGCGTGGCCCGCAACTGCAGGTGCGGCTCCGGCTGCTCCGGTGGATGACTGCGGCGAGGCGATACTGGCTTCTCGCGATGACGGCAGCGCCGCTAGACTCAGTGCCAGCTCCATCACTCCAGATGCGTTGTTAATTCAATTGCGTCGTCCACATGCACACGTAACACTATCACTGTTCTGTCACTCAGTTCCATCTCGCATGTCACTCCCGAATTCGAATATTTAAAAATCACTTTCACTTCTACTCAGCTTGTTTCTTTCCCGGCCGATGCACCATATGTGGGGCGGCGGTTGGAATTTATGTTGCTATTTAAAATGTTGAATGTTATTTATGCTGTCTTTTGCCGTTCTCAACACTGGCTCTCTAACTACAATATTGGCAACCAGAAAGTGATTAGCAAAACGTGAAGCCTGTAATTAGAATTCCTAGTGCCCACTTCATCTGGAAAACACACTTATAGCTGCAGCTTATAGCTCTGAGAAATTAGGAGATTGTCTGGGATTCATAATCAAAAACGATTTCTAAAAATTCTCTGTATTCTGAAAGTCACAGATGAAAAGAAAAAGAAAAATCCACACAATCTAACAGAGCCATTCAGAGTCTAATACGCTGATGCAACTATAACTGTCCAAATTAAATGTTTAAATGAATGCTCGCCATAATTTGATGATTAGGTTCATCAAACGCCACGCTAAATAATGGTAGAATGTCTGTCCCGCGGCAGCACGTGAAAATACGACATACGCAAAGTGAAAATCGATAATTAAAGTCATCCCAGAATTAACACTTCACTCTAAAATGATTTCATGGTTACGCATATCCCGAGTAACTTAATACGGCATCCGAGGCTGTTTATAGCAATGATACCGACGCGACGCGACTCCCGACACAGATGGTGTGCTATACAGCGTCTGGAGAGAACTGGGGCCTTACTTCCTCGCGCAGCGTTCTTATATATAAAGCCGCGGTGCGGACAGCTAAGGGAACGCCTGATCAAATCGGCTCTCCCAACTAGCCGCTGGGCTAGTAAAGCACCACTTTAAGTTACCGAATAAATCATAGATTCCTTTGCTGATCGCCGATGAAGCTCTCAATTTAAATGTGCAATCATCACACAGGTAAGTAATCATAATAAAAGTTTGACGTGGCTAAGTTAAATATTTTGGGCGAGAGAATTAATTTAATTACACTGCACCCAGTAGACGAGCTCTGAACTTGCCATTTGGAGATACGCTATCGCTATAGTTTTATAGTTATTCAAATGAAACTTCTCACATCTTTATGGTTATAGCGGATCTCCATTCTACTTAAATATAAACATCCTAGCCTTATTTATTAGCCTACTTAATCTATCTTGTTTCCTTAATTTTTAAGACAAAAACCAGAAAATTATGAATTTCAACTAAAATCTTAATTTGTGAGATCCAAAGTACTGTTTCTATTAAATTATTATGAAAAAGGAATCTAAATGTAAATTTTTAATTCTCTAGCTCTTTTCTGTTGCGCCAATGATTTTTACAGAAAATCGTCCAAATTTCGAAAATGGTTAAAGTTATTAAACTGACATTCAACACATGTTGATTTAGTATTACTCCTGACATGCTAGAAACGTTTTAGGTTATTTGCTAGATTTTTAAAGTATTGCGCAACATTTATGACGTCAGAGCTAGTTACAGAGGACTAGGCTGGCACACAATGGAAAGACTGATGTGAATTTACTACAGCGTGAGTAGGCTGCTTCCCTACAGCGGGCTAAATTCCATATTACCTGAGTTATTAAAACGTCACATCACCTTACATGTGGACGATATTCTAATAGCAGAAGCATCATGGGAACAACATAATCGCATCCTCAACAGTTTGTTACGTATTTTTGCAGAATCTGGAATTACAGTTAACTTGGAAAAGTCTGAATTCGGTAGGTCAAAGGTGAGTTTTTTGGGACATATTATTTCTTCTGAAGGCATTCAGCCGGATCCTGAAAAGTTAGACGCAATCAGAGCCATTCCAGTTCCATCCACAAAAAAACAAGTCTGCAGTTTTCTAGGTATCGTAAATTTTAACCGTTGTTTTCTGAATATGCAAATTCTTGTGACACCAAAACTTTGTTCTCTCACTGGAAAAAATACTATTTAGAACTGGGACGAACAAGCACAGTTGGAATTCAATTCTTTGAAAGAATCGCTACTTAACGCGCCAATACTAGCTCATCCAGATGTCACAAGATTTCTGCCTTAGCACGGATTCTGCTAATGTCGGTCTTGGTGCCCATTTATTTCAAGAAGCCACAGAAAATGACACTACTGTTCAGAAAACCATTGCTTTTGCTAGCCGAGTGCTAACAAAATCTGAAAAAAATTATTCCGTTACTGAATTAGAAGCTTTAGCTATCGTTTGGGCATTTAACAAATTCCGTTTCTTTCTTTCTGGTAAGCACGTAAAAGTATACAGTGATCATCGTGCATTACAATTTCTTATGTCATCAAAATTAAATCATGACAGGTTAAAACGTTGGGCATTGTTTCTGCAAGAATTCCACTTCACAATAGTCTACATTCCCGGCAAGGAGAACATTGTTGCGTACGCACTGTCACGCGCACCGGCTGGGCTTGAGAAAAGTAACACAGAAGGCAACCTCGAAAAAATTTCAGTATTCTTTACATTCAGAAAGTCGCCATTGAAAGATTCCTCACCACCTCTTTAAAGGACATTGCTCATGAACAAGATAAAGATCCGATTTGGAAAGACATCAAAAGTAAATGGCATGAAAAGACACACACTCTGATTCGGCATTATTATCTGGTTAGAAACAACATACTCTTCAAACGCTGCACTGTTGATGACAAGCTATGGGTACTTTGCAAAAAAATGGTTCAAATGGCTCTGAGCACTATGGGACTCAACATCTGTGGTCATAAGTCCCCTAGAACTTAGAACTACTTAAACCTAAGTAGCCTAAGGACATCACACACATCCATGCCCGAGGCAGGATTCGAACCTGCGACCGTAGCAGTCGCGCGGTTCCTGACTGAGTGCCTAGAACCGCTAGACCACCGCGGCCGGCTGGGTACTTTGCATTCCAGATGATTTTGTTAATAAGCTCATTTGGTACATTCATTTCAGCTACGCACATTTTGGTGGTGGTGGTGGTTAGTGTTTAACGTCCCATCGACAACGAGGTCATTAGAGACGGAGCGCAAACTCGGGTTAGGGAAGGATTGGGAAGGAAATCGGCCGTGCCCTTTCAAAGGAACCATCCCGGCACATTTTGGTAAACGAAAATGTTGTCATATTCTTCGGACGACTTGTTATTTTAACAATATGGAAAAGAGAATTCGAAGAGTCTTGTCTATTTGTAAACTTTGTCAAAAGGCGAAACCATCTACTATCTCACATCGTGCTCCATTGTTTCGTATCATTCCTTCTAAATTAAAAGAATTTGCTGCTGTTGATCTCTTGGGACCCCTTGTCGGAACATCGAATGGATTTTCGTACGTTCTAGTCTCTGTTGAACTTACTTCCAAATTTGTTTCTTTCACTCCGTTACGTAAAGTCACTGGACGGTGTGTATCCAACGCCTTTGTTAAAAATTTCTTACGTGAAGTTGGCCACGTTGCTAAAGTTATTTCAGATAACGGACCGCAATTCAGATCTGCTGTATGGTCATGCATGCTTCGGAACCATAAAATCAAACCTGTTTTCATTTCATTGTACTCACCACATTGTAACCGTCTGAACGGATTATGAAAGAAATCAATAAGCTTTGCAGACTTTATTGTCACAGAAAACATCAGCACTGGGACAGATATTTACACTTATTTCAAAATGTGCTGAATGAAATGCCTCATGATTCCACTGCTTTACCACCTACTCTTGTACTGAAGAATGAAGAACCACCGAACAGAATCAGAGAGCTTGTACCTTTCCCGAATACACGTAAACTTCGACACAGAGACATAATTGATTTGGCTATTAAAAGTATAAAATCTGCAGCAGACAAAAGGAGAAAACTGCACGGTAAAGCAAATGCAAAGAAATTATATATTGGTCAGAAAGTTCTCATTAAAGCTCATTCATTGTCACATAAGAAGAAACACTTGAGTCACAAATTCTTTCTAGTTTACAATGGATCTTACAGAATCCGACGTATACCACATGATAATTGCGTTGAAGTTGAAACTCTGCGTCTTTGCCATAAAACTTTTCACTTCACATTTCTAGTATGCTTTGTCAGACTTAAGAAACTGTTACCATGCAACAATGTTTGAAGTTAAATATCCAGTCAAGAGCCTGGGCAACTTATTTAGGCAGTAGTTACGAATGCATTGTTATAGCGAACAGACCACACAGTGTTGTTATTTGTACATTCTTGCAACAAGTTCCACGATCCTCAGGGGGGTACACGCTTACTTTGTGTACCATGTGTTTGCCAAGCACAAGGAGCCCTAGCTAATATGGTATTTGCTTATACAACTTTACACATCGATATCATATTTCTCTAACACATAAATTACACAGCTATCTGATCATTTAACTGAGACAGACAAACATGTTTTTCTTACTATGTCAGTGACAGATGTTTACACAATTACAAAGTTGGATAACTTAACACTTATAAAATTGTATTTTGTCTGTACTTTGTGAACTGTTCATATTTTTTTGAAACCATTGTGATACTATGAGAGCTTTGAATGATATATTTGGTATGGGATCACGGTTTTTAAAGTACGATTGAGGTAGATGACACTATTGAAATGAGCAGAGAATATTTTTTAGGGTTTGAAATTATTGTAGAAAGCTACGACGATTTTGAGATTTGGCTGAGTATTTATGAAGTTGTTATTACGATGACAATGTGTATTATGCTGTTGAGGTATGTTTATGATCAATAAGCTGATGCTATATGAGGAATTTGATTATGCTACGTATTTATTATGATGAAATATTGAAGAAGTGTCAACGAATATGTATATGTGTAATAAGGTAAGGAATAATGAGTAGTGGTTAGGGACTCTTAGTTGTGAAAAAGTATGTTGGAAACCAAGAATCATACTTTAAGAGTTATGAAATGTGTGTAAATGTGTGAATGTATCACAATGCCGTCGAATATTTTTTGGACACTGTTATATTTATACGATTTTGTTTCTACAGATTTGCAACGCAAATTCTCGAACTGTGAAATTTTTATATGAGACTGTCACTGTAGTGAAAGCTGGTGTCGTAAATATTTCGGTAAGAAAGTTAAGTGACCACCTTCACGTAATGCGTTGTGGGCACCCAGCTGCGACAGTCACCTGAAAAAAACCCATGAGTGTGTGCCTTTCAGAGGCACAGGTGAAAAAAAAAAGAAGCCATTATCCTCGCTATTGACATTTCATTGTAGAAAGCATTGCAAATACGACACGCCCAAACTTGAAAACATATGATTACACTGTGGAGCTCTTAATTTATGATATTTAATAAAATGCCTAATGGAATGATGAGAAACATTTTAAATCTATTGTCTTTCTAGTTGAAGAATTATTCATTTTGTTTAATATCTAATTTCTAGCTGCACTGCAGCATGGGTTAGAATAAAATTTAATAGATGTACTAATATAGATATTTTATGCCTACAGATCCAGTAAATAATAACTTTATGATTCACTTAAAAAAACGAAGGAGCACAAAAAGACATTTCTCTTCCCCATTGCATAAATAATTTTTTTAATGACTTGGTAACTTTCCTGCAGAGTAAGTTTTTGTGATGCATCACTCTAGTGTTAAGATCTGACATAGGTATTAGACATGGCCATTGTTACTGTAATATTTTTTCTGCTTGAGCTTTGTCATGTTTAGATATAAGTTATTGCATTTGTTGCTGCTGTTTGCCAGGCATAATGTTACTGAATTTGACTTTGTATTACTCTGTTAAGCCAGTTTTACTACGGATTTATTTTTCTTGTTTGCTGCGTATTGCCTTATATTAGTTGTAATATTGCATTCGCTTTGCTAATTTATGCTGCTTGCTTTGCCAATTTGCATTTTTTATCATTGCTGTTTGTGTTAATTGGTTTGTGCTGCTGCATTGCCTCGTCGCTCAGTTCAGCATCTGAGCTCAGTAGATTTAAGTTAGCTTAAGATGGGGTAGTCTATACAAGAGAACGAGTTATGATGAACTGGAAGAAATGCATTGAGAAGCTATAAGAAAATGGTTTGGCCAAAAAAAGTATTTTGAAAGAGGATATGAACAAAAAAGTAGGGTTTAGGGACAACAGGTTTAGGTAGGATTTTCTTGGAAATAAATGATGAGGTAAGATAATGCAAAATAAATAATGAGGTAAGAAATATGTGAACATATAAATACAGAAAGCATGCTTGGATAGGATTTTTTTGGTGGAAACAAATGTTGAAATAAGACGAAAGATCTATGGAATGAAGTTTTGGGCTGGACTGCAGTACCAAATGTTACACTGAAAACAAACCCTGTTCTTTCCTCCTGTGTTATTCTGCTATGTGATTGTGTACTCTTGCGTATTTGTGTTGTTCCTGTCTTCATGTGATTATCTGATAAGACTTATGTTGTAGAATTTTTCTAATACTCAGCTACATTCACTATGATGAGGAATACTGTTATCCTCAAATATAATTTGCATTAATAATATGTTATTTGCTTAATTCTGTTCTGTTTCAATGCTCATATCTGAAATTAATGTTTCGAAAACTATTCTCATTATTTTATATATTTATGTATGTCATAATTCCTGTAACACTGATGTATATGTTTATTTCTATTCTTTTGTAAAGCCTGTATTACTACAAATGTTATCTGTATTATTATGTTTTAATGATGTTTTCTGTATCTCTGTAATTGTATTCTCATGTTATAAAATTGTAATTGACACCAGTTCATCAAATTAAGTAACTTGTAAGCATTCATTTAACTGCACACATTTCTGTTGGTCATAGTATATGTACAATATGTGAAAAAAGAGAATTGTTAGTGTTTGCACGTGTGTTAATAATTCAACAAGGGACTGGATAACAGCATTGCTGGTTCTAAGGACATTTCAAAAAAAATTTTTGTGAGTGCACAAGTGGTGGTTCATGGACTTGCTATATTCTTCGCAAGACTCTTCAATGGTGATTGTGCACCTGCACAGTCACAGCAGACGGCTGCTAGCCATCTCTACAAGAACTACATTGGGTCTGCACCTCTGTTGGCCCACCAATACAATACTCTCTACCAAGACTATAGTAGGTCTGCACTGTGATGACCTGCCTACCAATAGTCTTCAAAACTTCGAATGACTCTGCTGTGGGTTTGCTCTGTTGTGGATCATTACCTGTCGGCATGTCAAGAGTCAACACTATCTTTCCGTTGGAAGGACAACACTACTTCTTCAAGACTGCATGGAAATCCACTACTTCCATGTGCATTTTCTTTTACTGCTCAGACTTTGAGAAAAACCCTGCTATTTTACTGTGATGAACGATCAGGACTGTCTTTATGGACTGTGAGTAAATTTTAGCTTTTGACCAACACTGTATCAATAAGTGTGTGCATTTGATTTCTTTGTTATTGTAACTGTGAAAAATTTTTAACAAATATGTATTGGCCAGTGCCCAAAACAATTTGTAAAATTTTTTTGTGGGGAGCATGGGGGCTATGTAAGTAGGCTGTTTTTATATTGGTAACGGCACATAGCGCTCTGTATGAAAATCACTGGCTGTGCTGTGTGCAGTCTGTGGCTGGGTGGCATTGTTGTAATATTCGCTATTGTAGTGTTGGGCTGTTGGCTGTTAACAGCGCGTAGCGTTGGGCAGTTTGTAAGGGGTCCGCAGGCCCTTACTACTAAGTTTGCACTCACACAGGTCGACAGGGCAACTATCGATAGTGTGTTGGGTCGCGAGAGCGAGAGTCTGTTGAGTTCAGACAGTGCTGTGTGTTGTAGGTTCCCGTGAGGCGGGCAGAGAGCTGTGCAGAAGCCAGCAGTGGTTGATACAAATTACCGACAAAGGGAGTGGCCATCGCCGCGGTTTAACCCCTTTGTGTTAGTATTATACGGGAAAGTGAAACAGTATAATTATTAGAGTGATTCAGTGATATTTGTGTGCCGTTATGGAGATTCCACGTCTACCGTGTCGGCATTATTTGGATTACAGTGATTGGATTTTGCGTGTGACAACGATGAATAACGAAGAAACCTGTGCTGAGATTAGCCGTTATTAACAGTGTATGATGAAGGCAGTGGCTGTCTCCTTATTTTTTGTGTTTTTGATAAGAATATAGGTCTTGATTAGTGAAGCTGCGTTTGTTGTTCTTCTTGCCAACAGACAGTTCATTATTACAGCATTTGAGAAGGACAGAATGGAATGTAACAACTCCCAAGCAGTCCAATCCGATTGCCAGCCCCATTAGGTACACGGTCACATTAATTAATACTTATATGGGCTGCTATTCAGATCCCGAACGAACGGGCTATAATAGAATATAAGGGAGTGTTACACCCTTGGCTTACCGTGAAAGGACAAGTGCAATTTTCGGACGAATAGTAAAGAACAATAGGTAATTTTACCTTGCTTAACGCGAGAAAATTAATTTTTCAATTTGGATCGGGACAAGGAACAGTGCATTTTTTGAACAATGCGAAGTAATAGCATCCTATGATTGTGACTAAACTGTTTTTCTTGCCATATTAAATAGAACAATAGTGTCAATAAACTGTGTTGTAAAGTGCAAATGCGTAAATTCATGTGAAAAACTGTGAAAAGTGAACACTAAAGAAAGACACGTGTGAACAGTAAAATAGCAAAACGAGCCAAGTATTCGTCACGAAATTTTTTAAAAAGTGTTTAGTGGTCGTATGTTGATTGAAATTGCTTTTTGAACAGTGAAAATCGGACAGCTTCGTGTGGACCCATAAACTGTTATGCAGACGACAATGTGTTGTGGCGACGCAATTATTGAGTGACGTCACGCAGACCCGTGTAGCAGTTGCACCAAAGAGCTTCGATCCGCGAGGTGATTTCACACGACATCCCAACACGGCGAGCGACGCAACTTGGAGACACCGAGTGCAGTCCCGGCATCTAGCAGCCGAACTACAAACTACGCCCGCCTGCAGCGCCACGGAGCGGCCGACGGAGAACTACGACGACTCGGCAGCGCAACTTCACGCAGCTCCAGCGGCAGTACAGCGCCACGCCCACCTCAAACGTCAAAACATCGCGACTCGCGGTAACGTCAGCTGGTGAGTGAAGACGACTGGTTGACCTAACATTAAATTGCAGTGTGCGGTCTTCGCGATAAATAAACAATTTTTAACTGATATTTACATTAGGAAAAGTGCCCAATTGTAATAATTTCCGAAAGATTTGCGAAGCATACTCTGAAATATTGCATACTTATTTATGCACACTGCACTGTCTAAAGGGTAATTGTTTTTGGAGATTTTACATCTATAGATTTGTGAGTGTGGTGATTATCTTGTTTAAAACATTTTTACATAAATTGTGTATGTGAAAATTGTTATTGGAAATTAATAGGTTTTTGAGAGTTGTGATGTTCGGTACTCATGCATGTAGTATCATTTTGGGGATTAACTGAAAGGATTGCAGGTACTGTTTGATTAGTTTCATGGTAATTAGGAGTGTTTTGGGTTATTAGAAGTTATTTTAGTATTACTTGCCTGTGCATTAAAAATAAACCAAACATGTCTACTGAAGAGAAGCAGGTCTGTGAGGCAGTAGTTGGAAGGAAAGGGATAGGACAGGAAAACAGAGGTGATTCAGGAATCAGTGATTGTTGATTGTCATTAGGAAGCCCATTAGCACATTCCACTAGTTATCCCGAGACACCGGGACAAACAACGAGAGCTAGGCTAGTTTCAGAGGATGCTGATAGGTGGTCAATGTTGATAGACTTGATAAAGAAGACTAACGAATCGTTAGAGAAGAATTCACAAGAAACAAAAGAATCACTACAGGATTTACAAGAAACTAACGCATCATTAGAGAAGGGTTTACAAGAAACTAACGCATTGTTAGAGAAGTGTTTACAAGAAACTAACGCATCGTTAGAGAAGAGTTCACAAGAAACAAGAGAATCACTAAAGGAAGATTTACAAGAGATCAAAACATCACAAATGAAGATGGAATATAATTTGAAGAAGGAAATGCAGGAGTTGCAAGAACGACTGAAGATGGACATCGACGAGAGAGAGAGAGGAAGCTACAGAAGAGCATAGACCAAGTCCAGGGAGACGTGGAGAAGATGGAAGGAAAGTTAGCAAAAAAGATAGAACACGATATTGAAGAAACAAAAGCCGAATTGGGGGAAAGAATCAACGAAGTGGAAACAAACTGCAATCATCGAATCGCCGAGGTGACACAGATGCAGAAACAATGCAATGAGGCGGTTAAGGGGATAGGAGATAGGCAAAACCAACTAGCTGTCAATCTGAGGAATGCTATAGCCGTACAACGAGAAGAGGATAACAAGAGGGTTGAAATGGAGGTCAAGCAGTTACAACAGGGAGTGCAGCAATTGGAGAGCAAGACAGAAGAAATTGATAAACGAATTAGCAATGCCACCTTAGCCATTGGGGGAGGTAAGGTCGTTACATTGATGAGCAGTGATAATCGGTGCATCCAAAGTAATACAGGGCAGAAATTTAGACCGAAAGGAGGGTTGCACCCAATGATATTTATGAAATAGCTAAAAGGAGTTTTCCCAGCACATCTTAAGGACTCAGACAAGATTCAATTTGCAATAGATAGAATGGAAGGTGAGGCCTTCACTTGGGGAGTCAGGAAGAAGGAAGGGACTACTAGTTATGACCAATTTGAAGAGGAATTCTTGAAGAAATACTGGTCCAAAAGCCATCAATGTGCAGCAATTGAGGACCTACTACATCGCAAGTCACTTAGTACATGGAGAGGAACGTTGAGAGAGTTTGCCAAACATTTGTGGGAATTGAACGAGACCTTGGAACAACCCCTGAGTGATGACGTAATGATATCAGCGATAAAAAGAAGAATGAGCCAGAGAATGCAAGAAACTGTATCCGGGAGCCTAATTGAAGATAGGGAGGCCTTGATGAAAATACTGGAACAGTTGGAATCTGTTCGATCACAGGGACACAATCAAGCTAATGATCAAAACCGAGGGGGAAGTAATGACCCAAGGAATCATTTTGGTAATTCGTCTAATTATAGAGGAAGAGGTGGTGGTCATAGGTACAGGAACCATGGTGGTGAACGTCAATGGAGAAATGATTGGAGAAGAAGTGAAGAACCAAGAGATCATGAGAGAAGATGGGATAGGCAAATGAATGACACGGTGCATATAGAAGAGGTGGAGAGACCGAAAAACTGAATGACACTCCAGATGAGGTCCGATCGGGAGTGAGAGCTACGAGGACCAGGGTAAACCTACTAAGACACGACAATGGTGGAGACCTAAGAGAAGATCTACTGGAGGAAAGAAGTGGGATTCCCAAAGAACCCATGCTACCCATGATAGGGATCAAGTTATGTGGACTGAATATCGAGGCATTAGTCGATACAGGAAGTGAAGCGTGTGCAATATCCAAAAGGTTATATGAACGGATACTAAAAGCAAATGTTAGCTTGCCTAGTTTCCCAGTGAGTGGAGTGAGAATTGTGAACGCATTGGGTGCAAGGAGTAAACCTATTAAAGAACAAGTGTTGATTACCTTCGAGATAGAGGGAGAAGAATACGAAGCAACATTTTTGGTGGTGGCCGGATTGAACACATCAATTATTTTAGGAATAGATTGGTTGAATGAAGTTGATGCAGTAGTGAGTTTTGATGAAGGTACTATCAAGGTCAAAGGAAGAAAGGGAGAAGAGAAGAGGTTAAAGTTTGCTGAGGGGAATGCAATCGAAGAAGAGGAAGTATTCAGAAGAGTAAATTTGTGTCATGGAGAGGAACCCACCACGGGATACGGGGAAGATGAACTTGGAGAAGAAGTGTTGATATACCTTGAGGGATTAGCACGAGAGGATAGACATAAAGAGGATAAGATCAGAAGAAAGTTGGAGGAGATGACACACCTAGATGAGAGGACTAAGAAGAAATTAGCCACAGTATTATACAGGCATTGTAAAGTATTTTCTCAACGGCCAGGTATCATGAAAGGGGTGGAGTGTAAGCTAAAGATAAAGAACCATAAACCGTTCAATATAAAACAGTATTCCATTCCCCAGGCGAAACGAAGAGCAGTAGATGAAGAAATACAGAGGATGATGGACCTTGGTGTTATAGAGAGGGCCAATAGTCAATACAACAACCCCGTATTTGTCGTTGATGAGAAGGATGGAAAGGTGAGGATAGTTTTGGATGCACGAACAGTGAACAAAATCATCGAACCGGAGAGGGACAAACCAGAGACTATAGAAGAACTGATTCAAAAATTCCGAGGAGCAAAGGTGCAGTAACGACTAAAACGGCTTCTGATACCAAATGTAACAATTGTGTTACTAAATGTGACACTTCTGCTACTAAATGTAACTGGGTTTTCTCTTTGGATGCTGTCAATTGTCAGGATGAGCATTCTAAAGGCTCTATTAGACACACTGTATCTGTAGGTACTTCGGGGTCAACGGTCATCCAGAAAAGTTTTCCTGAGCCAGATGGTATCTGATCCCGCGAATCAACCTTCAAGGACGTTGCACGCAGTATAGTTGATTTCGCCTTCCGGTTGGGGAAATCTTGCGGCAGAGGGCCCTTTGCAGCGGTGTCACCTAGCTGAAACACTATTCCGCTAAGTTCTACAGTTTGCTGTCTGAGGTCGATTTTAGCGTGATGTTTATTCAGGAAATCCAGTCCTAGGATCGCGTCGTACCCGTCAGTTACTTTTGTTACCACCTCTACATCTTCCTTAAGTTGTACACCGTGAATATAGAAAATCAGTGATGTACATCCTAATGACTTCACTGTACCTCCTCCTACTCCACTCAATCTATACCTTGGAGGGTCATATTTCTTTTCTCCAATACATTCATTACTTACTATTGATACGTTTGCACCTGTATCCACTAGTATCCTTGCCTCTTTATCCTGTATGGTAGCAGATAACCAGCATTCCGCCTTCACATTCGCCTTAATGGCATGAAATTTTATTGGGAACGCCTGGCGGCGGCTCCGACATTCCTGTTTGAGTTTAACTGATTTCTATTTCCAAAAACTTTCTTAGACCTGCATTCCTTGAATGTGTGACCTATTCTTTGACAATTAGCGCATTGAGGTTGTCTGCAGTTTTTTGCTATATGGCCCTGTCGATCGCACCTAAAACATCGTACTCCTGCTGAAAATACATTTCGCTTCTCCTTATATCTGGTGGTAATGTCTATTTCTTTGAAAGCTGTCGCCACAGATACAGCTTCCGCAAAATTTTTAGGAAACTCTGCCCTGACACGACGGGACGTTTCAGGAGGCAACCCACGTAAAAATGTATCCAGAGCTCTATCTTCTGCCTCTTGTAAAATAACTTTATTTGCTTCATCACTAGTTGTCAACTGATAGGTGTTAATATTAACTTTTCTAATCCTATCTACAAAGCTTTCTAACGACTCGTTTTGCCTCTGAGTGATAGTGTTTAACTGTTCCCTATAAAATCTACAGCTGTTCTGTTTTTGAAAACGTTTAAGCAATCCTTTCTTCAATTCCTCAAATGTTAGAGCATTCCGTAATTCTTCATGGTATAAGACGTGTGCTTTAGCCTCTCCTAACAATCTTAACTTTGTCATCTGTAAGAGCTGTTCATCTGACCATGATACTAACTTTGCAGCTGCTACTAAATCATCAAAAAAGGCTGTTATGTCCCCGCCAGGTTTACCTGAAAAAGGAGTTACTAAGGCTGCTGCTGAGGAATCTAGGGTGGGAGGGATTGAACTGGTTTGCCTAACCTCACTCAACTGTTTAAATAATGCATTATTATCACTTTTAAGCTGTGCTATTTGATTAACTAAGCTCTGAATAGCTTCATCAGTAGAAACCGCTTGTGGTGCTGACTCTGACTTTGTACGATTTCGTGTCATCATTTTACAAACTATTAGTTACACAATATTACCACACTGAATTCAAAAGATGTTTAAATATTTTCGACAAATTCTTAAAATTATGAGAGAGAATACACTTCTAAATAAAGAAAATATTACGACTGCTATGCAAACCTCTATCCTTTCACACATTAAACAATACTAACTGTGGACCTTTAGTGACTGTCATTCACACCTCATATTGAGCCAAGTGTTTTTTCTCTGACACCAAATGTAACGACTATAACGGCTTCTGATACCAAATGTAACAATTGTGTTACTAAATGTGACACTTCTGCTACTAAATGTAACTGGGTTTTCTCTTTGGATGCTGTCAATTGTCAGGATGAGCATTCTAAAGCATTCTGTCAGGGAGAAAATATTAAATAAATTAACTTTTCTCTCTTAACAACATGTGGGCAGGATGGGTTCTTCCTTGGCTCGGGTATGAGGTCGAATGAAACATCATTTTTACATAAGAATAACTTTTATTGAAGATTTGTACAACTGTATCTTACGGAATATTCTGGTTCGGAGAGCGGCAGCTGTGTCGTTTGTGAAGTCTTCTGCTGCGGTAGCGGCGGCGGCGGCGGCGGCGTCTGATTACGCGTAGTGGTGTGTATCTCGTGTCGCCGTCTCGCCCAGCTGACGGGAGACGCGCAGCGGGAGGTGGCCGGTTTAATTATTGCGAGCGAAGTCGTGCATCGGATGATACCTTGGGTGTGGCGTCCCAGTGTTTCTCTTCTCTAAGCGACCGCGTGTGTTGTGCGTCGACCAGCGGAGCGGCGCGGCGGGGCAAGACCAGTGTCCCGGACTCGAACCACGGACTCCCGCTTGCCAGTCTTCGGCTGTCAGGTCTTCGTCCCAGCTCACAGGTGACTGCTGAGGTGAGGCCGTCTCCTTCCCGTCCTCACGAGTCATCCGGGTACGTAAAAATCAGACTTCAAATACCTTTTAACTTCTATCTTCTGGCGTCGCGGCTGCTGCTTGCTATTCCATTACAGCGGCGGACTTGGTTCGTCTGTGCATGATGCAGACTCTTCTTACATGACGGTCTTCAGCACCGAAACTGACTGAAAACTACTGCTATGCTTCTTCGTCTTCTTCGTCTCTTGTCTCCGTCTCCGTCTTCGACTCCGTCTTCGTCTGTCTTCATCTGCCTGACCCACTGCGTCTTGCGTATTTATTCACTTCAGTTTACTGGAGGTGAACGACTTCACGGTCATTGCCTCGTCTGTCACGTTGAAAAGCTTCTCGAAGAATCTTCTTAACGTCGGCCATTGGCTCTTGGAATGTAGGCGAGGGCCTTTGATCACACGTGATGGCTGAGAAACACGTGAGCCGGTCATTGCCTCTTCTGTCACGTTGAAAAGCTTCTCGAAGAATCTTCTTAACGTCGGTCATTGGCTCTTGGGATGTAGGCGAGGGCCTTTGCTCACATACGACAACTGAGAAACACGTGAGCCGGTCGGGCGATGCCCTGACGGCGGAATCGACAGCGCCCGCTTATGTGGAAGTTGCTGACTGCACGGTCATTGTCTCTTCTGTTCTGCTGTTCTGCTCGCTGCTTGCGAGTATGTAACTCTCTAAACTAAAAACTCTCGACTTAGAAGATTACACACGCTTCACATTAAGTATGTGGAAAACACTTTATCACTTTACAAAAGCACTGTACGGTCATGAATCACATAGTTCTTACATAAATGGTTGTAATAAGTGTAACAAATCTTGGTGACAATGAATAAACAAAAAAAAAGATTAGTCACTCAGAAAGTTACATAGCAACACTTGTTTAATCAACCCTATGTGAATGCAAGAATATTTATTCTACAGTATTGTTTACTTTAACATAAGACTGTTTAGTAAGGAGTGAAGTACAATAAACAAAATTAATACACTAATGCTCAAAAGTAACTGCTGAAGTACACCAGTTAAGTGTGTGGTATCCAAATAACAGGGATTCGATGAAGTGTCATATTATGATTTGGCTTATTTTTTCGTCTTAAATAAAAGAAAACTGTACAAAGCAGAAACACCAACACAAAGGTTCCAGATATACCTGTTCCTAGGATTATAATTTTAGTTTTGTGTTCACCTATTAATTTTAAGACATGTTTCATCATAAAATTGGCATCAATTTTGCCTTGCTGCGAATTTATGAACATATCTAATGACTTCAGAATGGAACTGTCAAGGGAGTCATTGAGGTAGGACAGGTTTTGTGTAGGAAATGCTTTGCATGGCGTTTTCTGAAAAAAGCAAACAACATGGTTATGAACCTACCAATCTAGTAAAAACAAAAACAAAGAAAAGAAGGAATACATTGTTAACTACAAGATGAACATGCTTCTACGTTCAAGTTTTCTTTCTTAAAAAGTAAACCATTATAATTTATTAATTATTTACATTTTTATACTATCCACAGTCTACTGAGATTCCACTAGGGCATTCGCACTCTTGGTCGAAGATTGTATGGTGCCATGTCTGTACGTTGTGCTGGCGTGGCCACTCTTTTTCCTTTACGGGAACTTCCTCCACCCTTCGGAAAAGCAGACACTATTGTTGAAGGAATTACTTCTGGAGCGCCCTTAAAAGGTTTTAAACGACTTGCATGGACAATGGTAGTTCGGGTGGGCAGTTGCAATTTAACGTTGACTGGTGACGTGATCTCAATAATTTGATAAGGACCTCTGTAGTTTGTTACAAATTTCTTCGTTTTTCCTTTAGCAATGTAAGGAGTTGAAAGCATAACCCACTGACCGATTTTGTAATTTGGATATTTAGCTTGGGTATTACCTAATCTTTCCTGTCGTTCCAAAGCCTTTGTATTAGATTTTTGAACCTTTTTCCATACATCCTTCATCATTCGACTGAAATCTCTTACTGTTTCTCCGACTTTTCCGTTTTTCTGCCTGATTACATCAAAAGGGGACGGCGTTTTTCTCCCATAGACCACTTCATAAGGTGACATGCCAGTTGCTTCATGCGTTTTGGCGTTGTATACCGACACGATTATTGGTAAATACGTATCCCAATTAGAATGTTGTTCGTTAATATAATAACTAAGCATCTTGCCAATTGTCCGAGGAACTCTTTCTGTGCGTCCGTTGCATTGAGGGTGTAACGGAGTTGTGCGTAATTTACGTATTTTTAGTAAGTGGCATAGCTGTTTCATTAGTTCAGACATAAAATTAGATCCCTGATCTGTGATAATAGCTTCAGGTACGCCAAATTTAAGTATCCAGTTGTTAACTAAAGCTTGGGCAACTGTATTTGCTTGGTGATCTGGGAGACTCACCATAGCTAGATAGCGTGAAAAGTGATCTATAATTGTAAGGACATACTTATTACCAGCAGGTGTTTTATGAAATGGCCCGTAGAGATCCACTCCGCAGATTTGAAATGGACATGAAGCCTCGGGGAGCCTCTGTAAGGGTATTTTTGAACGAGAAAGTTCAGCTCGTTGTGCGCACGCAATGCAATTACGAACGTACTGCGCAACATCCTGCTTTCTGGTTTGCCACCAAAATCGCTCTGCTACACGTCTTTCGGTTGTCCGCTGTCCACCGTGTCCTGCAAGGATATGGTCGTGGGCCTCTGCCATTATCTCTTGTCTAAGGTGTAGGGGAACAACAATTCGCGGTCCAAGTTTTGTTTTACGGCATAATACACCATCTTCAAAGCAAAATTGTTTCTGAGTTGCGTATTTTTTGCATTCTGTATCCTCATCTTGTGCCTTTCTCCAGTCCTCAGTATCTCGGCCTGTTGCTTCCAAAAGTGCTATTTTCCGACTTAGGCAATCTGCATTCGTGTGTTTTTTGCCTGGTTTATGGATAACTTCGAAATCCATTTCGGAAAGACATAGGGCCCAACGGGTAAGACGACTAGATGGATCCTTTAATCCAAGCAACCATTTTAAAGCTGCGTGGTCTGTAATGACCTTGAATTTCCTACCGTACAAGTAGCATTTAAAGTATTTGATACCATAAATAACACTTAACAATTCTTTCTCCGTTGTGGAATAATTTCTTTCTGCTGTTGTTAGTTGTCTCGAAGCGTAGGCTATGGGGTGTTCCGCGCCATTAATATTCTGACTCAAAACAACTCCTACTGAATGACCACTTGCGTCACAGGATAAAATAAATTCTTTATTATAATCTGGGTAGGCTAATACTGGACTGTGTGTTAACTTATCTTTAAGGGTTTGAAATGCTAATTCACAATCTTCAGACCAATGAAATTTTGCACCCTTTTTCAATAATTGGGTTAAGGGTCGTGCAATTTCAGCGAAATTTTGAACATATTTTCGGTAATACGATGCAAGACCAATGAAACTTTGTACTTCCTTAACGCGTTGTGGTGTTGAGAAGTCCTTAACTGCCGAAATTAACCGAGGATCTGTTTTAATTCCTCTTTCACTAATGACATGCCCAAGGTATGTAACCTCTGTCAATGCAAAAGTACATTTTTCCATATTTAATGTTAATTTAGCTTTTCTAAGTCTCTGAAAAATGTTACGCAGACGCACAGCATGTTCATTAATGTCTTTGGAGAATACAATAATATCGTCTAGATATACACAACATTGCTGAGTTTTGAGTCCTCGCAATACTCCATCGAGTAGTCTTTGAAAAGTTGCTGGTGTATTTTTCAAACCGAAAGGCATTCTTTTAAATTGCCAATGGCCTCCAGGGGTAGAAAATGCTGTTTTATGCCTATCTCCAGGAGCAACTTCCAATTGATGATATCCGCTACGTAGATCGATTGTTGAAAAGTATTTACTGTTACCCAAACTGTCAATGATATCTGTAATGTTTGGAAGAGGATAAACATCTGATATAGTTTGTTTGTTAAGGTGTCTGTAGTCACAACAAAATCTATATCGTTTCGTACCGTCGGGAGACTTCTTTGGAATAATTACGATATTTTTATAAGGCGAATCAGAATATTCTATAATTCCATCTTTTAGATGCTGTTCTATAAATTCATCCAGTACTGGCTGTAAGTGATGCGCAACTCTATAAGGCTTCCTATAAACTGGGGGGCTATTTCCAGTTGGGATCCTATGCTGTGTGATATCTGTTGCTGGCAGTGGACCTTCTGCATTAAATAAATCTTGAAACTCAATTAAAACTGCTTCTATCGTGTCTCTATCATTTCCTTTCAAATGCTCAATCTTCTGGCGTAATGCGGTTTTATAGGCGTCTGGTTTCTGACCATCATTAATATCTGACCAAATGAAATCTTCTTCTTCAAAGGTACTGACTGTAGCTACTAATATTCCCTTATGCAACTCTTTGTCCTCCACTCCGAAATTGTCAATATGTACCGGTACTTTTCTTTCTCCCTCAACGTCTTGAACCCGTACAACACTTCTACGTACAAAACAATGTGATACATCTAATTCCTCATTTTCCTCTAAAGGCTCTATTAGACACACTGTATCTGTAGGTACTTCGGGGTCAACGGTCATCCAGAAAAGTTTTCCTGAGCCAGATGGTATCTGATCCCGCGAATCAACCTTCAAGGACGTTGCACGCAGTATAGTTGATTTCGCCTTCCGGTTGGGGAAATCTTGCGGCAGAGGGCCCTTTGCAGCGGTGTCACCTAGCTGAAACACTATTCCGCTAAGTTCTACAGTTTGCTGTCTGAGGTCGATTTTAGCGTGATGTTTATTCAGGAAATCCAGTCCTAGGATCGCGTCGTACCCGTCAGTTACTTTTGTTACCACCTCTACATCTTCCTTAAGTTGTACACCGTGAATATAGAAAATCAGTGATGTACATCCTAATGACTTCACTGTACCTCCTCCTACTCCACTCAATCTATACCTTGGAGGGTCATATTTCTTTTCTCCAATACATTCATTACTTACTATTGATACGTTTGCACCTGTATCCACTAGTATCCTTGCCTCTTTATCCTGTATGGTAGCAGATAACCAGCATTCCGCCTTCACATTCGCCTTAATGGCATGAAATTTTATTGGGAACGCCTGGCGGCGGCTCCGACATTCCTGTTTGAGTTTAACTGATTTCTATTTCCAAAAACTTTCTTAGACCTGCATTCCTTGAATGTGTGACCTATTCTTTGACAATTAGCGCATTGAGGTTGTCTGCAGTTTTTTGCTATATGGCCCTGTCGATCGCACCTAAAACATCGTACTCCTGCTGAAAATACATTTCGCTTCTCCTTATATCTGGTGGTAATGTCTATTTCTTTGAAAGCTGTCGCCACAGATACAGCTTCCGCAAAATTTTTAGGAAACTCTGCCCTGACACGACGGGACGTTTCAGGAGGCAACCCACGTAAAAATGTATCCAGAGCTCTATCTTCTGCCTCTTGTAAAATAACTTTATTTGCTTCATCACTAGTTGTCAACTGATAGGTGTTAATATTAACTTTTCTAATCCTATCTACAAAGCTTTCTAACGACTCGTTTTGCCTCTGAGTGATAGTGTTTAACTGTTCCCTATAAAATCTACAGCTGTTCTGTTTTTGAAAACGTTTAAGCAATCCTTTCTTCAATTCCTCAAATGTTAGAGCATTCCGTAATTCTTCATGGTATAAGACGTGTGCTTTAGCCTCTCCTAACAATCTTAACTTTGTCATCTGTAAGAGCTGTTCATCTGACCATGATACTAACTTTGCAGCTGCTACTAAATCATCAAAAAAGGCTGTTATGTCCTCGCCAGGTTTACCTGAAAAAGGAGTTACTAAGGCTGCTGCTGAGGAATCTAGGGTGGGAGGGATTGAACTGGTTTGCCTAACCTCACTCAACTGTTTAAATAATGCATTATTATCACTTTTAAGCTGTGCTATTTGATTAACTAAGCTCTGAATAGCTTCATCAGTAGAAACCGCTTGTGGTGCTGACTCTGACTTTGTACGATTTCGTGTCATCATTTTACAAACTATTAGTTACACAATATTACCACACTGAATTCAAAAGATGTTTAAATATTTTCGACAAACTCTTAAAATTATGAGAGAGAATACACTTCTAAATAAAGAAAATATTACGACTGCTATGCAAACCTCTATCCTTTCACACATTAAACAATACTAACTGTGGACCTTTAGTGACTGTCATTCACACCTCATATTGAGCCAAGTGTTTTTTCTCTGACACCAAATGTAACGACTATAACGGCTTCTGATACCAAATGTAACAATTGTGTTACTAAATGTGACACTTCTGCTACTAAATGTAACTGGGTTTTCTCTTTGGATGCTGTCAATTGTCAGGATGAGCATTCTAAAGCATTCTGTCAGGGAGAAAATATTAAATAAATTAACTTTTCTCTCTTAACAACATGTGGGCAGGATGGGTTCTTCCTTGGTTCGGGTATGAGGTCGAATGAAACATCATTTTTACATAAGAATAACTTTTATTGAAGATTTGTACAACTGTATCTTACGGAATATTCTGGTTCGGAGAGCGGCAGCTGTGTCGTTTGTGAAGTTTTCTGCTGCGGCAGCGGCGGCGGCGGCGGCGGCGTCTGATTACGCGTAGTGGTGTGTATCTCGTGTCGCCGTCTCGCCCAGCTGACGGGAGACGCGCAGCGCGAGGTGGCCGGTTTAATTATTGCGAGCGAAGTCGTGCATCGGATGATACCTTGGGTGTGGCGTCCCAGTGTTTCTCTTCTCTAAGCGACCGCGTGTGTTGTGCGTCGACCAGCGGAGCGGCGCGGCGGGGCAAGGCCAGTGTCCCGGACTCGAACCACGGACTCCCGCTTGCCAGTCTTCGGCTGTCAGGTCTTCGTCCCAGCTCACAGGTGACTGCTGAGGTGAGGCCGTCTCCTTCCCGTCCTCACGAGTCATCCGGGTACGTAAAAATCAGACTTCAAATACCTTTTAATTTCTGTCTTCTGGCGTCGCGGCTGCTGCTTGCTATTCCATTACAGCAGCGGACTTGGTTCGTCTGTGCAAGATGCAGATTCTTCTTACATGACGGTCTTCAGCACCGAAACTGACTGAAAACTACTGCTACGCTTCTTCGTCTTCTTCGTCTCTCGTCTCCGTCTCCGTCTTCGACTCCGTCTTCGTCTGTCTTCATCTGCCTGACCCACTGCGTCTTGCGTATTTATTCACTTCAGTTTACTGGAGGTGAACGACTTCACGGTCATTGCCTCGTCTGTCACGTTGAAAAGCTTCTCGAAGAATCTTCTTAACGTCGGTCATTGGCTCTTGGAATGTAGGCGAGGGCCTTTGATCACACGTGACGGCTGAGAAACACGTGAGCCGGTCATTGCCTCTTCTGTCACGTTGAAAAGCTTCTCGAAGAATCTTCTTAACGTCGGTCATTGGCTCTTGGGATGTAGGCGAGGGCCTTTGCTCACATACGACAACTGAGAAACACGTGAGCCGGTCGGGCGATGCCCTGACGGCTGAATCGACAGCGCCAACTTATGTGGAAGTTGCTGACTGCACGGTCATTGTCTCTTCTGTTCTGCTGTTCTGCTCGCTGCTTGCGAGTATGTAACTCTCTAAACTAAACCAAGTTTTTCATTTATATTCTAATTTCTAGTTCACTTTGATTTCACTAATTTATTTACTTAAGTACCACTCAACAGTGCTTAGTAGTATCGACTTGACTGCTGGTTACTGGCAGATACCATTGGCCACAGAGTCTCGCCAGTATACAGCATTTACTTATGGAGGAAGGTGCTATCAATTTAGAGAGTTGCCATTTGGGCTTAATGTGTCAGTGTCTGAATTTATAAGGGCGATGGATAAGATACTAGGCGAGGAGTTACTTAAGAAGGTCCCCGTCTACGTGTATGACCTCTTGATAGCAAGCGAATCATGGGAAGAACATTTGAATAGACTGGATGCAATCTTGGCAGCTTTTGAAACCGCAGGGGTAACTGTAAACCTGGACAACTCGGAATTTGGCAAATCAAAGATAAAATTTCTGGGCCATGTAATATCCGAGGAGGGTATCTATCCTGATCCCAATAAAATGGAGGCTATTAGAAATTTTCCGACCCCCCATAGTAAGAAACAGTTGCGAGCATTCTTCGGGGTTTGTGAGTTTTATAGAAAATTTGTCAAAGGATCTGTACTTAATGCCCCAAGTATGAGGGAATTGACCAAGGCGAGGATGCCGTGGCATTGGATTGCAGAGTGCCAAACCGAGTTTGAGAATATCAAGCAAGCACTATATAATGCAGATATATTGTACCACCCGGATTTTTCCAAGGATTTTTATTTAGGAGCAGACAGCTCTGACTATGGACTAGGAATTCATTTGTACCAAATAGAGAGGAGCGGAAATGGTGAGAGTGTGAGAACAATAGCATTTGGTAGCAGAAGTTTAAATGCTTGGGAGAGGAAATATTCGATTACTGAAAGGGAGGCATTGGCAATTGTGTGGGGGTTTAAGCGTTTCCGGTATTATTTGGCCGGGAGGCATGTGAAAGTCGTGACTGACCATAAGGCCCTTACATTTCTGACTACAAGCAAATTGAGGCATAGCAGACTAACGCGATGGGCCCTAGCATTACAAGACTATGACTTCGAGATAATTTATGAACCAGGAGCAACACACATAATACCTGATGCTTTGTCAAGATTGCCAGCTGACTCGAGGGGAATGTTGGTGGACTGGCCAGAAGGAGAAGGAGTTAGGATTAACCTAATGAAGGGAGTACAGTATGAAGAATTCATAAGGAAGTTCCTAAAGAATGTGCGCAGGGAACAGAACGAGGACGAGAAATTAAAGACAATTAAAAACAAATATAGGTGTGCAGGAGAGGAAAGAATTCGCACATTTTATTATATTCACAATGGGATACTTTATAAAAGGAACAAGGAGAGTGAGGAGAACTGGAAACTCTGTGTGCCTGAGCATGTGGTAGAGAAATTAATTTGGTATACGCACTATAGTAATGCGCATTATGGACCGAAGAAGTGTCTGGAAAAGTTGAAGTTGGATTGTGCTTTCAACAACATGGGAAGGCGTATACGTAAAATACTGAGTACGTGTGACACCTGTCAAAAATCTAAAACGACTACAGTACAGCACAAAGGATATATGCATCCAATTGTACCAACAGCAATTAAGGACATAGTTGCAGTGGATCTTTTTGGACCACTTCCTGCCTCACAGGGGAATTACACACAAATCTTAGTAGTGGAAGAACTGGTTTCCAAGTACATAAAATTTTACCCATTGAAGAAAGCTACTAGTAGAGCCATCATTAACCATTTTGAGAAAGACTATTTTCAAAAGGTGTGTATTCCTAAGCGAATTTTGAGTGATAATGGGTCACAGTTCAGGTCAAAGGAGTGGACAGAGATGCTAAATGAGCACAGAATAGAGCAAATTGCCATTTCTAGGTATAGGCCAGCTTCTAACCCAGCGGAACGAACAATGAAGGAATTGAACCGTTTGTGCCGAACCTACTGTCATAAGAAGCATGGTTCATGGAAAGAATATCTGGAAGAATTTGAGCGGGTTAGGAATCACCTCCCACATGATTCTACAGGGTTTGCACCATGTGAAGTATTGCTCAATCAAGAACCCGACAGTATTTTTCGTGAGTTGGTAGTCTACCCACCAGGAAGTTCATTGACCTGGGAAAGGAAATTGGAGCTAGTGGAATTAAATATGAAGGAGAAGGCTAGGAAAAGACAAGAAAGACACGACAAGCTAGTGAAACCGATAACTTACCGAGTGGGAGACCTGGTATTAGTAAAGGTTCATGCTAAATCAAAGAAGATAAACTCTGAAATACATAAGTTTAACCACGTTTATAAGGGACCGTACAGGATTATAAAAATTGGTCATCCTAACACTGTGGAATTGGAATATGCACGGACAAAGAGAGTGCATGGTAAGGAACATGTGGAAAACATAAAAAGGTACTACTCACACGAGAGCAGGGATAACCCAGATGAGGAAGAGAAATTTGATTAGGGCAAATGTCTGAACTGAGAGTATTCAAGCTTCCTTGATGTAGTAGGGTAGGACATGTTTAGAACATTTAGTTGCTAAAAGGACATTTGAAAAAGGAAGTGTTTATTTACATTGTGTTTGGTGATGTATTATAATTAGAATTGCGTATTTCATGTCGAAGATTATCTAAGAAGGAGTATAAAACCTGTAATAACTAATTTGTAGTGTAGTAATTCATATGTCCTGTGTTTAAGTAATAATTTTTGAGTGTATATGTTATGTGTTTCATTTAATATTGGACTATAGAGGACTATTGCTGCTTAATATAAAAAAATTGTAATTTGGACAATACCATATTTATGTGATGTAATAACCTTTTGTAAAAATTATTGTGGAGGCAGCTCACTACCGGAGTCGAGGGATTATTTTGATGAATTGTAATTTCTTTCATTATTTACACTGTGTGTTTTGTTCAAATGTAGCAATGTTTAACTCCCTTGCCGATTCTTTTTCGCCTGCGGCTCTAAAGAAGTTTTCGAGGGCGGGGATGTAAGGGGTCCGCAGGCCCTTACTACTAAGTTTGCACTCACACAGGTCGACAGGGCAACTATCGATAGTGTGTTGGGTCGCGAGAGCGAGAGTCTGTTGAGTTCAGACAGTGCTGTGTGTTGTAGGTTCCCGCGAGGCGGGCAGAGAGCTGTGCAGAAGCCAGCAGTGGTTGATACAAATTACCGACAAAGGGAGTGGCCATCGCCGCGGTTTAACCCCTTTGTGTTAGTATTATACGGGAAAGTGAAACAGTATAATTATTAGAGTGATTCAGTGATATTTGTGTGCCGTTATTGAGATTCCGCGTCTACCGCGTCGGCATTATTTGGATTACAGTGTTGGATTACAGTGATTGGATTTTGCGTGTGACGACGATGAATAACGAAGAAACCTGTGCTGAGATTAGCCGTTATTAACAGTGTATGACGAAGGCAGTGGCTGTCTCCTTATTTTTTGTGTTTTTGATAAGAATATAGGTCTTGATTAGTGAAGCTGCGTTTGTTGTTCTTCTTGCCAACAGACAGTTCATTATTACAGCATTTGAGAAGGACAGAATGGAATGTAACAACTCCCAAGCAGTCCAATCCGATTGCCAGCCCCATTAGGTACACGGTCACATTAATTAATACTTATATGGGCTGCTATTCAGATCCCGAACGAACGGGCTATAATAGAATATAAGGGAGTGTTACAAGTTGGAGGTGAGCCGCCAGCAGTGGTGGATGTGGGGAGAGAAATGGCAGAGTTTTGAAATTTGTAAGACTGGATGTCATGAACTGCTATATATATTATGACTTTCGAACACTATTAAGGTAAATACATTGTTTGTTCTCTATCAAAATCTTTCATTTGCTAACTATGCCTATCAGTAGTTAGTGCCTTCAGTAGTTTGAATCTTTTATTTAGGTGGCAGTAGTGGCGCTCGCTGTATTGCAGTAGTTTGAGTAAGGAAGATTTTTGGTGAGGTAAGTGATTTGTGAAAGGTATAGGTTAATGTTAGTCAGGGCCATTCTTTTGTAGGGATTTTTGAAAGTCAGATTGCGTTGCGCTGAAAAATATTGTGTGTCAGCTTAAGCACAGTCCTGTACAATTTTTCTAAGGGGACGTTTCACGCGGTTCGATCGAATCCGCATTTTTACTTTGTGGCACGAATGGCTCTCAACAAGGAAAATGTCCAGGCTTCTCGGAGTGAACCAGAGCGATTTCGGACATGGAGGAGATACAGAGAGACAGGAGATGTCGATGACATGCTCGCTCTGACCGCCCAAGAGCTACTACTGCAGTGGACGACCGCTACCTACGGAGTATGGCTCGGTGGAACCCAGATAGGAACGCCACCATGTTGAATAATGCTTTTCCTGCAGCCACAGGACGCCGTGTTACAATTCAAACTGTAAGCAATAGGCTGCATGATGGGCAACTTCACTCCCGACGTCCATGGCGGAGTCCGTCATGTGGTTGCAAAAACCACACACCATGCAGCGCGGGACAGATGGACTCAACAACATGCCGAATGGACCGCTCAGAATTATCACGTTCTCTTCAACGATGAGTGTTGCATATGCCTTCAACCAGACAATCGTGTTTGGAGGCAACCCGGTCAGGCTGAACGCCTTAGACACACTGTCCAGTGAGTGCAGCAAGGTGGAGGTACCCTGCTGTTTTAGAGTGGCATTTTTGGGGCCGACGTACGCCGCTGGTGGTCATGGAAGGCACCGTAACGGCTGTACGATACCTGAATGCCATCCCCCAACCGATAGTGCAACCATATCAGCAACAGTGCCTTAATGAACTTGTGGATAGTATGTCACGACGGATACAGGCATGTATCAGTGAAAGAGGACGTCCTACTGGGTATTAGAGATACCAGTGTGTACAACAGTTTGGACCATCACCTCTGAAGGTCTCGCTATATAGTGGTACAACATGTTTGTGGTTTTCATGAGCAATGAAAAGGGCGGAAATGATCTCTATTCCAATTTCTGTCCAGGTTCCGGAACTCTCGGAACCGAGGTGATACAAACCTTTTTTTGATGTGTGTTATAAAACACAAACCCTTCTGTCAAATGCATCAAAATTGTTACTGTGAGTTGTTAAAAAGAGGTTTAAAAAGAACATAGACTGAAAGTTGACCAACGATCAGTTGGGCTTCAAATCAGGAAAACGGACAAGAGAAGCAATATTTGCACTACAAAAAATTTTAGAAATGGAATTAGAAAGAAAGACATTTGATAGGGTTGATTTGATAATAATTAAAGCAATGCGAAGAGGAAGACTTTACAAGAATGACAGACGATTCGTTTCAGTATTTGCAAAAGTCAAGGTACTGAACTAGATATTAAGGACAGCAAGAAAGAAACAAAAATCAGAAGAGGAGTAAGACAATCGTGTCCTCTATCACATTACTTATTTAATACATTCATCGAGGAACCAATAGCAACAATGAAAGAAATGATGGCTGAAATCAAAACTATTAGTATTCATTTTCACTGAAGCATATTTGCCGAGGACATCGCAATACTGGCACACTCAAAGAAATAACTAAATAAATTGTTTAAGTCTTAAATCAAGAGATAACATTACTAGAACTAAAATCAAATACCAAGAAGACAGGAGTCATTATTGAAGACAGGAAAGGAGATGGAGATAAGAGAGACATAAAAATAGGCATTGAGGAACTCGAGAATGTAACTGAATTTCGCTATCTTGGTACCATTGTGGAGGAAAACGATTAATGTCTCAAGAAAATCGAGAGTATAATGCGACCAAGAGAAACATATTCCTGGACAACCACATTATCGTTCACACTAAGAAAATATTTCTAAAGAACTTTGTGGGAAGTGCTCTGACATGCGAACGTGAAACTTGCACTTTAGCAAAGCAAGAGAAAGTTCTGGAAGCTGCGGTAATGTGGTTCTGGAGGAGAGCCACGAGAACTAGCTTAACTGACAAAAAAACGAAGAAGATGGTTATACAATAAATAAGCAAGATGAGAGAGCTACTGAAAGTTGTAGGCCAAAGTAAAGTGAAACTCGTTGGACATGAGATTTTCACAAAACATTATCAAAGGCAAGAGTATGGGGAAGAAAACGAGGGGACGATTGGAAACATACTATTTAAAAACAAAATATCGTAAGTGAGATGGGATGGGATGTTCTTGATACATGGAGATGAAAATTACTGGTAAAGAGAGAAAGCTATGGTTGAAATAAGATGAAGATGTAACTGATGTTGACGATAACAAAACTGTTCTCGTCGAAGCGTGACGCATCAATAAAAGTGGGAACGAACGACGACGTCTACTCTAGAGACAGCGTAACAAATTGAAAAGAACGATGTAAACGCAAAACTAATCAAAGTTACAGTAATGTGTGTGAGACTTTAATTTGATATAAATTTCAGTGTACTTAGTAAATATATAGCCTATTTTCTGTCAGAAATAATATGAAACCGGTACATATTCGGCTAGGTAACATGCGTTGTAACTGAACAACAATAAATATTCCGGCAGTTTCTACTGGAACTCTAGAACTATACTAATATTAACATGAAATCGTTGTTCCTACTGCACATTACAGTTTTTAAATCGAAGAACACTACTGCTCCATAACGCACGTAGCAGTGTGGGAAGAGAAGGGAATAGGAGAAATAATGAAAATTTAACTCACCTGAGCAGATACACCCAATTGTGACAGATTGCGCAGAGCTGTTTAGGACCTCTGTGACCTAGTTGTGGACTCACGAGACGTCTTATACGGTGACGTCGCCGGCAAAAGTCAGATCGGAGAAGACGTAGGGAACGAATCGAGGAAACGCCGTTCGAACTAGAAGCTAATTCGACAGAGACGCGCACACTGTCAGTCGCAGCGCATTTCAGCTTATCTTTTGAGCTGAAATATAACAGAACACAGTGACGCTCCTTGTTCATCTCTTGAGTGTACATGTCAGCCACACACGCACACACACGGAAATGAACGCCCTGAAGTTGCTTTGGAAGTAGCGGCTCGCAGTTAACACAGAGGTCTGCACTGTGGCATTTTCTCCCTGCCGGCGGGAGAGTATTTCTCTTATCTACCTCGGCTGCTATCTACTGCACCGTTGTCCAACGGGATAAGGGGTACTGCACATTTGCCACCCACACACTACGGAGACAAACTTACAGTACGTTGACGCAAAAAGGCTAAGTGGCGTATGATTTTCCACCGTTCAGGTATTGATAGTCGTATGGAACATCACTTATTGGTCTACTTACTGTACACTACGTATCTGAAATACGACAGAAAACGAGAACACGGGAAGTGTGAGGAGTACTCAAAAATGGTTCAAATGGCTCTGAGCACTATGGGACTCAACTTCTGAGGTCATTAGTCCCCTAGAACTTAGAACTAATTAAACCTAACGAACCTAAGGACATCACAAACATCCATGCCCGAGGCAGGACTCGAACCTGCGACCGTAGCGGTCTCGCGGTTCCAGACTGCAGCGCCTTTAACCGCACGGCCACTTCGGCCGGCGAGGAGAACTCAAAAAGATTTATTCACTACCACGAAAAATGAAGCAGTGTCCACGAAAATAAGTGATAGTATTAGCCATTCCCTAGAACGATGAATTGAGGGAAACTTTAGTTGTAAAAGTCCACAGTTTTGCAGTTCCAGAAAAGTTCATTTCGAAAATCACCTCGTCGTCATTGGTGAAATGCTTGCCATGCAGTGATTTCTTCATCCGAGGAAAGAACAATAAGCCACAGAGTGCCACTTCCGAAGAATACTAGGGATGGTAGCTCAAAGAATCGGCATGTGCCAACGCCCTGAGCAGAGTGAGCTATGGCATGGTCATGAAGCAAAAATACGCTCTCGGGCAAATTTATTATTTCACCAACACCCAGTAACTTTATCGACAGATGTCAGCAGTATGCTTCTGTGACAGATTGCCACTTGCGAGCATAATATACTAGCACTAAACCACGTAAACCCAAAAAACGTTATCACCACATCCAGTGATGTTGATTCTTCGTCGTTTTCGGCAGTGGTGAATCCACATATTTCCAGTACTTGATTTTGCCTTTTGGTTGGAGGTTACAGAGCACTCTTGCAGGGTGAACAGGATGTTAAGTCTTCTGGAGTGGTCTGCATCAGTTACAGTATTTCTATCGCTGCCTCTGTTCGGAGGGCTTTTTGAATTTGTGTGAGCACACACGAGATCCAGCGAATGGCGACCTCCATGATGTTCAAAATGTCCTGCAGGACGTCGAAAACTGATCCATGACTGGTTTCAGCTTTTTCTGTCCTCTCTGTTCTGACGGGCATGTTTTCAAACAGGAGAGCTTTCTCTTGCAATACGCGCTTTTTCACTGAGGGATAGTCTGCCACTTCATTGGTTTTGATTCCTCCAGCGGCATTCTACTTTGCTGTGGCAATGAGATTTCATTGTATACCCAGAGTACTTACACGCCCGCAAAACCCGCTGGGCAGAACAGGTGATTAGGATTATGGAATGGGCCAAATAAGGTTGGGGTCAGTTTCACCTTAAAATTGTAATTTAGTAACACATCAAACTCCAAATCTTTCACGGCTGAAGGCCTCCAAATAAGAAATCTTAAAAAATCAACAAGGTAATTTCAAGCAACTAAAGACACGCAATTACAGTTACAAATAAAATAATGGCCCACAGTAAAATTTTCAAGATTTTAAAATAAATTTCCATAACGTTTCACAGGCAGAAGGCCGCAGTGTTTTTGCCCAAAGGGTAACTTTAAGAATAAGGTTTAAGTGGCTGAAGGCCCACAATTTATTTTCCAAAATTCAAAAATACCATAAACCTTTAAGGGCAGAAGGCCGCAATATTTAAGCTTGAAAGGTAATTTTAAGAGTAAGGTTCCAAGCGGCTGAAGGACCACCATTAATTTTTTCAAAATTTTAAAGAAACTATAACCATAAGTCTTAAGTCTTAGGTGGCTGAAACGCAATAAAAGAAAAGAGAACACAACAACAATAACCTTTCAGCAAATATCCACTTGCAGCAATTCAAACTTACTTATACGCGGCTGAAGGCCTTTAATTTACATAAAAGACAGGAAACCCAAGACATCTTTAAATCATTGGCTATGATATATTATAAACAATTATTAAACACTGGTGAGAAAGACAATAAAGACAACAGCACTCAGAAGCCTCCAGGGTGTAGGTCTGCCCTCATTCACTGAGGTGAGACAGGTAGTGAGCCGAATTACACTTGATCCGTCGGTAACCCAACCAAGGGTAGCCATGGACCGACCGACAAAACGACTTCCCTGCCACCAATCGGTACATGAGAACTCAAACGCAAAATGTGAAGACCACGATCATCCACAATTAAATATGTATTAAGCTGTCAAAACTACTCACCATGTTGGACAGCGACAGCAGGTGAGGAAAGGACGCTGCCAGAAATTAGTTAGTGGCGTGGCAGGTAACCGGAATGGATGAACGGCCAAAAGGCACTGGTGCACTTGAATTGTAGTCAACCAATATAATTAATTCCACCACATGGCGGCTAAATTTCAACAATACAAACACGCAGTGTTGCTCACAGGAAAATCTCCCCAACAGCGAACCACCGAAACGAACCACACAAGATAAATGGACGTGGATTGGGTACTTAAAACACCACTCAACTTTGACGTCCTGGGTCGGTGAGCCACGAAGCTCGTAGCTATCGGACAGCCCCACACACGCTCTGACACTGCACAGGGACTGCCAGCGGACCCAGCCGACCACACCACGCGGAGATATCGTCCCTGATACGCAGCAACTGACCGACTCCTCTCAGAATGCCGACAACATCTAAAATAGTCGTCAATGGAAATAACGCCAACTACATACACAACCTCACAAACACTTGCATGGCCGACCGGAGTAGCCGAGTGGTTCTAAGCGCTTCAGTCTGGAACCGCGCGACCTCTACGGTCACAGGTTCGAATCCTGCCTCGGGCATGGATGTGTGTGATGTCCTTAGGTTAGTTAGGTTTAAGTAGTTCTAAGTTCTAGGGGACTGATGACCTCAGATGTTAAGTCCCATAGTGCTCAGAGCCAGTCACTTGCATGAAGACCTGAACGATACCCAATAGTAACTAAGCACGCACGAAGACAAATCAGGAGCCGATGCACATACACACACAGCCGACTCATGAACGATCGGCGAGCCAAAACGCGTCGTCCGGTAGGACGACCGACCGACGATCCACCAAGACCATGGCCCAGCTCAAGTGATGCGTGGCGACAATGGTCGGGCGACCCATGTCGAAGCAGACTCAACCCGACTGCACTAGTGCCGCCTTGCAACTCCCCGACTGTCAGGTCCGGACTGCGCTCCAGACATGTTCCAACTGACAGGCAGCCCGAACTCGCGACCGGAACTCCTTATGACAGACGACTGGGATGTAATAGCAGTCGAGCAAAGATACTACGGCAGGGGATATATCAATACGCGCTGCTAGCGCCGCTCATGGTTAGGCAAAGCAGCATCTCAGTGACAGTAGTAATTTAAATTAACGTAGTGAGGTGGAAGTACGTTAAAACATGGTGTAAAATACATGATGGAACACGAGCCAGGCACGGCTCAAGTACAGACACGTGTTTGCAAAAATTTATAATATTAGTTTGTGGGGTGATCATTACATCTTTATGGCGAAACCTTGAAGTTTATGTTGTTGTTCCAGTAGTTGTAAACAGCTTGTTGCACTGCTGTCATGATGAGCCATCGATGTACAGCAGATGTAGAATTGATAACTCAACTGATTGTTCCTTAAATCATATTCACTAGAAACAGTATGATGTGCTACATGTCAACAAATATGTAAACATCTGTGTATATATGTCAGCATCTCTTCCTATACCACTGGATCAAGTTCAACCAAAGTTGTTACACATACAGTTCAAAACATCAGTATTTTTACTTTGAGGGTTAAAATATTCTAGCTCCCCTAGATGCCTAGTTGTGGAGAAACAGGCATTTTCTCTCCCCTGGTATGTAGGCTGACTTGCGCAACAGGCATGTTGTATGGGGATAGTATGCCTTGCCTGATCGAATTGCTTTCTAAGAAGCCTACGTATTGGGGGCATGAAATTGTTTTCCAACTCCCAAATTGCAGCCTGCCCTACACTACAGGCCTTCTGTGACGGTTGTCTCACCCTGTTATACCGACGTGTTTTGCAGGGATAAATACGTGCATAATCAAAGCTGAGAGGGGGAGGAGCGGACAGAGGCTGGATAGAGGATGGAATGGACAAAGGTAAGGGGCAGGAGGGAGAGATGGAGGGCAGGAGGGAAAGGATAGAGAGAGGGAGCAGGAGGGCAGGGATAATGAGAGAAAGCGGAGGTAACTATAGTGAGGAAAGATGAGGGAAGGAGGAAATGGAACGAAAGGTGGGGGCAGGAGGAGATGGACAGGGATAGAGGGGGAAGAAAGAGATGGACAGGGAAAGAGTGACAGACGAGATGGACAAAGCGAGATGATGATGGAGGAGCAGATGGACAGAGAGGGAGAAGGTGAAGGAGGACATGGAGAGAAGGGGGAGAAGAGATGGACAGGAGGAGAGGGAAGAGGCGATTGCCAGAGAGTGGGGAGGAAGAAGTAGAGAAAGCGGAAGAGGGGGAGACAAAGAGAGGAAATGAAGAGAGAGAGAGAGAGGGAGAGAGGGATAGATTGGTGAGGAGAAGATGGACAGATAGAGGTTGGAGTTGAGATGGACGGAATGCTGAAAGTAGGAAGAGGTGCACACAGAGAAAGAGGAGGAGATCTGTTCAGTATATGTGTCGAACACTTCCACAAGCAAAGCCGCAGGGAACAGGCTAGTTGGTTTATACGCACCATAAAGAATAATGTACATGTACAGACAAGCTAATGATCACAATTTCAGAAAAAACTGATTTATTCAAAAGGATGAGCTTCACAAATTGGGCAAGGCAATAACGTGTTGCTGCACCTCTGAGCCTTAATCATGCAATTGTTCGGGTTGGCTTTGATTGACAGAGTTGTTACATGTCCTCCGAAGGGATAGCGCGCCAAATTCTGTCCAATTGACGCATTAGATCGTCAAAATCCCGAGCATTTTTGAGGATCTTGCCCATAATACTCCAAACGTTCTCATCTGGCGAGAGATCTGGCGATCTTGCTGGTCAAGATGTGGTACGCCAAGGATGAATACAAGCTATAGGAACTCTCACCGTGTGCAGATGGGTATTATCTTGCTGAAACGCAAGCCGAGGCCATCAAAACAGGATGCAGAATATCGTCGGCCTACCTCTGTGCTGTGCCACAGATGACAACCAAAGTAACCTTGCTATGAAAAGTAATGGTACCCCCAGACCATCACTCCTGATTGCCAGGCTTTATGCGGGTGACAATCACGTTGGTACGAACTTCCAGCAAGCTGGAGTAGCTTGAGTCAGCAACTTCTGTTAATCAATAGAACGAAAAACGAGCCCAAGTTGCAAATTTTTACTTTTTATTCATTCGATGACTAGTTTCGGCCTGGAACTAGTCATCCAATGAATGCCCTATCTGCCAGTCCTTGTCAGCTTTTGATGTCCTCTTTGCTTCGCCTGTAATAGGTTATTTTGCTGCCCCGGTAGCAGAATTCCTTCATCTACTTCGTTAACTGGAGTTAACTTCCCCGCCATTCTCATTTCTGCTACTTCTTATTACCTTTGTCGTTCCCCAGTTTTCTCTCAATCCATATTCTGCACTCATTAGACTGTTCATACCATCCAATAGGTCTTGTAACTTTTTTCGTATTCACTGAGGATAGGAATGTCATCAGTGAATCCTATCATTGACATCCTTTAACCTTGAATTTTAATTCCAGTCTTGAACTTTTTTTTGCATCATTGCTTCTTCGATGTACAGATTGAACAGTAGGGGCGAAGGTCTACATCCCTGTCTTTCACTATTTTTAATCCAAGAAATTCGTTCTCGGTTGTCCAGTGTTGTTATTCCGTCTTCGCTATTGTACATGCTGTATGTCACCCACCTCTCCCTATAGCTTACCCCTGTTTTCGGACATCTTGCACATCTGATGTTGACAGATGCTTTTTCCACGTCCAGAAATCCTGTAAATTTGTGTTGATTTTTGTTTAGTCTTCCTTGCATTATCAGAACTGCATTTCTGGTGTCTTTACCTAACCTAAAGATAAAGAAATCATTAACACATTCGAAATTTTTGCTGTTGTTCTGTATACTATTCTTGTCAACACATTACATAATTGAGCTGTTATGCTGACTGTGTGATAATCCTCGCCCTTGTCGGCTCTTGAAGACTATGGAATTGTGTGGATAATATTTTTCCGAAAGTCAGATGATACGTCGCCAGACTCAAACATTCTACACCTCAACGTGAATAGTCCTTTTGTTGCCACTTCCCTCATTGGTTTTGGAAAACCTGATTAAATGTTATCCATCTCTTCTGTCTTATTTCATCTTACGTCTTTCCGAGCTCTTTTAAATTCCGATTCTAATACTGGGTGTCCGCTCCCGGTAGCTGAGTGGTCAGCGCGACAGGATGTCAATCCTCATGGTCTGAGTTCGATTCCCGGCTGGGTCGCAGATTTTCTCCGCTCAGGGACTGGGTGTTGTGTTGTCCTAATCATCATCATTTCATCCCCATTGACGCGCAAGTCGCCGAAGTGGCGTCAAATCGAAAGAATTGCACCCAGTGAACGGTCTACCAGACGGAAGGTCCAAGTCACACGACTACTGGGTCGCCTATCTCTTAATGTTACCGCCGTTGCTTTTAATTTCACTGAAGGTGCTTTTGACTTTTTTGTATGCTGAATCAGTCCTTCCGACAATCACTTCTTTTTCCATTTTTCATCTTTTTCCTGCAACCATGTCGCCTTAGCTTCCCTGCACTTCCTGTGTATTTCATTCCTCAGCGACTTGTATTTCTGTATTCCTGAATTTCCCCGAACATTTCCGTACTTCCTTTTTTCGTCGATTAACTGAAGCATTTCGTCTGTTACCCATTGTTTCTTGACAGTTACCTTCTTTATACCTACGTTTTTCTTTCCAACTTCTGTGATTGCACTCTTTAGAGATGTCCGTTCCCCTTCAACTGAACTGCCTACTGAGCTATTCCTTATTACACTATCTATAGCGTTAGAGAACTTCAAGCGTATCTCTCCACCTCTTAGTACTTCCGCATCCAATTTCTTTGCGTATTGAGCCTTCCTGACTAGTCTCTTAAGCTCCAGCCTACTTTTCATCACTGTTGCATTGTGGACTGAGTCTGTATCAGCTCCTGGGTATGCCTTACAATCTAGTATCTGATTTCGGAATCTCTGCCTGACTATGATGTAATCTAACTGAAATCTGGCCGTAACTCCTGGCTTTTTACAAATGTACCTCCTTCTCTTGTGATTCTGGAACAAAGTATTCGCTATTACCACCTGAAATTTATTGCAGAACTTAATTAGTCTTTCTCTGATTCCTAGTATCAAGCTACACCTATTCATTTAGGAGCCTAGATCACCCCATTTTCTCAGCCAGCAGCCATGGAACTTGTGATATACTGGAGTGGTATTGACGAGCTTCTTGTCACCCAAATTTGTGGGAACACCTATGCGTTATCTCTACAACACATCTCCGCTGCCAGAATGCACTCGTTACCATCATACGAGTGTTGTGTAGTGTCACATAATGTTGGCTACGACACTCATACTTCTCTCTCTTCATCAGAATTACATGACGAGCCGAAATAATACTTATACCTACTATATATATTTATAGCTTTCTATGAAGCATAAGAACTGATTTTCGATTTGTTATCTTATGTTATATGTAGCGAAGGCGTTCGTGTCCGAGCGAAGTCCAGCCTCTGTAAATTAAATACGGTTCACAGAACAGGACATTACATGAACGCGTGGTGCGAGTCTCCAATCGTGACAGGATCAACTTTGGCAGACTGCTTCATTCGTGAACATCATTTACTTATTGTTACGAAAATGAAATGAAATAATTCCGTTGGTGTGCCCTCAAAATCTGCCCAAGTTAAAAACAGTTAATCCATATTTATTTCGATGTGAAACAAACGAATTTGATGATAAAAATAGCTCTCATTTCCACGATAAAACGGGACTTTTAAGATAGAGGGAAATTTTGCGAAGTTGTTAATTTTTTACTGTTGCAAATAAAAGCTGTCAACACCGAGTAAGCCATATTTTGTTCCTAGAGAAGCCATTGTGTTTACATAAGTATCCTTTGTTGTTCTTAGAGAATCTATCACCTCTTCTTCATCAGTAATTCATTATGATTGCAACTGAATTTTCAACGTTAAATATGAAATCAAGACAAACTTTCATTTAATTTGATGGGTGAAAAAGACACATCCATAATCTGAAGTTTTTAAAGATATTTGTTTTGTTTATATTTCATTTAGTTGCATCTTTAAGATGCCATGTAATGTGTTAATAGTGTTTTTAACTTTTGCTACGTGTGTGGTTAAGTGACTTTTGCGTCTCAGAAACGTACATTGACTCCCTTGATATAGACAGCAATTACAATTTCTTCTACTATAAAACAAATGACTATAAACCATTAGCACCAAATATTTGCTGTGATTCATATGCAGTAAATCTCCGTTGTTGGTTAGACAAAATAGTAAATCCAATGGCATTCGTAGTTCCTGTGACATGTTGAGAACCTACAAATGACGTCAGCGATTGTAATTTTTGTTTGTTGCCTATTCTTCAGTATGGAACATCGGGAGAAAAAAAGCGCTCCATCACATATCCAACTCTGACTTCAATCAGTTAGACAAGGCGAGGTCTGCCTGTTGCTATACCTCCGGAACATTATGCCCTACAATCTGAGGAAGGCGTGCGAGGTGAACGCAAACCGCAGCCTGAGTTCTTGCAGCAGGATTCATATTATAGACCACCTAATAGACTACATAAAATACCTCAAGAAGAACTTCTCAGTTCGTGCTCTGGAGCTCCTAAAAGGCAAGGCAAAACTTTTCGGCTCCAGTCATCAGCAATGGAATCTCGTGGTAAAAGAATGTGAAAGTGCTTGTGTACTATATATAGTAGATATCGAGAAATAGACTGAACGCCATTAATTTTAAATGGAAAACAACCTTCTTCCATGCAGTGATGGAAATGGTATGATGATATCTTTAGAGTGTGGCATACTATCGAAGACTGGAAACGTTCCGTTTAGTCTTTTACGTTAAGCTTGAAAGCTGTTAAGGTTCACAACGGAAACATTGCCGTCTGTTCCTCAGGTCACGCTGTACATATGAAATAGAGCGACGAAAATAAAAAATTAAATTACGAACTCCATCAATTGCCAGATATGTGGGGGTCTGAAGGTTACTGCTGTCTTAGTCGGAATGCAATTAGGATTCAGCGAATACAGTTGCTTCGTTTGCAAGTGAGACAGTCTTGACAGGAAAACCAGAGGTTGCAAAGGCCGCTACTGTTGTAGTTCTTTTATTATCACACGACCGGTTTCGGACTCTTATACGCCCATCTTCAGGTGTCGTAATTTGGTGCTGTGACCCCTGAGCGCCGAGGTGGACGTGTACGAGGCGCGGTGTGCTACCCACGAGCGCAGAGCATAGAGTGATAATAAATGAATTTTACAACTGTATCGACGTTTTCAACATCTGGTATAATGTTCAGTTGCAAATGTTCCTCCAACAGGATTGTTTGTACATACGAAACATCTTGAATGGAAGGAAAATGATGGAACCTGGGAAAAAGAGTATACACTACACTGCCTTAGTTTTTCATGATAAAATCTTATTCCCACCTTTACATATAAAGCTAGGACTTACGAGCAGTTTAGTGAAATAGATGAATCAAGAAAGTGTAGCTTTCAAGTGTTTAAATACAATACTCCCACATCTCAATGACAATAAGGTCAAAGAGAAAATCTTTGTATGGCCTAAAATTCGAGAACTGTTTAAGGCTGGAACATTTTATAGCGCCGCTGAAGGGAAAGAGATATCAGCTTGTGCAGATTTTGAAAACGTTGGTGACAATTCCTTGCAAAATCAAAGTGCTGAAAATTCAGTCTATCTGTCGGGTTCTTTCCAAGGAATTGTGGCGCAGTGAATGACGATCAAGGAGACACATTTCAGCAATGAAAATGTGCTATCAGGGCAAGTAGAAGTCATATTCCTTGCGGACTATTGTTGGAATGTCATGAGAGATTCCTTAGAAGTACATAACAAACGAAAACAAAAAAGGTAGTCAGAAACGTTCAAAAGAATAATTAAACGGGTAAGTGACCAAACGGAGAAGTTTACATAAATCTCTTTGAACCAAGAGCAGACAAAAATTTTCGGTGCCGTTTTGTTGTTCTTAGACCTCAATTTGTTTGGTGGTGAGTAATTTTGTAAAAGACAGAGACAACTTTAACTTTTTTGTAGAACAGTGTAGCCAGTTGGTTTTGAATTGCTGTTGTGATACCATCATGTAGTGTATCGGTTTTTGAGATATGGATCTGCAATCATGTTGAAATTATAGTTTTTTAAACTATCTTGTGGAGAATCGTCGGAGTTTGGCGTCGTTTAACAGTAATAAACTCGAGCGATCTGACTAAATACTTGCCATTGTTCCCTGCACAGATTTTCTACCTCGAGTGTGGCCACTTTACTAAATTAACACGATATTGCAGTGCCTGTGTTATTCAGAATTACGATTCAATGTTCCTTCGGACATGCATTTATGTCCGAAAGAACATTTTATCGTAATTCGGAATAACACAGGCACTCTAAGATCGTATTTATCCGCCGACACAGGGCAAGCGACTTTCAAGTAAAATGTCCCCCTTTTACTGGAATGTACATAATGGATGAGCGAGTACAGGATGTAGGTACATTGTTGACGGCATATGGAAGTAATCGTCTGGCTATGAGACGTGCTCGGATAGCCAAATGGTAAGGCGAACGCTCGCGATAAGCGGTAAATCCTGGTCGAGTCCCGGTCCCTCACAAATTTTCATTGTAATCATTTCATTATAATGCTGAGGGTTGTCCGTATTCGCAACTGCGAATACATTTCATGTAACTAAATTAATTCCGAAGTCTTAATTTATTAAAAGAAAAACAATATGAAAAGAACTGGCGACTGATACATACTTAACAGTACCGATAGTATCTCTTTGGTTTGTAGAAAGCCGTTGCAAGAGAAATATAGCAGATCTGAGGTAACGGGCGAATTGTGGCGCCCTGAAACTATTCTAAGTTGGCGTGGCCGCACGTGCCTCTCGGCCAGCCGGGGGCTGGCAGCAAACACGTTGTGGCGGATGTTAGCCGGACGAGAGGGGTAGCCCGAGCGCATGGTCCAGCCGCGTGGTTGGGAATTCCGCTGTGATTAGGACGGTGCTTTGTGTCGACGAAGGAGATGTCTATGCCGGGAGTGCCAAACATGGCGGACTTCGTGAAACCTTAACGGCAGACATTTCACAGTTCGTCTAGCAATTAATAGTAGCCAGATGAATCATGATACCTCAAAAAGAAACATGTATATTACTATTATTTGCACGACGATTCTGATGGTGTAATCAGATTTACAATATCTTTATTAGTTTAAAGTTTAGTACCTGACGGTAAATTACATAAGTAACACCATCAACGAATTTCCAAAATAACAAAACTTTGCACATGGCTGCACGTTCAGAGACCGTGAATAGTTACAATTGAAAGAAAAGAGCCCTCGGTCACTATTTTTAACGAATTAACCGGGTTTCAACACCGCTAAGAGTGTCTTCCTCAGAATTTAAATCAAAGAATGGTCTATAACATGGCCACAGAATTATGACTAAAGACGTATGATACAGAGTATAAATACTGCCAGTCTTTCGCGATGATTCTGTACTTTGTATCATACGCTTTTAGTCATAATTCTGTGACCATGTTATAGACCATTCTTTGATTTAAATTCTGAGGAAGACACTCTTAGCAGTGTTGAAACCCGGTTAATTCGTTAAAAATAGTGACCGAGGGCTCTTTTCTTTCAATTGTTTCCAAAATAAAATGGCTCTGAGCACTATGGGACTTAACATCTGAGGTCATCAGTCCCCTAGAACTTAGAACTACTTAAACCTAACTAACCTAAGGACATCACACACATCCATGCCCGAGGAAGGATTCGAACCTGCGACCGTAGCGGTCGCGCGGTTCCAGACTGAAGCGCCTAGAACCGCTCGGCCACTCCGGAGGGTGAATTTCCAAAATATAAACGCTTCACCCGATTTTGTCGATTTACTTGTCTTTAGAAAGCTATTAATGTAAACGTAAATTGGTACGAATTACAGGCATGTATCTTAAATAGTACATGAGTTATTGGAGGTCAAAGTGGCCGATACTATCGATCGTGACAGGCCATAAGTACTCCACAATTACACGAAAAAACTGTAGCAGCATGCTTATAAATACCTTTATACATCTATGTCTTTGTTTATATCCGGTATATACTATTCATAAAGAAATGGGTTAAATATTTACTGTGTTTTAGAAAGCACAGAGCCATTAGGCTACTGGCCTACCTTTGATATATGTTTATTTAATTTGTTTATGTATCTGATAATGTGTGTTGCAGCGTGTTTATGGTCCAGCCGTGGGAATATTTATTTAATTTCAAGTTATTTAAATGTAACTCCAGTATCTCGTATGTGTTTAAATATGTTTTTGAGTGTACGCTGGATACGCTGGATTGAATACATGGCGCGAGCGCTCTAGCCAATCACAGCACTCGTGAATGTGAAGACTGGATGGAAGCGAGTGCGGGAGAGGAGGCACGGGGGCAGTTCTGAACAGTGCGGCGCTAGGGAGAGTCGCAGGGGACGCGACGGACGCAGAGTCGGCGGAGAGACTTGGGCAGTGGAGCAGTTTGCGAGTGGTCGCGGAGGACAGAAATATTTCGGAGCGCCGACCTGTGTTTTTATGTGATTTCCGTGGCTTCTGCAGTGAAGACGTAGTGTGCGTCTAGAAGCGAATATCTCGCAAGCTATGTTGTTGTTCATAACTAATTACGTGCAGTAGGAATCTATTGTTTCCCTGTTATTTAACTTATATTTTATTTAATTGCTGAACCATCGACACCAATAAGTGTTTTGCAGAGATATACCGCATTCTCAAAAGTACTTCTACTATCGTACTCATCATTTAAAGTCGTTCAGATAGTACCTGCAGATTTTATTTAATTGCAATCTTTCATTTATAAATTTATATGTTACATTCATAATTCGCAGTTGCCGAGTGATAGAAATCTTCGACCATGCCGATTCCAGACTCAGCAATATCTGGCCTGTAATGCGGCAACTACGTATCCCAGCCCCTAGCCAACGAAACCAGCCAAAAATTTTAATATTGCAACTCTGAGTCGGAGGATACGTAGTTGAGGCCCAACACACCACTTCATTTAATTTATTATTTCGAAAGCCCGCACAGAGTAACACTAGTTACTAACGAAACTGCAATATTTTAATACACAGAGTTTCAATCCCATTGACGTCAAGCAAGTAACAATTTCTAATTAATTCAGCAAGGACACATAGCGGATTATGCGTCTAAAGCAGCTTCCTAATACAGTGTCACGTTAATTTAATGTGACTAAAAGTCTGAATAACCGCCTTTTGCAGCGCTCATCGCTACGAGGCGTACAACAAGAGAGTCAGTGAGGTTCTGGAAGGTGTAGCCATGCCGATTCCACTATCGTGGCCACCTGCGCTATGTTTCTCGGTTGACGATCCATTGCGCGAACAGACCGACCGACTTGGTCCCAACGATGCTCGATTGGCTTTAAATCCGGGGATTTTGGTAGCTACGAGAGTACTCTTCGAATCACACACGTGCATTGCGAGCGGTGTGACACATTGCATTGTCCTACTGATATATTTCATCGTGCCGAGGAAAGACAAACTGCCTGCAAGGCAGTCCCCCAAGATAGATACGTTCCTGTGTTGATCCAGTGTGCCTTCCAGAATGATGAGATGACCTAGGGCACGCCGCCAATACATTCCCCACACCATAATGCTCCCTCCTCCAGCCTGGAACCTTTCGAAGATTGTTGCAGCGTGTTTCCTTTCAGACGTTCCACGCTCATGGGGCATAAAACGTGATTCATCTAAACAGGCCACGTGTTACCACTCGGCCGACTTCTAGTTGCGGTACTAGCGTGGACAGTACAGCCTTTGTCGCTGATGAAGCAGTCAGTATGGGTGCATGAAGTAACCCCCTCTGCAGAGGCCCATATGCAGCAACCCTCCCCGAACGGTAGTTGAGGGGAGACAGTTGGTAGCTGAGTGGTTCATCGGGGCCGTCAATTGCATGTCTATTCGTCTGGACACATCTCTCCCCAGCCCTCGTTCACCTCTATGGCTCCTGGTGCACCACAGTTGCCTCGATGCCGGTTTCGGTTAGCACCATTTTAATGCACTGTGTACTTTACCCAGGACGGCACGCGATCAGCTTGCAGACCTAGCCGTTTCGGATACTTTCCCACCCTTGGTCCGAAAACCAGTGACCATGTGATGTGGACGTCAGACAAATCGCTCCGTGTCCGCATTACGGCAACGACTGCACTGTTCCATTGTCTCCAGGATACACTTTATATACCCTCCATTGCTAGTGCTGCCACCTACCGTGTGTGAGTGGCTACTGCACGTTACCGTCGAACATCGGCGGTGGTCACATTAATGTGACCGGACCGTGTATTATTCAGTATTATAATCTCTGATTAACGATGTAATTAATTTGTATACACGAAACTTAGTAGATAAACACCTTGTGGTCTGCCCCAGGAGCATAGTCAACCGTCGAACGAATCTCGCATACTAGCAGGAAAACACATCTCAAACAACTGCTTCAATATTATACCCGTGTTGGTCACATTTTTCTCACTAATTTCTGTTTCGCTGCCGAAGACAATTATGAGTTACCCCTACTTCACGTATTTTCTGCCAATATACGTCGATTTTGTACATGGAATGGAGTTTTTAGTCAACAGAAGAGTTCTCGTATGCAAATGAACCCCAAAACGAGCGTGACTGATTCGTTAAACCACTGCCAAGACCCAACTTTAAATGCAGCTGCTTTGGACAACACACGACGGACAAAAAAAGCAGGACATAAATGGCAGACTATGACAGCCACAGCGGGCATTCCTCGCTAAGTGTAATACTATCCAGCATAGACCTTAATTTGTGAAAACGATTTACGAGAATTCACGGTTGAAAAACACCATTCTGTCGAAGTGAATTATGGATTGTGGGAAACCGAAAAAGAAGAGAGCTGAAAAGTTTGAGATGCCATGTTGCAGAAGGATGTTGAAATTTATGCATACTAATATGGCAAACAATGAAGAGACCCTAAACAGAATCTGCAAACAACAGATTATGTGGAAAACCCTGGCAAAGAAGATAGGGCGGGATGTTAGTACTCGTGTTAATACATCAGTAATTAACTTTCACGGTACTAGCGGGAGATGTAAGGGAACATAGAGCTTTGAAAGTATCCAAAAAATGATTGACAAGACGAAGAGGTTGGCACAGGAGACGAAGACGTAGTGGATCGCATCGAACATGTCAGAAAACTGATGGCCCTAAAAAGAAAAGTGGGTAAACGATGGGAAACGGCCTTCCAGTTTCTCTGTTAATGTATTGGGTATATTCAGACGTCTCTGCTGCTATGCAGTATTTTTAAACACTTCTATTTGTTTTTTCGGAATTAAATGTCTTTTATTAAAATATCTTTCGAGAAATTTTTGATGTTTTAGAGAGAAGACAGTGCAATAATACTTTTTAGTGACACTCAAGGTATAATAAATCTGACATGTGCAGGGTTTTCTCCGAACCAGAAGGTGAACTTAAGTTTACATGAACATCCTTCTGTTTCGAGGCAATAGCCGACAGATTATCCGTAACACAGTTTTGGTATTTGTGACCATTATCATAACCACAAGGGTGCGTTTAAACGGTATTTCAAGACTGGAGGGTTTGTTGGAAAAGTTACATCGATGTGCTCAGTTTTACCATTGCTGCTTGCTCACTGAGAGAAGGTGCGTCAGATGGGAAACCAGTAGCGGGAACTCAGAGTTTAGAAAATATGTTGAACGTGAAGTACGAGTAATATTGGTATAGTGAGTAAAACACAAATCAATAGCTATTATACCTAATCAGATATATTACATGTTCTACGTTTGTACATAATTTTTGGCCCTCTTGACCACAGAAACAGCCTCTCAAAAACGAACATTTCTTTTTCTGACTCTCTGTATAAATCAGACACTAGGGAAAATATACAAAAATACACTTTCTAAACATGAAAATTCTTAAACTGCAATTTTAGTAAAATCATCGAAACGATGACATATATACGAAACTTAAAAGTAAAACCCAATCGTTTTGTAGGACGGAAGCAGTTTAAAATGACGTGCGAATTACAAGAAAAAGAATTAATTTTCAAACGCACTGAGAGACGTCTCTAAAGTAACTCTGACACTGTGTTGGACTAAAACAAAAAGAGGTGGTGTAAAATGGTAGCATGGGTTTCATCCCCAGTAGTTGGCGTTATGACGTCGAGAGCATAAGAAGACAAAGGACAAAATATTTGTTCACTGCACGAAAACCAAGAGAACAATTTCCTGTGGACGCAGCAGGTGAGAGTTTGTTCGTCAAAGCAAGCTATGGAGGCATCTATGTCTACAAATAAGAGTACACTCTTACGAAGATTCCCAGTAAGATGTTAGTGAAAGAGGTTCATTAGAAAGATGAATTACGACAAGGACAAAGTATTTAATTTCCTGCCGTAAACGTGTTTTGTACCTTCCACACATAACGGCTTCTCTATTGGAGAGAATGAAACATAATTAAGAGTGTTGCTAACGCCTACACACTTTAGTAACATAGTTTATTCCCGCTATAGTGCGCAGCAGAGCGGACACGTACGGACCAGTGCCCTGATTTTACACATGGCACCTGACTCCGAAATAGCACCGTCTGCTCTGAAGGACACCAATATATTTTTCCCTTCATGTCAGCTTAAATTTACTTTAGAACGTGAGCGTAACTTACACGGCCAACCTGAGCTGTCACGGAGAAAAGAAAAAAAGCGTGACTTAGCCACAACGGATTTTTTCAAAATACATTTGCCTTCTGTTCTGGACTGCTTCCAGATTTCTCTTTTAGCTGTGAGCCCTGGAACACTGAGAGATAGGACTCCGGGGCAAGATCGGTGATTAGGCCCCATCTTCAAACATAGCAATCCAATTTTATTGTTATTTAAAAAAAGGATGGACATCATTTAAACATAATGTACGACAGTTCCCGGTAACAATGTGTTCCAAAAGGCCGCGCGCGAAAATGAGATTTTGCGGAGAGTCACATCTCTGGTTCTATTGTTCAAAGACATAAAGCATCCATTATTTGTATAGACATCGGCATAGCCACCATTTGTGTACCTACCGCAAAAACTACCGTACTGTAGCTATACCAAAGAATATGGTTAAAATTAAAACATTACAGACTTCCTCCATCCGAGGAAAATAGAGTAAATCTGTTGGTTCCTTTGCATTAGGTGTAGTCAATGTTGGACATTATGTGGATTATAAAGGCACCTTTTGTTCATAGTCGGTTGCTGAGGACACCCCGAAAAAACACGATTTTTATGTACGAAAAGTGAGGATGACCACTTCTGTAATTTCTAATCACAAGAGGTCATCGAAAATTTTACCGTATGTTCCTAAGATAATATTCTCGGGGAACTCTGACTCTTTTCGATATCATTATAGCTTACCAAGACCTAGATGTTCAAAGTTCTCGTACTTACGCAGTAAAGTATTCACGTAGCATCCGGTCTGAGACGTAAACGTAATATTGCGTGACGTTGTGGACACATGGAAAGAATCCTACGGTCATCGCAAGGGTTCTGAGGTCCCCAGACTACGTTTTTAGTCAGCACTTTTCCCGATATATAACTTTCCGACTCTGTGTCTCTGTGTCTCTGTATAATGGGAACTACTCGTCTGGCAAATACACTGAGGCTCCAAAGAAACTGGTATTGGCATGCGTATTCAAATACAAAGATATGTAAATAGGCAGAATACGGCGCTGCGGTCGGAAACGCCTATATAAGATAATAAGTGTCTCGCGCAGTTGTTAGATTGGTTACTGCCGCATCAACGGCTGGTTATCAACATTGAAGTGAGTTTGAACGTGGCATTATAGTCGGCGCACGAGCAACGGGACACAGCATCTCCGAGATAGTCATGAAGTGGGGATTTTCCCGTACGACCATTTCACGAGTGTACAGTGAATACCAGGAATCCGGTAAAACATCTTCGACATCGCTGCGGTCTGTAAGAGATCCTGCAAAAACAGAACCAACGACGACTGAAGAGAATCATTCAACGCGACGAAAGTGCAACCCTTCTGAAAATTGATGTAGGTTTCAATACTGGACCTTCAACAAGCGTCAGCGTGTAAACCATTCAACGAAACATCATCGATAAGGGCTTTCAGAGCCGAAGGCACACTCGTGTACGCTTGATGACTGCACAACACAAAGCTTTACGACTCGCCTGGGCCCATCAACAGCAACATTGTACTGTTGATGACTGGAAACATGTTGCTTGATCGGACGACTCTCGTTTCAAATTGTATCGAGCGGATGGACGTGCATGGGTGTGGAGACAACCTCATGAATCGATGGCCGCTCCATGTCAGCAGGGGACTGTTCAAGCTGATGGAAGTTCTGTGATGGTGTGGGGTGTGTACAGTGATATGAGACGCCTAATATGACTCTGATACCTGACACATCCAGAATTTCTGGAGAGTGGCTCCAGAAACACTCTTCTGAATTTCAACACTTCCGCTGGCCACTAAACTCCCCAGACATGAAAATGATTGGGCATATCTGGAATGCCTTGCTACGTTCTATTCAGAAGCTATCCACACCCCTCGAACTTTTACGGATGTATTGAAGCCCTGCAGAATTCATGGTATTAGTTCCTCCCTGCCCTACTTCAGACATTAGTCGGGTCCACGCGAGGTCGTTTTGCGGCATATTTGCGTGCTCGTGGGGCCCTACACGATATTAGGCATGTGTACCAGTTTGTTTAGCTCTTCAGAGTACGTCCAAGCTGGTACTACAGAATCAAATAATGGGCTAAAAGGGTCTTAATAGGCCCGAAAAGAACTTAAAATGACTGCCAAATACACTATGTGATCAAAAGTATCCTGACATCTGGCTCAAAATGACTCAGAAGTTCGTGGTGCTCTCCGTTCAGTATGGTGTTGCCTCACCCTTAGCTTTGATGACAGTTTACACTCGTGCAGGCATTCACTCAATCAGGTGCTGTAAGGTTTCTTGGGGAATGGCAGCCCATTCTTCACGGAGTGCTGCACTGAGGAGAGGTATCGATGTCGGACGGTGAGGCCTGGCACGAAATACGCGTTCCAAAACATCCCAAGTGTTCTATAGGATTCAGGTCAGGACTCTGTGCAGGCCAGTCCATTACAGGGACCTTATTGTCATGTAACCACTCCGCCACAGGCCGTGTATTATGAGCAGGTGCTCGATCCTGTTGAAAGATGCAATCGCCACTCCCGAAATGCTCTTAAACAGTGGGAAGCAGGAAGGTGCTTACAACATCGATGTAGGCCTGTGATGCAATAGTGCTACGCAAAACAACAAGAGGTGCAAGCCTCCTCCATGAAAAACACGACCACCCCATAAAACCACCGCCTCCGAATTTTACTGTTGGCACTATACACGCTGCCAGATGACGTTCATCGGACATTCGCCATACCCACATCCTGCCGTCGGATCGACACATTGTCACCAATGATTCGTCACTGCACACAACGTTTTTCCACTGTTCAGTCGTCCAATGTTTACGCTCCTTACACCAAGCTAGGCGTCGTTTGGCACTTACCGACGATATGTGTCGCTTATGAGCTGCCGCTCGACCATGGAATCTAAGTTTTCTCACTTCCCGCCTAACTCTCATAGTACTTGAAGTGGATCCCGATGCAGTTAGAATTCTTATGTGATAGTCTGAATAAATGTGTGCCTATTACACATTACGACCCTTTTCAAATATCGGCGGTTTCTGTCAGCCTACAGACGAAGTCGGCCTGTACGCTTTTGTGCTATACGTATCCCTTCACGTATACTCTATACTATCACATCGGAAATAGTGGACCTAGGGATGCTTAGAAGTAATGGAAATCTCGCGTCCAGACGTATGACGTAAGTGACACCCAATTACCTGATCACGTTCGAAGTCCGTGAGTTCCGCGGAGAGCCCCACTCTGCTCTCTCACGATGTCTAATGACTACTGAGGTCCCTATATAGAGTACCTGTCAGTAGGTGGCAAAACAATGCACCTAATATAAAAAAACGTATATTTTTGGGGGTATCCAGATACTTTTGATCACATAGTGCATGATGTAAAACTGGAAAAACTGCAAATCTAGTAAACCATTTCTAACAAAATTTCTACTATTGTACGATACAAAACAAAAGCCGGCACTTTCTACGAATAGCGATTGATGACCAAAGTGTGGGAGAAAAGATGTAAAGCAAATGGTTTTGTGTTAGTGTTGCGTTATGCATACTAATTTTTTAATATTTGTGAAAGGATAGAAATGTGTCAAAGTATACATGAAAGCCCTGGGCTAGCAGGACTAATCGGACGAGGTTATATTTGTGGAAAGGGGCCAAAATAAGTTACTGTAAGTTGCACTCAACATATAAATTTTATTTGTTAAAACACACAATCACACGAACAAGAATCAAAACTCTCAAGGTCGTAACGAAAGACCTTTTATTTAATTTAGACCGGGAGAAGGTCACATCGAAAATCCAAGGCACGAGGCCTAAGCAGAGAATTGAGGTACAGGAGTTCTTCTGGAGGTTTAACTTTGTGAGCGACACGTGGGTGCTATTCTGTCATTCTGCGCAACGGATTAATCTGAGATGTACCCTTTACCCTGTGGCTACTGCAAGATGCAATTTCCACCCCCAACATTACTACAGAAGTCCGACAGACGCTCCTAAAGTTCTAAAGATAAACACCTGAAAAACTTTCAGTAATAAATATCTTCTTGAGTCGTCCGCTGTAAGGAAATGACACAAAAATTCACTAAATTTCTTACGTAACTAGTGGGATACTTGGGTGCTGGAGTAGGGCTAGTTAGTGTATGTAAAACATGAAACTAACGAAAATTATTATTTTTTTGCAAAAATTCTGAGAAATCACAATGTTACTTTTAGTTATGAACTGAATAAGTTATTTCCGGGTTCTTTTCGGAATGTGAAGTTACCTCTTAAGGACAGGATTCGCTAATCAAATTTCTATACAAAGTTTAAGATTGTTATTGACTTGGTAGAATGGCTGACAGCAGCGCCTACTCAACTTGAATAATTATCCGTTAGAATGTTGCTATATACAGTCAAGGCTGTCGCGTGTGAAATGCAGTGAAGTGTGCTGTTGGGGAGGAAATATGGGGCTCGCAAGATCTGTAGCACACAATACCGTAAGCTGCGATGACTGCTGTCTGCACCGCTCGCTGCTGACAAATAGGATAACTCTCATTCTATCTCGATTGACCTTCGCCAATCAAACTCTCCCTACACCTTGATGAAGTCTAGGACTCCTATTCGCCCCCAATCTAACTATTGGCGTGGTACACCGTTCCGATAACCAGTCAACCACGATGCCACTCAAAAATTCGCTCACAGGCATTTAACTATAACTCTGTCCGTTAACACGGCATAATAAGTGTCGGGGCCAACACAGTGAACAATGCTTAATCACAAGGACTCAATATAGAGTCGCACTCCGATTCGCTCTCGACAGAGATGCTCTCCCAGTGATGTACTGAGGAGAGACTTGTTCCTCGCTCTTTGAGTACACGTACGATCACACACGCTCTCGTTACGTGTTCTCACTCCAAAAACGACAATGGAACGGCCCATCTCCACGACAGACGTAAGGGGTATATCTTTTGGTCTCTTTCATTACTCCTTCAGCCCAAGGCGTCAGGAATATCGTCTGGCAATCAGCATTGCTCTTCTAAAACGGAAGAATGACGTTTCGTTTAAGGCGACCAATCCGGAAATCTGTAGCATCGGCGTTTGGCGTTTGCTGTCTCCCTGTGGAAACCTCTGAAACTGTGTGCTATGTTTGTAGAGAATGCGTAGGCTTGGCGCCTCCCACACAATGTAGCGGAATTTGCTTTTAAGCCGAACACAGGGTCATTCTCCCTTTCACTCAAGCAAACACTGTCTGCTCTGCAGGCAGTTGCCGGCCAACGTCGATAGTTTGACTCGTCCTCAGAAGGGACCGGCCTCCTGTCGTGCAGTTTGCCTCTCCCGAACTAAAAGCTTTTGTGACCGTTGTGTCTTTAATGAGTGTGTGTACGCCAGCCTCGAGTATTTCAATCTCGGTGTGCACTTGCAATTTACTTGTTATTTGCATATCGTTTACATGAATTCACACAACATGGACTTTATCTTATCGAGTTTGGGTTCGAGTGAAGCGTCTTGATGTGCTGAATATGATTGTGAGGGCGGAATATGTAAGCAATGAAGATCAGGAGACCACAATGTCTTACATACCTCGCTCCTTCTGACAAAATTTTTGTCTGGGTTTTGTCAATGCCGAGGAAAACATTGACAAAGCCAGGCAAAAATTGTCCTTTTAGATTTTCCAATAAACTTTTCTCAGCCATTCTTAACAATTTTTCCTAATGATTTCTTTATGGCTATTGTATCTATTTTTTAATTCTACAATTTATGTTTTGTTGTTAGGCAAATATAGACTTCACAAAGGTTGTTATTCTTTGTCGTTACCAGTACGTGTGTCTGTTTTTCTTTTTCATTCCCAAATACTGTTTTTACAATATTAATTTTTCTAAACTCGTTAGTGTACAGTGTATCATGTTTTAGTGTGGTTATATCTTTTCTTTAGTTATGCTTCGCGTGAATGTTCGCAAAAGCTCTGTTGTGTGACTTTGTTTCATTTATTTTGGCATTCCTTTTATTTTTTGTGTCACTGTTTTATGAGTGAAGAAGTGTTTTTTCTTTATTCTATCGTCTTTCAATGTATGATTAACCAAAACCTTTTTTTATATAAAAAACTAACTTGCCCCTTACATGGATTTTTGAGATTATTTATTTATACTAATTAATTTTCTTTACATTATGTTTTAAGGTCTCTATCACATTATGGGCTTTACATATATGATAAAATAATTACTTTTACAAAAAGGAAAAAAAAATATTTTTTTTTCAAATATATCATTTTCTTAACTGTACATTTGTATTTTATCAGTCTTTTCGTTTTGTGCTGCGTCAGTTTCTGTGCTCAACGATCCCCACTGAAATACTGGAAGGCGTCGACTCATTTGTATGGGTGTCACAAATCATGAGAGAAGCACTCTAGCATGCGATGCCAGGTCAAACCTGTTGACATTGTCATCATGGAGTGGTCCTTTTAACCGATGATGATGACTGTGGTTTACTGCATAAACAGTGATGTCTTGGTACTCCTTTGCTGTCACACCTGGGACGGTATGGCAGTTCGATGATTGTAGTTGACTACCGACGATCGTCACCAAATATTGTGCTGCGACGTCTTGGTACTTCACACCTGGCTCGGTATGGCAATTTGATGATGTGGTAGGGAGAATACTGTTCATTTTGCTGATCTATTTCTAGATAATGTTGTTTGGTACTACTTAATATTCCGTTTGCCGTTCGCTATTTGTTTAACGATTCAAGGTTTACTTTTGGAGACGTGGTTAAAGAAGTTGCCATACCTCAAAGTTCATGGAAAGACGTTTGTAGCAATTTGCTTTGTAGGATAGTAGGGAAAGGTATCTTGCTGTCTTCTGCCCTTCTTCATCTTGCATCTTCTGTCCTTCTCTTCTTTCTTGCATTCTTCTGTTCTTCTTGGGCTAGGAATATGTGAATTTTAGTGTAGGAGTGATATAGGATTTGTAGGATCTGACTGTCTTTCCAAATGTTACTTGATGAGTTTGTAGAGCTTAGTAATTTTTTGTACCTTCATTGTCGTCTCATCGTTTTATAATTCTCCCCATGCTCTTGCATTGTGTAGCAGTGTCGTGACATATGAAATGTCCGTGCTGCACATTGACCTCCTGAAGTCCAACCTGGTTGCAACCTGCATTTCCAGTGTGGCGTTGCCCTAAGTGCTTTCTCAACATGTCTGTACTCTCTCCGTCGCTATCTCGAAGCATCTGGTGTTATGGGAGCTGGTGATTGGTGTTGGTGGCGATGTCCCTTTTTTCGTGTAGAGAAATTTTTTGCAATGTTTTGTTTTATACAAACAACAAGACATTTTGACTCTATACAATGCAATGTTTATAAAAATGAAGAAAATTATTATTTATTTCTCATATGATAATTTAATTGCAGCATATACAGGGTGTTTCAAAAATGACCGGTATATTTGAAACGGCAATAAAAACTAAACGAGCAGCGATAGAAATACACCGTTTGTTGCAATATGCTTGGGACAACAGTACATTTTCAGGCGGACAAACTTTCGAAATTACAGTAGTTACAATTTTCAACAACAGATGGCGCTGCAAGTGATGTGAAAGATATAGAAGACAACGCAGTCTGCGGGTGCGCCATGCTGTACGTCGTTTTTCTGCTGTAAGCGTGTGCTGTTCACAACGTGCAAGTGTGCTGTAGACAACATGGTTTATTCCTTAGAACAGAGGATTTTTCTGGTGTTGGAATTCCACCGCCTAGAACACAGTGTTGTTGCAACAAGACGAAGTTTTCAACGGAGGTTTAATGTAACCAAAGGACCGAAAAGCGATACAATAAAGGATCTGTTTGAAAAATTTCAACGGACTGGGAACGTGACGGATGAACGTGCTGGAAAGGTAGGGCGACCGCGTACGGCAACCACAGAGGGCAACGTGCAGCTAGTGCAGCAGGTGATCCAACAGCGGCCTCGGGTTTCCGTTCGCCGTGTTGCAGCTGCGGTCCAAATGACGCCTACGTCCACGTATCGTCTCATGCGCCAGAGTTTACACCTCTATCCATACAAAATTCAAACGCGACAACCCCTCAGCGCCGCTACCATTGCTGCACGAGAGACATTCGCTAACGATATAGTGCACAGGATTGATGTCGGCGATATGCATGTGGGCAGCATTTGGTTTACTGACGAAGCTTATATTTACCTGGACGGCTTCGTCAATAAACAGAACTGGCGCATATGGGGAACCGAAAAGCCCCATGTTGCAGTCCCATCGTCCTTGCATCCTCAAAAAGTACTGGTCTGGGCCGCCATTTCTTCCAAAGGAATCATTGGCCCATTTTTCAGATCCGAAACGATTACTGCATCACGCTATCTGGACAATCTTCGTGATTTTGTGGCGGTACAAACTGCCTTAGACGACACTGCGAACACCTCGTGGTTTATGCAAGATGGTGCCCAGCCACATCGCACGGCCGACGTCTTTAATTTCCTGAATGAATATTTCGATGATCGTGTGATTGCTTTGGGCTATCCGAAACATACAGGAGGCGTCGTGGATTGGCCTCCCTATTCGCCAGACATGAACCCCTGTGACTTCTTTCTGTGGGGACACTTGAAAGACCAGGTGTACCGCCAGAATCCAGAAACAATTGAACAGCTGAAGCAGTACATCTCATCTGCATGTGAAGCCATTCCGCCAGACACGTTGTCAAAGGTTTCGGGTAATTTCATTCAGAGACTACGCCATATTATTGCTACGCATGGTGGATATGTGGAAAATATCGTACTATAGAGTTTCCCAGACCGCAGCGCCATCTGTTGTTGAAAATTGTAACTACTGTAATTTCGAAAGTTTGTCTGCCTGAAAATGTACTGTTGTCCCAAGCATATTGCAACAAACGGTGTATTTCTATCGCTGCTCGTTTAGTTTTTATTGCCGTTTCAAATATACCGGTCATTTTTGAAACACCCTGTATCTATCATTTTTACAGCCTACCACTTCATTCTTTCAACTGTTGTATTCCATGTATTGTTTGTGTGCATGTTGTAGTGTACTTGATACTACAAGAGATTGTTAGTGTGTATTGTGTATCTTTTTTTCTTGTAATTAATGTGTTATTTTGTTGATTCTTAATTTATTTTTTGATATAGTGGTTAGTATACGATTTGCAATTGCCCCTCTGTCTTTTTCCCTTTCTTCTCTTTTACCATTTCTTTCATTCACATTCTTTTAGGTGGCTCACGTGGTAGATGCCAATACTTTTACCTGTTTTTGGGTTCGTTAGCTCTACGGCATTTTCGTGAGCGATCCTGGAAATTATCGTTGGCCCTTTATAGATTGCAAAAAATTTTCTGCATTTATTTTGACTCTTATGTGAAAGGTAATGAGTTTTTGCGAATACCTTTTGGCCCAGTGTGAAGTGTTCCTTCAGTTTTTTCTAATTTTGATCGAGCTACTTCCAAAACATGAATGTCCTTTTTTGACTGTTTTAATGAATGGGCGTCAGTTTGCCTAACCTATTCCGGATTTTCCCGTCAATCTTTACGGTCTTCAGGATTTGGTGGCCTAATTTCTATTTCTGGTTTCCCTTTGCTGTGTTGTTCTTGTCTCTGTGGACCATAATTTCCTCGGTAATTATTCGCGTCCTGGTCTCGCCAGTTGCTGTTTCTAACATCGTGACGTCTTTCAAAGTACCCTTGACAATTGGCATTCTGATTCCTAAGCCCATATCCGCCACTGTTTGAGTGTTCATTACCGTTCCTATTTCGGTACCAATTATTCTGGTTATCGTTTCTATGCCAATTGTCTCCACTGTGCCACTGTCCTTGTATGTTAAATTGCCTGAAATTATTGGTGTTAGGATTACGATTATTATTAGGAATATTCGTTCCTAGACCTCTCCTTTTGCTGTGCCCTTTAGTTTCTTTTTTCTTTCACCTCGTCTTCTTTAAATATAAATTCAAGTTCCCTTAAAACCTCTTTGAATTCTTCGGTATATTCATTTTTTCCTACTGTCGCCTGTTGATACTTTACCGGTAATTTCGTTCCACATAGACGTATCAGCTCCCGTTACTGTATGGTTTGTCTAGGCATTGATTCTTTTTGTCCATTGTATCAAAGAATTTTACCATGCTTTTCTCTCCTGAGTTTTCATATGGTGTCATCTGAAGTAACTCGTATTTAATTTTGTTATCTTTCGAGAAATACTGTTCTGAACTGTAGGTAAGGCGTACAAGTAGCCGCGACCTTTTGCATCACCTATGCTACGGTGATGGACAGAGTCTTGAAAGGAGGATATAAGATGAACATCAACAAAAGCAAAACGAGGATAATGGAATGTAGTCAAATTAAATCGGGTGATGCTGAGGGAATTAGATTAGGCACTTAAAGTAGTAAAGGAGTTTTGCTATTTAGGGAGTAAAATAACTGATGATGGTCGAAGTAGAGAGGATATAAAATGTAGACTGGCAATGGCAAGGAAATCGTTTCTGAAGAAGAGAAATTTGTTAACATCGAGTATAGATTTAAGTGTCAGGAAGTCGTTTCTGAAAGTATTTGTATGGAGTGTAGCCATGTATGGAAGTGAAACATGGACGATAACTAGTTTGGACAAGAAGAGAATAGAAGCTTCCGAAATGTGGTGCTACAGAAGAATGCTGAAGATAAGGTGGGTAGATCACGTAACTAATGAGGAGGTATTGAATAGGACTGGGGAGAAGAGAAGTTTGTGGCACAACTTGACTAGAAGAAGGGATCGGTTGGTAGTACATGTTTTGAGGCATCAAGGGATCACAAATTTAGCATTGGAGGGCAGCGTGGAGGGTAAAAATCGTAGAGGGAGACCAAGAGATCAATACACTAAGCAGATTCAGAAGGATGTAGGTTGCAGTAGGTACTGGGAGATGAAGGAGCTTGCACAGTATAGAGTAGCATGGAGAGCTGCATCAAACCAGTCTCAGGATTGAAGACCACAACAACAACAACGACATGCTACGGTCCCTGACATCTGTGCACAAATGAAGTCAAGTTTGTGAGCTACGCTCCAGTGGTTTGGTAAGCCTACTTGAAACTGATCGATGAATGTGCGTGCATGCAAGCTACCGCCTTCTTCCTCGAAATGTTGAAATTTTCTAACTGTAAGGAAGTGTCTGTATCATATCTACACATAAATCCGGATTGTGGCTTATTCATGGACTCAAATAATCTGCCACTGCTTGTGTCGTCGTGTTTATTCTCTGGTAATCTACTGCCTGTTGCCTGTTCTCAATTTCCTGACTCATATCCACGTCATATCGTATCACTGGTGAACAAAGGTGTTGTTCGTGTGTTTCTACTCTCGCCGTTCGCGGTATAGTACCTGTGCTGCTATTATGTTGTGTCATTGGATTTACTGGTTCAGTTGCCTGTCTTTCGATTGGTATCGGCTGAATGTATGTGTTCCGTTTTTCTAGATACTGTGCCTGGTCCGTGGCATGTCATGTATTACTTTAATCGGGGTTTTTTGTTTCGATTTCTGCTCGAGTATTACGTCTAGCCTTGGTTCTGCTTGAACTTTCTTAGACGGCGCGTGTTCGTGTACTGAATTAATGCTTGACGTGTCAGTTGTTTCACTACAGGTGTAATCGGTCTCGATCATTTCTTCGATAGTTTGTATCAACTCTGTTCGAAGCTTTTCAAACTGGTCTTTGTTTTTAAGTTCTATTTTATTGATCCGCTGATTATATTTTTTCAGTGCAACCTTTGCGACCTTGCTTTGAATTGCTTGTTCTTCCGAAATTTGTATTGCTGTTCGAGTGGCTTTTTTCGTAAAACGTTCCACCTTTTTGTCAACGTTTACGATGTCCAATTGGACCTTGTCCACTTCAGTGCGTAATTGCTGCTGAACTTGTGTTAGTACCTGAATTCTTTCTCTAGATTCTTTCGCGTCTTTGTTTATCTGAGTGATCTGACTATCAATTCTGGCGATCCCTTCTTCCATCTGGATTTTAACCTGTTGGATCTGTTTCTTAATAGCCTGATTATCCTGCTTCAGTTCCTGATACTGTGTATTCTGTTTCGTTATCTGTGTATTAATATACTGATTCTGTTTCGTCATACTGGCGTTCATTTTCTGTAACATCTCCATAGTCGCGTCCTGTCCTGTAACACTACCTTCTGCTGAACTATGTATTGTCGATCTATTGTTTTGTACTCGGTCAGTTACGTCGTTTACTGGGCTATGCTGTGGCGTTTCTGTTTGATAACTACAATAACCCGTGCTGTCTGTGTTGAGGACCAGTTGCGTTTGTCATTGAACCATTACGTGGCGCAAACAACTCCGCATTCTGCCCTCTCTGTTGTGTATGTCTTGTGTTTTCAGGTACAGTTGCGTCTGTTACGGAACCTTTTCGTGGCGCTCGTAACTCCGCAAAACTCTGTGTCTGTTGCTGGGGCATGTTTAGAATGTGTACGACAGGTTCGACGTATTCTATATGTTCCCCTCCTCCTCACTGTCTACTCCTCTTTGAACGTTCGCTAACTGCCGGTTCATTGACTGTATTGACGCGTATTCTGTCCCTGAATATGCGGTAAACAAACGCATTTCCTGTGCTTGTTTCGCTTCTAATCGTTGCCATTTCCTACGTGGGCTGTCTATTTTTGGCTACCAGGAATTTCATATTCTGGAAATTCATTGTTCCCGTCCCTTCGATTCCCATCTGATCTGTCTCAATTTTATCCCAGTCTAACTGAGCCTGCTGATTCTGCAGCTTCTCTGATTCACCGTCTGTCCTACTCTCAAGTTCACCTTCTGTTCTATTCTCAATAAGCTCGTTTACTTGCTGTCTATCTGGTTGATTCTCCCCCATCTTGTCTACTTGCTATGTCACGTAACCTTTTGGCTTCTGCTCTTGTTAACATGGAAATTCTTTCAACACACCACAACCCTATCTACAAAACTGTACGACGACTTACCACTTGGTAGAACCAACAACAACAACAGCGTCATGACTTCTCGGCTAATGTTCTGTCTGCTCTGCTCCAGTCTCCAATCTCCACCTGTGTGCTTGCAAAGGGAGAAAAATGTTATTTCTTAATTCTAACTTATGTGATGCTGCGTCTCTGCGTTACTCTGCGTCTGTGCCTATCACCTGAAAATCCTATGCCCTAACAGCTACACAAAAATCGTACAAAAATGCAAGATTTTCCAACACAATAACAAACGCCTTTTTCCCTACAATTCTGCTTTCTTCACTACCTGTCACTATTCTGATCCCAATCTTTGCAAATAGCTATTTAATACATGAAAGAAAGTTCTTCAAAGTGCTACTGCTGCGACCTGCCATACCTAACCATCCTGACACTTTGCTATCCTGGTAGCTTACCTATTTTACCAATCGTGGCAGGGTCGCCATTTTCTGTGAGTGACGTGTGGGTGCTATTCTGTCATTCTGCGCAACGGATTAATCTGAGATGTACCCTTTACCCTGTGGCTACTGCAAGATGCAATTTCCACCCCCAACATTACTACAGAAGTCCGACAGACGCTCCTAAAGTTCTAAAGAGAAACACCTGAAAAACTTTCAGTAATAAATATCTTCTTGAGTCGTCCGCTGTAAGGAAATGACACAAAAATTCACTAAATTTCTTACGTAACTAGTGGGATACTTGGGTGCTGGAGTAGGGCTAGTTAGTGTATGTAAAACATGAAACTAACGAAAATTATTATTTTTTTGCAAAAATTCTGAGAAATCACAATGTTACTTTTAGTTATGAACTGAATAAGTTATTTCCGGGTTCTTTTCGGAATGTGAAGTTACCTCTTAAGGACAGGATTCGCTAATCAAATTTCTATACAAAGTTTAAGATTGTTATTGACTTGGTAGAATGGCTGACAGCAGCGCCTACTCAACTTGAATAATTATCCGTTAGAATGTTGCTATATACAGTCAAGGCTGTCGCGTGTGAAATGCAGTGAAGTGTACTGTTGTGAGGAAATATGGGGCTTGCAAGAGCTGTAGCACACAATACTGTAAGCTGTGATGACTGCTGTCTGCACCGCTCGCTGCTGACAAATAAGATAACTCTCGTTCTATCTGGATTGATCTTCGCCAATCAAACTCTCCCTACGCCTTGATGAAGTCAAGGACTCCTATTCGCCCCTAGTCTAACTATTGGCATGGTACACTGGTCAGATAACCAGTCCACCACAATGGCACTCAAAAAATCGCTCGCAGGCGTTTAACTATAATTCTGTCCGTTCACACCGCACAATAAGTGTGGCGGCCACACAGTGAACAATGCTTAATCACAAGGACTCAATATAGAGTCGCACTCCGATTCGCTCTCGACAGAGATGCTCTCCCAGTGATGTACTGAGGAGAGACTTGTTCCTCGCTCTTTGAGTACACGTACGATCACACACGCTCTCGTTACGTGTTCTCACTCCAAGAGCGACAATGGAACGGCCCCTCTCCATGCCAGACGTGAAGGTGTATATCTATCGGTCTCTTTCATTACTAAATGGTTCAAATGGCTCTGAGCACTATGGGACTCAACTGCTGAGGTCATTAGTCCCCTAGAACTTAGAACTAGTTAAACCTAACTAACCTAAGGACATCACAAACAGCCATGCCCGAGGCAGGATTCGAACCTGCGACCGTAGCGGTCTTGCGGTTCCAGGCTGCAGCGCCTTTAACCGCACGGCCACTTCGGCCGGCGGTCTCTTTCATTACTCCTTCAGCCCAAGGCGTCAGGAATATCGTCTGGCAATCAGCATTGCTCTTCTAAAACGGAAGAATAACGTTTCGTTTAAGGCGACCAATCCGGAAATCTGTAGCATCGGCGTTTGGCGTTTGCTGTCTCCCTGTGAAAAACTCTGAAACTGTGTGCTATGTTTGTAAAGAATGCCTATGCTGGGCACTCCCACACAATGTAGCGGAATTTGCTTTTAAGCCGAACACAGGGTCATTCTCCCTTTCACTCGGGCAACATTGTCTGCTCTACGGGTGGTCGCCGGCCGACGTAGATAGGTTGACTCATCCTCTGAAGGGATCGGCCTCCTGGCGTGCGGTTTGCCTCTCCCGAACTAAAAGCTTTTGTGACTGTTGTGTCTTTCATGAGTGTGTGTACTCCAGCCTTGAGTATTTCAATCTCGGTGCGCACTTGCGATTCAGTTGTTATTTGCATATCGTTTCTATGAATTCATACAACATTGACTTTATCTTATCGAGTTTGGGTTCGAATGAAGCGTCTTGATGTGCTGAATATGATTGTGAGGGTGGAATAAGTAAGCAATGAAGGTCAGGAGACCACGACGTGTTACAACTTCTTTTAAAAAAAAATTATCTTCAATATAAGTTGGCTGAAAGCCTTAGCTTAAAATTTTCCCATAGAACTCGGCTGAAAGCCACACATTAATCAAGAACAGTATTATAGCTTAAGGTCAAGACCAAGATTTTCAATGTTTAATCTAGATAGGCTGAAAACTCGGCTGAAGGCCGCATACCAACAAAACAATTTAACGGCTTAAGGCCTAGGAAGAAGAGCTTTCAATTTGAAAAGGCTGAAGGCCTTATCTTAAAATATTTCGTGTGAAACTCGGCTGAAGGCCTCATACTAAGTAATATCAATCTTATGACTTAAAGGCAAGAGAAGGATTTTGAATTTTTAGATGTAAGAGAGATTAAAACTCAGCTGAAGGTCACACACCATGCAGAAAACAAATTTTACAGGTTATGGCCTAAAGGAAAGAGCTTCTAATTTTCAACTAAAACAGGCTCAAGTCTTTATCCTAAAATGGTTCACATAAAACTCGGCTGAAGGCCACATATGAAACGTAAACAATCTCACGGCTTAAAGTCCAGTCAAAGAAATGTCCAATTTTTAATTTAAGCTGGGAAACTCGGCTGAAGGCCACATACCAAACAAGAAACATTTTTTTTTTACGACTTAATTCCTAAGAAGAATTGCCTTGGAATATTAATAAGCTAAAACTCGGCTAAAGGCCACACAGAGTACTTAAGAATAAAAAGTAAATCACTATGTAAAACACAAGGAGCGACGCTCAGTAGGTTCCTAGGGTTAGCCTGAGGAAGTAACACTAACGCACGTTTTGGTGAGACAGGCAGCCAGACAGATGACCTCTTAATCGGATGGCCAAGCGGTTCTAGGCGCTTCGCTCTGGAACCGGGTGACCGCTATGACCGCAGGTGCGAATCCTGCCTGTGGCATGGATGTGTGTGATGTCCTTAAGTTGGTTAGGTTTAAGTAGTTCTATGTTCTAGGGGACTGATGACCTCAGATGTTAAGTCCCATAGTGCTCAGAGCCATTTGTACCATTTTTTTCTTAATCGGAAGGCAAACCAACTGAAACCCAGCCAATGAACCAACCAAGAAGATCAGTTATGCTCCACCCAACCAGCAAAACGACAGTAAGATGTCAATAGCCAAGTCAGAATAAACACCCAAAACTACCAGCACACCTCAGCTGTCGAACTACACACCGTGCTGGAGAGCATCAACACAATGAAGAAAATGCACTGCCGAAAATTACGTCAACACCTAGGGCAGGTAACCGGAACGTCAACGGCCACAAGGCAGAATATACCGCTGGAACACTTCATTAATGAAGGAATGAATTAAATTAAGTTAAACGTCACACAGAAAAACGGCTGCAGCTCTAGCCAACTTCAACCCACACATGTTGTTACTCGAGGGAATCTCCCAGACAGTGACAACCAGGATCAAACAAAGAGATGCGATATCAGTTGAGGCTTGGTAGTAGGTTAAGTGAGCACTCATGTGTCCAGGATCGGTTGCAACGAACTTCGTAACCCTTGCAAGAAGCGCCTCACAACTCCAACATGCACGCCGCCAGCAGCTCCGGCCTGATTTCGCACCATGGAGACTTCCTCGCTGTTCTGCCCCAACCGACCAAATTCCCAGGCCCAGAAACTGTCAAAGGATGAAACACATGTCGACTGATGAAACGACTAACCAATGGTCGTCCCGCTCCAATCTCCTTCCGTCAGACAGTTCATGTGTGTCACCAGCGGTCGGCGAGCACTGGCTGTCCACACCTCACCAGCGGTCCATCCCCGATTTCACTGCTGCTGCGTCCCGACTGAACAGCCAACTGAACTGCAGACACACGACGACCCGCAAATACTATCGGTCACTCCAGAGTTGGTACAAGAGTGCACTTATTGATAAGCGCTGCTGCTGCCACTCATAGGTAGTTAAGTCAGGAAGTTAGTGACATCAGTAAATGGAATAAGAAAACGAGGCGGCAGTACCATAAGAGAAGATGACAAACAATAAACGGCATGAACACGAGCTTTGCACGGTTCAATACAAATAAACTTTCAGTACCTTACTGACCTATAGAATTCGTATTATATAGGCCGCATATCTTCTGTAGTCGTGAAAAGAGAGGTATAGGCGGAAAAAATGTTTCTGTCGGAGCACAAAATGGCGTATATGTTCATTCTGAAAAGGTCTCTTGGCAGAGAAATGGGCATCCAGTTACCACAATCGTCATCAAAATTTTGGCATGCGAATATATTTGCGCTTTCCTATGCTGAAAGACAACAGCAGTGAGGCAGTGAGGGTGGAAGAGAGAGGAGATGGTACTAGTGGGAGAGAAAGAGAGAGGAAACAGTGATGGTGAGAAAGGGAAAGTGTCAACGAAAGACAAAGAGAGAGATGACGACAACAGCATTTGCAGCCGAAGACGGTTGGAGAGAGAAACAGTTCCACCGAGATAGAAGCAGTGGGAGGAAAAGAGAGGGCAGTCAGTGGACATGAAAAAGTGATGAGTGGAAACTCTACATAGTTTCGAGGCTCTGGAGGCTCCCAGATTGACGAGCTTCAACACGTAGACGCAGAGAAGGGAGCATTTTGGACAGAAATTTTAAATTCGTGGCTATAGGGGGAAAAATAAGTTGGAATCCCCCAACCCCCCTCTCTCAGTGAGAATTTTTCAGCTGGCGAAGCACGAAGCATGGAGACAGAGTCAGTAGCAAAGAAAGACAGAGTGATACAGTGGAAGTGAGAGAGGAGGTTCAATTGGTTCAAATGCCTCTGAGCACTATGGAACTTAACATCTGAGGTCATCAGTCCCCTAGAACTTAGAACTACTTAAACCTAATTAACCTAAGGACATCACACACATCCATGCCCGAGGCAGGATTCGAACCTGCGACCGTAGCAGTCACGCGGTTCCGGACTATAGCGCCTAGAACCGCTCGGCCATCGCGGCCTGCTGGAAGTTCTTTATATTCCATGTCTGATACTCGCAGCCGCATGTACTCCACATAAGGCTGTAGTAAAAAAATCAGAGAAAATTTTCAAGAAGATTAAACTGAAGAAAACGTGTCTGAGCTCCTTCATCATTTACTTGACCGCTGCGTGAGCCGATAGGAACTCCGTAAGTGGTGATCGAATTAAATGTATTAGCAACTTCATTTTCTAGTTACAGTCTATGAATTTCCAAAACCCATCATTTATTTAATATTTATCATTTTCCGTCTTAAAGTAAATGCAATGCAAGATGAATACTGTTTATTCAGTATATTTGAATTAGGAGCTGCACCAACAATAACTGAATAATACTTTTCATTTTTCGTGCGTTCCAAGATGGCACCCCTGACATAATGGGCACAATTGGAATAATTTCATTCAGTGTGTCACTTGACAGATAACGCACTTATAAACGCTTTCCACCTACTTGTCTGTCTCTGATCTTGCTAATGAATTTTGCAAGAACTGGATCATAATGACTCACAGGTCTAATATTCGGAAGAAATTTATAGTACTTGGATTTCCGATTTCCTGAATTGAACCTCTGAAGTCCAAGCCTCTTTGACCAAGAATTAATGCCACATCAAGCCATATGACAAAACCTTTGTAAGTTGGATATTCTATGGATGAACAAAGAAGAACATTATCTCTTTACTTCCGAGCATGAGAATGGCCAATGTACTTCTTTATTGTTATTTCATTTCTTCGCTTTTACGATTCTTTCAGGACAACTACACAGAAATAGAAATATTTCATTTTCTGCTTACTCCTGAATCCTAAATATTTTCTGCATACTCGTTTTTCGTGTAAAATCACCATGTGATGGAATCACAAATGTCCTATCGTTGAGTGCTGTTGACAAACCTATCACATAATAATGTTTCACCACTGTTGCCGTGTACTTTTGTTGGGGCAATGTTTTGGTAGCATTTTCAAAATGTAAAGAAAGCGAGTTTTCGACTCCATCACAACGTAGCTTTTGAGCACGATTTCTAAAGAAAATAGTGTGCATTCAAGATTAAACACGAAATATAACTGTATGCAGTTGGCCTGTGTCACCCACAAAACTGAAGAACCGAAACAGAGAGGAATACTATATTGGTTATTCTGGTGGTTCTTTAATGTTGTTTTACTTGACATATGATAGAAAATTTATTTTCTAGTACCAGTCTGATATTTGATAACTTAGTACCCTGATGGATCCTTGGGGCCCGGAGAATTTTTCTACCCTCCTGCCCTCCCCCCTCCTATCCCACACACCACTCTCGTCTGGCGTTTGTGAGATTACCACTATTCAAAGAGACTTTGACGTAGATGTTGACAAGTTCCACATCTGCCTACAAAGATTGCGATCTAAAATAATAATGTACAAACATTGAGAATGAAATAGTGGAATTATTAGCTTGTTTTAAAGAAGAGTACGGTACATCAGTTTTCGGGGAGTAAAATACTCAACAAAAGAGAACAGAAAACTGTTCCATTTTCCATTTGCGCGCAGTCTTGTTTTCTCCGCTACGAAACGCAAAATGTGTAAAATAATTCACAGGGAAAAGTTATAATTTTAAACTGACTTACATTAAAATGATGTCACAGCCAAGATGTGGGCAGTCACAGCATCTTATTTGGAAATTAACTCTCTTTCCCCGTCTTACGCCACGAAATATGATTATTGTAGGATCAGTGCGGTATTACGACTTCCTTTGGGAGAGAACGCAAACACTATCTGTCCAAACTTAATATACTGTTAGAAAAAAATTCTAATGACGTGCTAACATTAAACAGCAAATAGTGGTACCATGAAAGATTCATCTTTTATTGGGATGAGAACAAACAAATGTAAGTCATCTCTTCGTCAAAACAACGATATTTTTTTCGAGACGACAGTGGAAAAAGTGAAAGTCATGTATCAGTTTTCAACATCTTTTACGACATTTTAAACACGCAGCCCATTAGATTCTGTGACTGCTCACAGCCACTCAAAAAGCCCGCCCGGTGGAAATGTTGCATCTGTGTCGGGGTTGAATTCTTCTGTGTCTCCAGGTAGACAAGATGTAAGTAGGTTATCTAGGTTTTTATGTTGGTAACGCCACTTAGCGCTCTGTATGAAAATCACGGACTATGCTGTGTGCAGTCTGTGGATGGTTGGACTCATTGTTGGAATATTCGCTTGTGTAGTGTTGGGCAGTTGGATGTGAACAGGGCGTAGCGTTGGGCAGTTGGAGGTGAGCCGCCAGCAGTGGTGGATGTGGAGAGAGAAATGCCAGCGTTTTGAGAGGTCACTATAAGCGGACGATCTCGACGTGTGTCCGCCAGATAAAAGGAAATTTGTAAAGATGGATGTCATGAATTGATATTAGCTGGCAGTATTGGCGCTCGCTGTTTTGCAGTAGTTCGAGTAACGAAGATTTTTGTGAGGTAAGTGATTCATGACAGGTATAGGTTACTCTTAGTCAGGGCCATTATTTTGTAGGGATTATTGAAAGTCAGATTGCGTTGCGCTCAAAAAAAATATTGTATGTCAGTTTAGTGATGATCAGAATAAGTAAAGAGAGAACTGTCTGAGTACGTTCAGTTTTTCTCCGCTGTCTCTGTATCAAATAACGTAGAAGTTTACCAGCACAGTAATTCATAATTCTCTAAGCGGACGTTTCAAAGAGACACAAACTCCAGAGAGCAACACAATTCTGGTGAGACGCCCTAGAGGGCGCACACAACACGCAAAATGCTCTGCTTCTGCTTTACGTCACGCAAATAGTTCTCATACGTACATCCATCCGCCAAACCCAGTTATAAGCGGACACACGGCCCCACTCAGACAGCGCATCAACAGTTAGTTGGATAGTATCAACACCGCGCCTCCAGACAGCACTCAGATTTATCTACAGTCGACACCCAGAAGAACCTAACTGGACATTGAGATATATTAGTCGTCGTTCACTGAATTCATTTCTAGACCAGTTTTCAAAGCACCATCAGTGAAAGTGAAATTTGCCACCGTCTTCTTGCTCAAGTTACGTAATGTACAATTTATGTTAGGAACTAACTGTAAATTGTTGCTGATCTGTGTTGTCATTATTTCTGCGTAGTTGGCATAGAACAGTTTGGCCCTGTGACGAGGTTGTTAATTTATTTTGTGCAGACAACCCTCTTTAATAACAGAAACTTCTATCAAAACCTGGCGATGAGGAACAAGGGAACATATCAAAAACCTGGCGACGAGCATAAATGCCGTAACAGTATGACGAAGAGAAAAGAGTGGCACTGAAACTTTTCTTTATGACAATAGAAATACTATGATTACCATAGCGTGTCATTCTGATATTCTGAATATTCTGTTTGCTTGCTAACCCCATTTCTGACCAAGGAAAGTATTCATTATTGCTTACTCAGTTCACAATTTTATTGGTCAGAAATAGCTCAACAAGAAATAATGCAATCCATGCTCGTGCTGCTGCAACTTTCTACAAGCACTTTTGGTGTGCGGCTATCATAACTAAAAGCAGAAAACAACGACGTTCACCAGTGTTTCAAGACGGTATCACAGCCATTTCTGGATTCCGACCGGGAGGCGGATCCTGATCAGTCTAGAATGAGGTGATAAAAGTCATGGGATACGTCCTAATATCGTGTCGGACCTTTTCCTGCCGTAGTGCAGCAACTCGACGTGGCATGGATTCAACAAGTCGTTTGAAGTTCCCTGCAGAAGTATTGAGCCAGCATGCCTCTTTAGTCGTCCATAATTACGAAATCGTTGCCGGTGCAGGATATTCTGCACGAACTGACCTCTCTATTTTGTCCCATAAACGTTCGATGGGACTCCTATCGTGTGATCTGGGTAGCCAAATCATTCACTTGCACTGTCCAGGATGTTCTTCAAACCAATAGCGAACAATTATGGCTCGATGACATGTTGTTTGGGAACTTGGGCCTCCAAGTAGCCGAAAATAACGTTTACAGTCAATGATCCGTTCAGTTGGACCTGAGGATCCAGTCAATTCCACCTAAACATAGTCCACACCATTATGGAGCCAACACCAACGTGCACAGTGCTTTGTTGACAACTTGGATCAACGGTTTCTTGGGCACTTGCGTCGGTCGACCGTTACCATAGCCCATTAACGCAAATTTCGCTGCACTACACT